>NC_059125.1:79580539-79942345 GCF_020740685.1 Jaculus jaculus
ATTTACATATTTGAGTGTTGGAGGGTCATGTTCTTTTACTTCTGCAGAGGAATTCCAGATATTCTTGCCTCTTTTTAATGTCTGGCTTAATTGAGAATGGAGCTCTGGCCAGCAGGCTTTGCAAGCAATTGCACTAACTGCTGGTCAATCTTCTTAGCCCTATGTTTTAACTTTTGGCTCTTAATTTTTGTAATATTAATATACATGCTTGAAAATAGGTTACTCATTATGATAAATCAGTATCATTAATTAGGACATACTATATTTTTATTCTGAGAATCAGAACCTCCAGTGTTCAGCTGACAAAATGCCTATATTTAAAATTTGATTCACATGACATTTGAAAAAGGCCTATGTCCTGGTTACAATGAAGCTATTAACAATGTATTTAATAACAGTTGATTGATTATATTATCTGGAAATATTCATTACTTAAAAAAAATTATACCCTCAAGTGGATCTACTACCTACATGCTATTTGAAGTATTGTATAATACTTTTATATTAAAAATAATTCAATTTATTATGCATTAACCTTCTTTGCAACCTGAAGACAGGATTGTTTATTTACTCTCTCAGATTAAAAATCTGTTACAATGATGCTTCTCCTGAAGCATATTCTATGCCTAAAGTAATTTTCAGTACTGTGGGTGAATAAATAAAAATATAGCCTTGATTTTTATATAGAATACACAAAAGCCTAAAATATATTTTTATATATATGTGAAGTTGAAAGAATTGATTCATATACATTTATGTATTTGTGGAAGGCTCTATAGATTTTCTGGAAAATGCCATCCTCTTCATTATCTTAGCTTTTCTTATCTCTGATAACCACAAATAACTTGGTAAAAAAAAATATCTTACATAGAATTTCAATGTGGCAAGAATTGATAATTGAGCTTGAAAGAAATTACAAAGCTTTTTGTCAGCAAAGAACACAATCAACAAAGTGAAGAGACAGTTTCCAGAATGAGAACAGAACTTTGTCTCACATAACAGGGTATTAATGTCTAGAATCTATAAAGAACTCAATGAACTTTTCTCCAAAGCATCAAATGATCAAAAGAATGCATGAGCAAATGAAACGAATACAGAGTTCTCAGAAGACTAAGTGCAAAATCACCAATCAGTATATGAGAAAAAATCAATTTTAGTCAATAGGGAAATGCAATCTGAAATGGTCCTGAGCTTGCTTCCCACTATAGTCAGAAAGGTTATCAAGTGACAATAAATGTCGAAAAGGATTTTCCACTGCTGATGGGAATGTAAACTGGAGGTGTTTAGAAATGCATTAAAAAGAAAAAAATAATTGGTGTAACATAGCTTCATTATTTTAAAAAAGCATATAAGGAATATAGAGGTGAAATTTAAAAGTAAAATTGAATTTATTTCAAATATGTAGGTTGTACCAGATTTCAAAAGATTTTAAAACTTTAATAATACCCAAATATATGTGCATGAGCTACAGGAATGTTAGATTGCCCATAATCCATTATTTTTAAAGCCTAGTTCATGAACAATGATAATCCAGTCCTATGAATTTTAAGATCAAATGCTTTGGCTAGTAGTTATTAATTGAATTCCATCAAATACTTTCATCATGTTTCTTCCACATCCTCTTTAAGAAAACAACAAGAACACAGGAGAATATAATCTGAACCCTGTGCTTTTAATTCTCCCTGTAGGTTGTCATCTTTTGCCCATGTCCAGGAGATTGCAATGTGTATTGCAAGTAAATCTTCATACCCAGCTACCTGACATGGTCTGACAACTATGAGCAAGTCTTAAGGGATTTGGGTTTGCTATAAACAGATTAATTTGAAATGTCCATCTTGGCTTTTTGTTGTCCTGACAGAAATTTGTATGCGATGCTTTATACAGTGCACAATGTTACTGAACTTCAAATAATTTTATGCTTTTTAGTTGCATATCAGTACTTTATGAAGTGACAATTCCTCCACAAAATGATTAGCTGAAACTTAAAACTACACAATTTTTATTTATTCTTTTTGTGAATGATATTTTTCAACTGTAATGTTAAGTATTGTAAAAGATTATCCTTGCCTATGTGCTTCTTATGCACATCAGAAAGAAAAATTAAACCTTTTATTGCATACTGTTCAGATGTGCTTAGTCTCAATGAGTCTTTATGAGACAGCTATCACTATCATGTGGATTCTCTTTTTCAATAATTTCACATCAGACTACTCAGTCTCATAGGTCACATGGTGCATAGATAATGTAAAGCTCCTGAGAAAATTTAATTTATGGTTCATATGGCTTTTCTGGTTGATTTACAATGAAATTTCATCTGAAAAATAAAGACTGCATGCTCCCAAATGAACTTTTTCCTCAATTCGCTTAGTCACACTTGGATTTTTTGCAAAGATTATATCTGAGGAATTGGAACAAAAATTATGATTGCTATGTTACTGTATTCACCTTCAATTTTTATGTGTGCTATGATATTTGACTTTCTTTATAGAGCCGTGTGGTCCAAGTTCAACTCCAGTTCTTGAATCAGGTGGCTATAGCAGATTCAAACACATTTGGCATTTCCATTTTGAGATTCAGGTTGGAGGTGCTTGCCAGACAAGCATGAAAAGTTCAGGTTATATGCTAAGCACCCAGATATGGAGGTGCATGCTTGTTATACCAGTGTTGGGGAAGTAGAGAAAAAAGGTCCTTTGAACTTGCTGGCTAATTAGTTTAAATGAATCTGTGAGCTCCAGTTTCAAGAAAAGACTTGATCCCAGGGCTGGAGAGAAGGCTTAGCAGTTATGGTGCTTGCCTACAAAGTCTAAGGACCAATGTTTGACTCCCCATATCCCACATAAGCCATATGCACAAAGGAGAGGCAAGTGTAAGGCTGCGCATACCCACTAGGGGATGCAAGCATCTGGAGTTCGACTACAGTGGCTGAGGCCCTGACATGCTAATTCTCTTTCTCCTCATCTCTCACTCTCTCTCTCTCTCGCTCTCGCTCTCGCTCTCTCTCTCTCTCTCCTCTCACCCTCTCTAAAATAATTTAAAAAAAGACCTGATCTCTAAGAAAAAGATGGAGAAAAATTAAGAAATACCAGATGTTAATTTCTGGGCTCCGTATGTATACACCCATATGGACGCAAATACCCTCACATATATGTGCCCACATACATATGAACATGGATATATACACACCTATTATACTCTATGTACATATACACATTCACAAAAGGAGATAAAATATTACCCTCAAGGAGTTCATTGTGTGTGAGGAGACAAAGACTTTACCTTCTGAGTTATTTATCTGTACATTTAATCTTCAATCTTGGAACTCCATTTACAGAGATTATGATTGGAAGTTTCATTAAAGTATTAACTATTTTACTTTGAAAGACATGCAATCCACAGTCCATCTTCCCATGCCATTGCCAGCTTATAAAGGTCATCATGCCTTGCCTCGTACCACATCTCAACAGTGGTTCCTAGAAATGTGTAAGCACTTCCTGACCCACTCAATGCATTTTTTAAAATATTTTTTTCAAGGTAAGGTTTCACTCTAGTCCAGGCTGACCTGAAATTCACTATGTAGTCTCAGGGCAGCCTTGAACTCACAGTGATCCTCCTACCTCTGCCTCCTGAGTGCTAGGATTAAAGGCATGAGCCTACTTCTTCCACCACTGACGGACCACACCCAGCTTACTTCATGCAATTTTCATAATTCGGAAATGAATACCAGGTGTGCAGGACACAGCCATATTCTTAATCCAGGGATGAAGAAAATCATAACCTTGAAGATCAGGTTCCTTCAACAATCAACTTTATTACAAAAGAGTTTGTATTCCTATGATAGTCTTTCCTCAAGCATCCTCTCCATTGTTTTATATATTTATTTTTTATTAGTTTTCTATTCAGCAAATACAGGCAGTTTGGTACCATTATTAGGCTCATCCTTGCCCTATCCCCTCCCCATCGAAACTTCCTTATTGAGGTATATGGGTCGTGCATTGTGAAGTTAGCCCACAGTTTTTGGTATGATAAATGTGTCTGCATATCATGACCCGACATGTGGCTCTGAAATTCTTTCCAGCCCCTCTTCAGCAAAATTCCCCTGAGCCATGTTGGGTTCATTTTTGGTCTGCTTCAGTGATGAGGTGTTGGGGACCTCTGGGGCTCTTCATCTCTGGTTTCTCTGTGTTTGTCTCCTCCCGCCTGTGCTGGTATCCAGTTCATCAGGAAAACAGTACTCTTGCTTGTTTCATCAATTTTCCTTAGTTTCAGCCAGGGACCTTTTGAGGTATGATGGGGTTGCTCTCTCCTTACGATCTGCATCTATCTGAAAAAGAGAAGCAGATTCTCCAACGGAAAATAAGTTAGCACCAGGACAAATGAGATAACCCTTACTTTTTTATAGAGAGTTTAATAGGTGTAGGGCCACTTGTACCCCATGAATGATGGTAGCTTGATATTGGAGAGTGGGCTTATGTTTGGATATGGTCCTGACTTATTTTCCAGCTCCAGCTATGGGTCCCGTACTACTGAGGGGATCAGTTAGCCAAATCAAGAGCAGTTGGTTCCCCATTATGGCTGTGTGCCACTATTGCACTTGTGTGGGCATGACAACAGGTTATTTGCTGCTAATTAAGGTGGACCAGGAGTTGCTTGGACAGATATTGGTTATTTCCCCCAGTTGCCCATGTAGCACCTTCTGGCATCAGATACACTTACTGTCTGGGGACTGACTCTCTCCAGGCTTCCAGCCATGCTGTTGCATTTTATGTGTCAGCTGCATATGGTGTCTTCAGCAATAGGGTCTTACCACTAACCTTTGGTGGGTCATCAAGAACTCTGACAAAAATCTGTCATTTTTTAGGAAACCTTGTAGGTTTCTCTGATCAAAAGCTCACTGAGGGTGATAGGCCCATGCTGGTACTGGGAGTTACAGGTCAGTGCACACTAAGAAAATGAGGAAAAAGATAACTAATATGCAAGAGTTAAAGAGGAGAGAGAGCGAGGGATAGGGAGAGGCAGGGAGGGAAGATGTAGAAGATTTAAGTTAGACTTGATCCTACCCTCTCCCTTGTCTTGTGGTTCAGGTGTTTCCTATAAGGGCCTGGTGAAGGTTTAACCATTTGGTCTGCAATTTAGGAAGTAGAATTTTATGGTACCATTGCTGTTTGGGTCTAGATTAGGGATTCCCACCCCTTCGATGCCCTACCCTCCATCCCTACCCATCCTATTGTCTAGTCAATGAGATACTTGCTGGGTATGTAAGGTATCTTGGGTAGATTCAGGTTAGGTGCTGTAGATGAGTGAGACTATGTCATGATTTTGTTTCTGTGATTGGGTAAGTTCATTGAGAATGATCTGTTCCAGGTTCAACCATTTTTTCTCAAATTTCTTTCTGTCATCTTTTTCTTACTGCTGTGTAGAATTCCATTGTGTAGATATACCACGTCTTAGTTATCCATCCTTCTAGTGATGGACATTTGGATTGATTATAGCTCTCAGCTATTACGAATTGAGCCACTACAAACATGGTTGAGCAAATCTCTCTGGCCTGTGGTTTAAAGGTTTAGGGTAGATGCCCAGTAAGGGAATAACTGGGTCTGTTGGTATCTCTATTGTCAGCTTTTTCAGGAGTCTCCATATTGCTTTCCAAAGTGGTTGTACCATCCTATATTCCCACCAACAGTGGATGAGTGTTCCTACTTCTCCACATCCTCACCAGCATTTATTTTCATTTAAATTTTTGATGTTTGCTATCCTTATTGGGGTAAGGTGGAATCTCATAGTTGTTTTAATTTGCATTTCTCTAATGATTAGGGATGATGAACATTTTCTTAAGTGTATGTTTGCCATATGTGTTTCTTCCTCTGTGAACTGCCTGTTCATCTGTTTGCCCCATTTTGTGAGTGGGGTGTTTGACTTCTTACTGTTTAGATTTTTGAGTTCTTTGTAGATTCTAGACATTAGGCCTTTATCAGTTGGATAACCTTCAAATATTTTCTCCCATTCTGCGGGTAATCTATTGGCTTTGCTTATTGTATGCTTGTCTGTAAAGAAACTCTTCAGCTTCATGTGATCCCATTGGTTGAGTGACTGTTTAAGATAGTGAGCTACTGGGGTTTTGTTCAGGAAGTCTTTTTCCATTCTTATATCATGGAAAGTATTTCCTAAATTTTCTTCCAGTAGTATTTGTATTTCTGGTCTTATATTGAGGTCTTTGGTCCATTTGGATTTGAGTGTAGTGCATGATGAAATGTGTGGGTCAAGTTTCAGTTTCCTGAATGTGGTTATACAGATTTTCCAGCACCATTTGTTGAAGATGCTGTTTTTTTTCCAGCCTATATTGTTCAGACCTTTGTCAAATATCAAGTAGCTATAGTTGCTTGACCCAAATTCTGGATCCTCAAGTCTATTCCATTGGTCTATACTCCTGTTTTTATGCCAGTACCATTTTTTTATTATTATGGCTTTGTAATATAGCTTTATATCAGGTATGGTGATGCCACCAGAGGTATTTCTTTTGCTGAGGATATGTTCAGATATGCGAGGCTTTCTACCTTTCCATATGAAATTTGAGATAATTTTTTTCTATCTCTGTGAAGAACACTGTAGGGATTTTAATTGGAATTGCATTAAATCTATATATTGCCTTTGGTAGGATTGTCATGTTCACAATGTTAATTCTGTCTATCCAGGAGCCTGGGAGGTCTTTCCATTTTCTCAAGTCCTCCTCAATTTCTTTTTTGAGTGTTTTCATGTTTTCGTTGCATAGATCTTTCACTAACTTGGTTAGCATTATTCCAAGGTATTTTACTTTTTTTTGTTGCTATTGAAAATGGGACTATGTCCCTTATTTCTTTCTCTGTATCTTTGTCGTTTGCATGTAGAAATGCTACTGATTTTTTATGCATTGATATTGTGTCCTGCTACTTTGCTAATGGACTTAATCACCTTCAGGGGTTTTGGGATGGAGTTTCTTGGGTATCTTACATATATAATTATGTCATTAGTGAATAGAGCTAACTTAACTTCTTCCTTTCCAAATTGCATCCCTTTTATTTCCTTCTCCTGTCTTATTGCTTGCGCTAGGACTTCCAGTACTATATTGAAAAGCAGAGGTCATTGAGGACAACCCTGTCTTGTTCCTGATCTTAATTGGAATTCCTCCAGTTTCTTTCATTAAGTACTTTTTGGGCCTTTGAAGCTTTGTATATTGCCTTCATTATTTTAAGATATGTACCAACTATGCCTATTCTCTCCATTGTTTTGATCATGAGGTAATGTTGTATCTTGTCAAAGGCCTTTTCGGCATCCATCGAAATGATCATGTGGTTTTTATGTTTAACTTTGTTTATGTGGTGTATTACATTGACAGATTTCTGTATGTTGAACCACCCTTGTGTTCCTGGGGTGAATCCCACTTGTTCAAGGTGGATAATGCTTTTGATGTATTGTTGGATTCTGTCTGTGAGGATTTTGTTCAGGACCTTTGCATCTAAGTTCATCAGGGAAATAGGCCAGTAGTTTTCTGTTCTTGTGGCATCTCTGCCTAGTTTTGGAATTAGGCTGATACTAGCTTCATAGAAGGAGTTGGATAGCTTTCCCTGTTCTTCAATTGTGTGGCACAGTTTTAGGAAGATTGGTTTGAGTTCTTCCATGATGGTATGATAGAATTCAGCTGATAAGCCATCTGGTCCTGGACTCTTCTTTTTGGGGAGGTTTTTTATTACTTTTTCAATCTCCATGAGTATGATGGGTTCATTGAGGTGATTAATCTGCTCTGAGTTTAGCTTTTATAGATGGTATATGTCCAGGAATTTATCCATCTCCTCCATAATATCCCTGTGGTGGTTTGATTCAGGTGTCCCCCATAAACTTAGGTGTTGTGAATGCTAGGTTCCCAGCTGATGGAGATTTGGGAATTAACGCCTCCTGGAGGGAGTGTATTGTTGGGGGCGGGCTTATGGGCTTTATAGCCAGTTTCCCCATGCCAGTGTTTGGCACACCCTTCTGTTGCTGTGGTCAATCTTATGTTTGCCAGGGGGTGATGTCCACACTCTGCTCATGCCATCGTTTTCCCTTGCCATCGTGAAGCTTCCCCTCAAGCCTGTGAGCCAAAATAAACCTCTTTTTTTCCCAGAATCTACTCTTGGTTGGGTGATTTCTACCAGCAATGCGAGCCGGACTGCAACAATCCACTTTTGTGGAGTAGAGGTCTTTGAAATAAGTCCTGCTGATTCTCCCCATTTCACTTATGTCTGTTGTGATATCTCCTTTTTCATTTTGAATTTTTTTTAATTTGAAGCTTCTCCTTTTCTTTGCTTGATCAAGTTGGCAAGGGGTTTGTCAATCTTGTTTATTTTTTCAAAGAACCAGCTCTTTGTTGTGTCAATTATATTATTTCCTTGGTTTCAAATTCATTAATTTCTGCTCTGATTTTAATTATTTCTTTCCTTCTGAAGCTGTTTTGGTTTCATTTTTGTTCTTTTTTCAGTGCCTTTAGGTGGATGGTTAGGTTATTGATTTGGGATCTTTCTGTCTTCTTTATGAAGGCATTGAGTGCTATGAATTTTCCCCTGATGACCACCTTCATTGTGTCCCATAAGTTTTGGTATGATGTGTTCTCATTGTCATTCAATTCCAGAAATTTTGCAATTTCAGTTTTTATTTCTTCCACTATCCATTTGTTCTTTAAAATCGTGCTGTTCAGTTTCCAGGTGCCATTGGGATTCTTGGTGGGTCTTTTGTTGTTAATTTCTAGCAATATAGCATTGTGATCTGATATCATGCAGGGAATTGTTTCAATTTTCCTAAATATGTGGGGGCAGTCTTTGTGACCCAGTATATGGTCTACTTTAGAGAATGTTCCATGGGCCGCTGAGAAGAATGTGTAGTCTGTGGATTTGGGGTGGAAAGTTCTGTAGACGTCCGTTTGGTCTAAGTGATCTATGGTTTTGTTGAGCTCTTTTATTTCCATGTTGAGTTTCTGTTTGGATGACCTGTCTGTTACTGATAATGGTGTATTGAAGTCCCCAGCTATGATGGTGTTGGTGGTTATTTCTGTTTTATTGTCAAGTAGGTTTTGTTTTATAAACTGTGGTGCCCCTGTATTTGGTGCATACAGATTTATGATTGTAATATCCTCTTGATGGATTGTTCACTTGACAAGTAGGAAGTAGCCTTCTATGTCTTTTTGATTATTTTTGGTTTGAAGTCTCATTTATCTGATATTAATATAGCTACACCCGATTTTTTCTTATTCCCATTTGCTTGGAATATTGTTTTCCACCATTTCACCCTGAGTAGGTGTCTGTCTTTAGTGGTGAGGTGGGTTTCTTGAAGGCAACAGATTGAGGGGTCTAATTTTCTGATCCATCCTGTTAGCTGTGTCTCTTGATGTGTGCATTAAGGCCATTCATATTTAAGGTAATGACTCTGAGATTTGATTTCATCCCTGCAATATTGTGATGGTAGATGTGTGTTGGTGTTTTCATGGGCTTTGAATTTTTTTGTGTCTACCCTGAGTTTTTTTTTTTTTTTTTTTTTTTTTTTTTTTGTGATCTGCTTCTTATAGGCATTTGAGCTTGGTTATTTGTTTCTTCTCTGTTGAGAATTCCCTGAAGTACTCTCTGTAGTTTTGGTTTTGTGCTCATATAATTGTAAAGGTGACTTTTGTCATGGAAAGTTTTTCTTTCACTATCTACTATGAGGGATACTTTTGCTGGGTAGAGTAGTTTGGGTTGGAAGCCATAGTTTCTTGGACTTTGGAGAATTTCATTTCAGGCCCTTCTAGATTTCAGTGTTTCCACTGAGAAGTCTGAAGTAATTCAGATGGAGTAACCTTTGAAAGTAGTGTGCTGCTTTTTCCTAGCTGCTTTTAGCATTTTCTCTTTGGTGTCAATGTTTAGAGTCTTAATGATAATGTCTCTTGGAGAGTTTCTCCTTTGGTCCAGTCTGTTTGGAGTTCTGTTGGATTCTTGTATCTTGATGGGTTTTTCTTTTAAGAGACTGGGGAAGTTTTCTTCAACTATTTTGTTAAATAAGTTCTCCATGCCTTTGGTCTAAAATTCTTCTCCTTCAGGTATTCCAATTATTCTGATATTAGGATGTTTAAATGTATCCCACAATTCCCTCATGTTCTGTTCACAGGAACTTTTGAACTTACTGAAATTTTTGAACTCTCGAACTCTTTCTTCCGTCTTGTCTTCCAGATCAGAGTTTCTATAATCTACTTTGCTGACTTTATTCTTGAGAGCCTCTAGAAATTTTTTGGACTTGTTCAATTAAGTTTGCATTTTTACTACTTTTCTATGCATCATTTTCATTGCTCTATCAAGCTCTTTTTTCACATCATTTTCTGTTTTTCTTGATTCTTGGAATTCATCCTTGCATTTCTTTATGTCTTCATTTAGTATCGCCAGCTGATTTTTTTGTTGTTGTTGTTGTTTCTTTGTTTTTTGAAGTAGGGTCTCACTTTAGTCCAGTCTGATCTCAACTCATTATATAGTCTCATGTTGGCCTTGAACTCACAGCAATCCACCTACCTCTGCCTCCCTAGTGCTGGGATTAAAGATGTGTGCCATCACGCCTGGCTTGGCCAGCCAATTTTTGATGTCCTTTTTTTTTTCACTTTCAGTCAAATTTATTAACTCTCTTTGAACTCTTTCCAATGTCTTATCAATTTGTTCTAGCTTAGTGATGGTAGTATCCACAGGATTGTCGGTCCTTTCCTACAAGTTTTACCAGTAGGTTGGTCAGTGGTGCATTGCTCATAATTTCAATTTGATGTTCTGATCCTAATGACTCTTCTATGTTTTGGTTAGATGCATTATTCATTGTAGGACTTGGTGATCTAACTGGATTTTCTTGCATTTGATTTTTCATATTATTTATTTTGCACTGTTGTCTGCCCATGACAGTGTATGGGCACATAGGTGGGTGGATCAGCCTGGGCTCTAGCACAATGGGAATCTGAGACAGCCTGGGGAATTTGTTAAGCAGCCTGGGCTTTGGCTCCCACTTGCCAAAGTTTCCTATCTACTGCCTGACAGGGCACCAATGTTGCCTGAATTCTCAAGCGGTAATGCACCAAAGTTGCTTGCATTTGTGCTTGGAGGGGTACTGCATTACAAAGCCCTGAGGCAGCCCAAACTCTGGCTGGGAACACTGGGACCCAGAAACAGTCTGGGCTACCCCACCACAGGAGAATGTGTGATGCCTGGGGATGGTACCTGAGCTGGCGCAAGTGAGAGACACAGTCTGGGCTTGTGTCATAGTTGCTGTGGGAAGGGGCTCACTGAACGTGCCGCAGCAGGAGCAGTAATGTGGGCAAATGTGCAGAGCAGTTTAAACTTGCACATGTAGTGATCGATCAGTGTGTGATTGGCGCACAATCATAGCGTGGTGGCAGTGGAAGTGCACCTGGAGCCTGCGGCAGCAGGGCACAGTGGCAGGGCATGGTGCGGGATGCAGTGGTGGGGCACGGCAGCTATTTGGTGGGAGGGGTGGTCCACCTGCCCACAAGGAGATCCACAATTCCCTGTTGCGACCCCTCCCTTAGACCTTCCACTGATAATAAGACCCAGAAATCCCTTAATGTTTTGCCTTTCTTACCCTGGGCTTTGTAGCACAACTAGGTGGTCCGCATCTTGGCCGGAAGTCCAGTCCTCCATTGTTTTAATATAACACACTTGAGGCATTTTCTTTAAGATTGCTAATGTGTTGACAATAGCAGCTTCAGTAACTTAAAACCAGTCTCAGAGCTTGTAATTTTAACTTGCTTGAGTTTTTCCAACTTAAAATCTTAAATCTTTCATTCTAATATTGTTAGCCCTGCACATCAATCCATTACAAATTTAGCCTTGATCAAACTCTCTGGGCTTGATCAGCAAAATGAAGCCAGCCCTTATGTCAGTAGCCCAGTTCCAACAAAGTCCTCTGCCATATTTTCTTTCCCTTAGGAAATTCATAAGCCAAGCTCCCAAGTTCAATTCTCTCTGTGCTTAGCATTTTTAAACTCTCACAAAAATAGTCCATAATACTAGGCTTACCACTCTAGAAGTCATCTTCAGCTATATGTACCAAGTCCTCACGCATTCCTCTAAGACAAAAGTTCCAAAAGACCAAAAGCTACATGGTCAGATTCATCTTACCCCACTCCTGGTACAAATTTCTGGAATAAACTGATTCATGTCACTGAAATAAACTTCCAAATCAGGCAGTTAGAGAGGAAGGGACATGTATGGAAGTTTACAGATCCAGGAGAAGTCCCAAAATGAAAACAATAACCTGATCTGCTTTCACAAGCACAAGCAGAGCGAGAGAAGCCCCAAGCCAAAAAAAAAAAAAAAAAAAAAATCACAAGCACCACCACAAACAAACACACTCCAGGGACTCCGGGAGCCTTGCATACTTTTATACTTGAATTTCAAATCCATCACCACACTTTTGGACTCTATACTAGGATCTGTACAATGAAACTTCCTCCAGCCAGATGGCTACAGATGTAAACTACAAACTAATAAAACACTGAATATATTGGAGGCCTTCTATTCAAGCTAACACATGGATCATGTTTAAATAACCATTATCTTTCATTAATCTCCCAATCTCTTCATTAAAAGTTAATGACCCTAGAATATCAAAGTCCCTTCTTACATCTGTCTCCTCAATATTTTCTTTGTTGATATGAATAAATTTGATTTTACTCACTCTTTTGAACTACTAATCACTTTGCATGCCTATGTGTATGTAAGGACTGAAATTTTAAATCTATTTTATTACTTTAATTTTCAAGTCTTCCTTGTTTTAACTTAAGATATTTTGGTGGTTTGAATGTAAAATGACCCACATAGACTCATGTGTTTGAATACTTGACCCCCAGCTAAATGGTGCTTCTTGGAATGTTGGACCACCTTGATCCAGTAGGTAGCTCATTAGGGATAGGGAGTTTGAAGTTATACACAGGCCCCAGTGCTGTTTTCTCTCTACTTCCTTGTGCTGATGTGACCATGTGATAACAACTTCCTTTTCCAGCCCGGCTGTTCCTGACATGATGGACTCTACCCTATAGAACTATAAACCAAATGAAACCCTTTTAATTCCATAAACTGTTTCTGGTGGGGTATTTTGTCTCAGTAATTAGAAAGTAACTGATATATACAGGTAGAAAAAAACAGTTTTACATCCCTACAAAACAAAGAAGAAACATGATGAAAGAGGTGGACAGAAGAGTTTCTTCCAGGGGGAAAAACTGAAAGGTAATTTAGGATGATGGTTGTGTATGAGGACTAATGATAAAAACTCTGTCCTAGATTAAATCCTAATTAGGCTCCTTGAGCCCTGTTTGTGATAAATCTTGCACCTTGTCCTCTGTCCTGTCATTGTTTTGCCCTGCTTTTGCAAGAAAGTTCCTAAGTCATTCCAGATGTTTTATCAGGTTCTTCATTGTCCTGTATTTGATACATAAATCACACACATATATGATGTAATGATGATCTGGTAATCAAAAGATTGTAAATCTATTAATTTTCCAAAACTTGATCTACAGTTTTAACATAATCACAAGTCAATTAAAGTCCAGACATTTGTCTGTGAGAACTGACAAACTGATTATATAATATTTATTGAACTGCACAAAGTTAAGTATAGCTACATTAATAATGAAAGGGGATAAATAATTCTGCTTGTCTCTGCCTTCTTTCTCACCATAGGTGCTCTGTGATTACAGATGGTTGCCACAGCTCTAGGCTTTTTGGTGAAGTCTGAAGATCTCAACTCAGATACTCAGAGTTGGCTAGCAAGTAATATATCCATTGAACAATCTCTCCCCCGGAATCCTTTGTGTTATTATTAAAAATTCATTTTCTAAATTAATTTTTCCAACTCATAGAAATGCATATTTTTAATACATTCACATTTTATCCATCATCTAAATGATCCAAGTTCACCTTGTACTACATGAATAGCTTGTTAGCATGGTAATATTACTGACTTTTCTATAATGACTTACCCATCAAAGTATGCTATAAACCAATATCACATGTCTGTCTATGTCATCCTTTATGCTATTTAATAAAATTTTATATTTTTTCGTAAGAATCATGAAAGTTATTTGTTGTATTTCTTTCTATATAACTTGTGTTCATCACAATTTGAAATTTTGCCTTTCAAATAATATTTCTGGAGATTTTTAAATTATGTAATACAGTAAATACTCCTTTGTAAGGATTCCTAATTTATCTGAGTGGTTGTTGGTGTTTTCAATGGGAAAATATTACATCTTCAAATAATGTCAAATGGCATCATTTCTTTACATTTTTTTAAGGCAAGCCCATCAGACGGGCTTTTTTTTTTTAATTCTTATTTTATTTTTTATTTGAGAGCGACAGACACAGAGAGAAAGACAGATAGAGGGAGAGAGAGAGAATGGGAGTGCCAGGGCTTCCAGCCTCTGCAAACGAACTCCAGACGCGTGTGCCCCCCTGTGCATCTGGCTAACATGGGACCTGGGGAACCGAGCCTTGTACCAGGGTCCTTCGGCTTCACAGGCAAGCGCTTAACCGCTAAGCCATCTCTCCAGCCCAGACAGGCCTTGTTATAAGAGGGAGCAAGAGTGACAATGAGAGACAGAGTGTTGGCATGCCAGGATTTCCAGCCACTGTAATCAAACTCCAAATGCATTTACTACCTTGTGTACATGTTCAACCTTGCAATATACCATCTTCTGCATCTGGCTTACAAGGGACCTGGGGAGTTGAACATGAGTCTGTAAGCTTTGTAGGCAAGCACCTTAACCACTAAGCCATCTCTCTAGCCCATATTCTTTACATATTTTACTAGCTTTAAACAAGACTAAAAGCTCAATAAATGATCAGAGTAGCAACCTCATCTTTAAAATTGAAAGTAAACATTTAAAAATTTCACTTATATATATTCATTTGTTGCCAAATTTTTTGAACTCAACTTAATATATTATCATGAATTAATTTAACATGAATATGTTGAATTAACTTATTTTTCTCTTTTCTATAGTTAACGTAAAAACAACAAGACACAGAAACACAATAAACATTTTGAGATGTAGTCTATGAATACATGAAATACATGAAACGTGACTTTTTAATATAGCCAACGAACATGTATGCATCAATTCAAAGTGGCACTTTTGACAATCATACTTAGACAAATGAAGCAAACCTTTCAAACCACTTCTAATAGGAAGCAAAAATCTTTAAAGCAAACACAATCACTAGCCTAAATGATCTCATTTTTTGTGAAATTTATTTTCCTGGTGATTTCTTGAAATAAGTAGTTTGGTTTATTGTATTTAAAAATTGCATAAGCAGTTCTTCACAGTGATGGCATTGTCTGCATAATATTCTACTTGAAAACATTTATAACATGCCTTTTCCAGAAAAAAATTATACTGCCAATCAAATCTGAGTGTGTTCACCAGGAAACATATCCACAAGCAGTAGCAATAAAGCAAACATTAGAATTGAAGTCTTCACAAGCTACTTAAATGGACAAATTAAAGATGTTGTCACCTAGCTCTGTCTTTATTAGGAAAAAAACTCATTATTAAGATACCCCACAATAAGTGATTCTATCCTATCTGTTCTTATTTTCTTTTTTATTTATTTTGTGTGTAGGTGTACCAGGATCTTGCCACTTTGCAAACAAACACCAGACATTTGCACTAATTTTTGCATCCAGCTTATGTGAGTGGCTTGGGAATTGAATTTGGGCCAGCAGACTTTGCAAGCAAACTCCTTTAATCACTGAGCCATCTTCTCAGCCCCCAATCTGTCCTTCTATTGGTGATTAGGTGACCCATAGTTGTAAATTGTATTTCTATTTTTAAAAGAAAATATTTTATTTGCATTTATTTGAGGGGGAGAGAGAGAAAAGATGGGTGTGCCAGGGTATCCAGCCATTGCAAACAAGCTCCAGACACATGCGCACCTTGTGTATCTGGCTTATGTGTATCCTGGGAAATAAAACCTGAGTTATTTGGTTTTGCAGACAAGAGCCTTAATCAACCATTCATGTACAGTCATAAGAGATTAATAAGTATCCAAATTTATTCTTTTTACAAATAATTTTCCTATTTTATTTAAGCATGTGTTTATATTTGAGTTATCAGTAAAGGAGGTCAATATCCCTGGTGCATTATTGAATGATTTCTGCTGCTTTGCTCTATGGTTGTTTCTCTCTTTCTCTCTCTCTCTCCCTGTCTCTCTCTCTCTGTATGTGTGTGTGTGTCAGACTTCCATGTTGTTCAGTCTCACTTCCACTCATTATGCAGCCAAGGGCAGCATTAAATTGTTGAATCTCCTGCCAACAACTTGCAAGTGTTGGGATTACAGGTATGTGCCACAATGCTCAGCTCCTCTATACACTTTCTCAATTAATAGCTTTATAATATGATAATAATTTTTAGCAAAATAGAATATTCATATCTCAGCAAACGGAAGACAAATGTCAGGAGTCACACAAACACATATATCTCCTGTTATTAGTCATGACTATCACAATTATTCTTATGTAAATATACTTTAAGATAAACATTAAATGTGCATAAATAAGAGACACAGGTATAAGTACACACAGAAAATATAAGTAGGTGTGAGGAGAAAGAGAAGAGGGAGTGAATAAGTTCAGTTTTTTTATTTGCCAGGTTAACTTATGTGAAGAGGCTTTCCAATGTTTATTTCTAATTGCATGAACAAGATTATCTAAACAATATTTATACATAAATAAGAATTTTGGATTGAATGGCAATGTAAATGTTTGTTTATTTACACCATTGCCAAACACCTGTTTCATTTACTCTAATTGTGTTAATTTTAACTTTGTTGCCCTGTCTTCTGCTTCACAACACACAGCGCCTCTGCCTAAAAAAAACTCTAAAAGACTTAAGTTTCAGAAAATTCTAACATTTCATTAATATGACTATATTCCTGAGACACCTAATGCCAGGTTTTTCAGAAGATAAGCATGATACAAATGTCATGTATATATATAATACCTTTAACCACAAAAATTACACAGTATCTCTTTTCCATAGTAAGCTTATTGTAGCAAATAGCTTTTGAATACTTAATGATATACAGAATAAAATGGATTATGAATTTTAAATATATTCAAATTAAAAGATCAGTTATGATATTAGTGATTTAAAAGTATTGTGTGTGTATGTCTGTCTGTTTGTCTGTATGTATGTATGTATCTACCTATCTATGGAATCTAAAGATGTGTTTCCTTAAAGTCACAAATACTAATATAAAAAAAAATCTATCTGGTGAAGAGTCAGAGATAATGACTGAACAGTTCTGTTTCATATCTTCACTTTTCCAAGTTAAGCAGAAAGGGTCTTTTATCACTACACATCAATGTCACTCTATGAAAAATATGAGTAAAACTGATGATTTTTTTCCTATAGATGATCACTTAACAACTCCCTAAGGCAAAAATGGAGGGAGGTGAGGGAATGAGAATCATGGATGGGCCAAGAGAGGATCAGACAAGAATGATTAGAAATAGAACAAGAGATGGGGCCTTCTGAAAGCCCAAAAAAAGCCTCTGTGATGAGCTGAAAATAGCCCTAAGCAAACAATATATAAATAATGAATACGGTTTCTTAGTCTTAATATGGATATTGATATTAATATTGATATTTGGGGGGCAGGACTGGAATTGAACCCAGGAACTCATGCATGCTAGATAAGTGCTTTACCAGTGAGCTACATCCCTGGATACCATTTCTTTAATAAAAAAACCCCTCAATTTAATGATTTATTTATGTTTTTATTCCTTATAAATATGTATATATACTTAATTTTGGCTAAGCTTCCCTCTTTTATGCTACTCCATTTCCCTGCTCACTATCCATGTTGTGGTTACTCTTCCACCCTAGTATTTCTCCTTTAATTTTCTATCACTTCAGATCTGCTATCTCCTCTGCACTTCTTCCTTGAAAGCTCATCTTTTACCCCCTACATGGGCTGCTTTCTCATTTATCAGTATCTTTATACTATTTATAATGAAGATTCTAAGCTATGATCCACATGTGAGAGAGGGCATTACAAGGATTTTTAAATGATGCTATAAAAAGTTGTTAGCAAAGAGGTAAGATATGTAATAATTATGTAGGTGATTTTTAAAATATTGTTAACTATAGCTGGGCATGGCGGCACATGCCTTTAATCCCAGTACCCAGGAGGCAGAGGTAAGAGGATTGCCATGAGTTCAAGGCCACCCTGAGACTACATAGTGAATTCCAGGTCAGTCTGGGCTATAGTGAGACCCTACCTTGAACCCCCCCCCCCAAAAAAAGTTAACTATTGCAAAAAAAATAATTTTTACTAGGTAAATTCAAATACTTATTAAAAGCATTTTTATAATGTTATCTATTTGCAAGCAGAGAGAGAGAGAGAGAGAGAAGAAAGACAGAGAGAATGGATGCTTCAGGGACTGTAGGCACTGCAAATGAACTCCAGATGCATGTGCAACTTCGTGCATCTGGGTTTATGTGGGTCCTGGGGAATCAAACCATGGTCCTTTGGCTTTGCAGGCAAGCATCTTAACCACTAAGCCACCTCTCTATCCAAATTCATTCCTACTTTAAAAGTCCCCAAACTTTGCTCAGGAGATAGCTCAACAGCTCAACAGTTGGGTCCACCAGTGCCCATGTGAACCCAGATGTATGTGGTTATGCATGTGTCTGGAGTTTATTTTTCATGGCAAAACAGCCTGGTTCTCATTTTCTTCCCACTCCTAGAAATAAATAATTATTTTTATTTATTTGTTATTATTATTATTATTTATTTGAGAGAGAGAGAAAGAGACAGACACACACACACACACAGAGAATTGTCATGCCAGGGCCTTCAGCCACTGCAAATGAACTCCAAAAGCATGCACCACCTTGTGTATCTGGCTTACATGGGTCCTGAGGCTTTGCAGGCAAGCATCTTAAACACTAAGCCACCCCAACAGCCCTATAATAAATAATTTTTAAGAATACAAACACTCCCCATTTTTTTATAAATCAATCCTAACATTCCAATAGTCCAAG
Organism: Jaculus jaculus; assembly: GCF_020740685.1. NCBI lineage: Eukaryota > Metazoa > Chordata > Mammalia > Rodentia > Dipodidae > Jaculus > Jaculus jaculus. Next base: position 79,599,615 of record NC_059125.1, read on the forward strand.
AGCCTATAAAACTAAAAACACATAATGATATAAACATTCACACTGCAAAAGATGGCATTGTAAGAAAAGACTTCATCAACTCAATATGTGAAAAAACTGCACAAACACCAAGTCCTAAAATTCTGTGTCTTCCTGAGACCCATAACAGAGCCTCTGTGGTTGTAATTCTTCCCTTTCAACTGGGATGTTCACAGCCCAGTGAATAATCCAATCCAAGCTAGTGGCTTTCCTTGGCAGCTGTCCCACTATCCTGTCATTTCAATAATCCTAGTCTCCATTGAAATCCATGGTTCATTCTCATGGCTCCATTGAGCCTCCATGCCAGGACTCTAAAAGCCCTGCATTACATTTCCCAATGGCCATCTTCACAAACAGTGCATCGCGCATCCAATGACCCCTGCCTTCCTGTATTTGTTATACTCCCATACTACTAGGTAGGCTACCAAATTGTTAATCTAGGAAGGAATAAAGCCAACTTTGAAGGACAGGGAAACTTCTTCAACATTATCATCTCCTACTTGCAGAAGAGTCAGCATTCTTCTTAATGTCCCAATGCAAAATATCTGGCTGAATCTCAATGGTGGCAAGCTCTCAAACGATTGCAGCTAAAGTGGGCTGTAATTGTTAGCATGAACTTCCCTTCCTTTCTGTGCCATATCCATCTGCTTACACCAGTGCATTTCTTCTAAACTCAACCCTGCTCAAGTTCTCATGACACAGGCACAACACAGCTAGCATTTCAAAAAGATACCTCTAGCCCAGTAGTGACAAGTGTCTTTCTTTTCCTCATAAGCTAAGTCTGCTTGTTTCTTTCTGCATTAAAGTCTTCCAACTCTGACCAAAGTGGCCCATCAAACATTGCTTACAACACTTCAAGGTGTTTCATAGTACAAGATTTTAAGAACTTCCACATTCCTCTTTAAAATCAGTTCCAAAAGACTGAAAGTCACAAATCCAGTTTTGTTTGTTTGTTTGATTTTTTTTTTTTTTTTTGATCTTTCAAGGTAGGGTCTTGCTGTAGTCCAGGCTGACCCAGAATTCACTCTGTAGTCTCAGGCTGGCCTTAAAGTCATAATGATCTTCCTCCCTCCTGAATACTGAGACTAAAGGCATGCACCACCATGCCCAGCTACAATGTGGGATTTTTTGTCAGCAATGATCCCACTCCTCTGATACAAATTTCCAACTGTGGTTACCTTCTGCTTTCTGGAATAAAGCACCCTACCAAAAACAGCATATAGGAGGAAAGTTTTGTCTTACCTTCTCAAAGGCAAGCTTCATTATGGCAGGGAAAAGTATGGCATGATCAAAGGATAGACATCACCTTGCCATAGTATGTGGAAAATAGCAGCAGGAGGGTGAACTAAGCTGATACTGGCAAGATAGGTGTTAATAAACCTCAAGATCCATCCCAGAAACAGAACACCTCTAGGAAGACTTCATCCTCCAAATTGCCACCAACTGGAGACCCAGCATTTGGAATACATGAGTTTATGGAGGACACCTGATTCAAACCACCTCAAGAGACATCCAAGTTCAGCCTGATTCCTAAAGAAGATGGTTTGATCATTGTTCATATAGTTCAAGGAAGAGTAAGCTGAGGAAAATTCCAGCAATTTCCCTTAATGCTACAGCATGTGCATAAAGAAAAACACTACTCTTATTCCATAGCATTACTCAACTTTACTCCTTGTCAGTATGGCTACCTATTATTCATTTTTTTTCTCTTCTTTCTTCATTTCATAAACCCCTAGTGATATCTTCTTTGAGGTATAAGTTCATGGAGTAAGCCTTCAAAGAATCATTTTCCATTAGTACAAAGGTTGTATTTTTTTTTTTTTGATTCATTTGAGAGAAAGATAGGAGAGAAAGAGAGAGAGGGCGGGAGGGAATGTATTGGTAACCCAGAGCCTTTTGCCTCTATAAACAAATACCAGACGCATAAGCCAATTTTTGTATCAGGTTTATGTAATGGGGAACCAAACCCAGCAGGCTTTGGATGCAAATGCATTTAAACCATAAGCTATGTCCCCAGTTCTGGGTGACCAATTTTTAAACAAAATGGAAGCTTAAAATTTGGTGCCACTTAGAATAGAAAGTCTTTTCAATTTTAACTGAAGTTTTACTTTTTAAATAAGAGAGGTGATTCGGTGATTAAAGGCACTTTCTTTCAAAACCTGATACCCTTGGTCCAGTTGCCCATGGGCCCCATAAAGCTAAATGGACAAATTTGCTCTCATGTTTGGAAATATTTTTGCAGTATCAGGAAGCCCTAGTGCATCCATTCTCTCTCTGTCTTCCCCTATCTCTGTCTCTGTCAAATAAAGAATCAGTAAAATTAAAAAAAAATGAAGTGGTATATTTGCAATATAAGAAAAATTGAGCACTTTATAAGGTTTTTATATAGATAATAAACTATAATTATAGTAAATGTGTTCTCTGAAAAATTTTGCTTTATACCTCTTTTTAAAAGTAATCATGCCCTCACTCTCAGTCTAATCACTGAAAACATATTGTTTCAGTCTATTTTTCTTTTCTGTTTATTAATGTATATCAATTATACAAGGAAATAAATTTCATTAATACAGTTCCACATGAATAATACAATGTACATTTATAATATTCTCCCACAATCACCCTATTTTGTCTACTCTTCTGCTTGTTCTTTTCTTCTCAAATAGTCCCACTTCTACTTTCATGTCTTTTCTTTTGTTTAAATTCCACATATGAGAAAAATACATGAAGTATTTTTATTCTGAGTATGCATTATTTTATTTAACATGGTGACCTCAGAGGTCATCTATTTTCCTATAAACAACATAACTTTGTTCTTTATGGCTGAATAAAGTCCAGTATGCATTCATTCATATACAGACATACACACACACACACACACACACACACACACACACACACATATATATATATAATTATTATATATATTTATTATAATAATTATTATATATATATGTGTGTGTGTGTGTGAATATTATATATATAATAATTATATATATGTGTGTGTGTGTGTGTATATGCATGTATATGTATATATATATATATATGCATGTATAACATATGCATCAATTAATCTGTTTTATTGGTGCATTTCCTAACTTGACTATTGTGAATAATACTGCAATAAACATTAGCATATAAGTATCTAACTTATATACAAGTCTATTTTACTTTTTATGTTTATTGATTGATTAATATTGATTTTTGAAGTAAAGTTGTACACTAGCCCAGGATGACCTGAAATTCACTGTTGTAGTCTCAGGTTGCCTTTGAACCGACAGTGATCATCACACTTCAGTTTCCCAAGTGCTGGGATTAAAGGCATGCAAGAATACGCCCAGCTTGTTGTTTTAATATACAATCCCATGTATTCTAAGATGGCTTCACAAATTTGCTATACAGCTGAGGATGACTGTGAACTTCCAATCTTCATGCCTCCACCTTCCAATTGTTATTATTACAGGTCTGCAACACTATACCGGTTTATGTGGTAGAAGGGATTGAACCCAAGGCTTCATCCTTGCTAGGGAAGCACTTTAGCAACTGAAGTACATCTACTTCCTTGGTAATATACATAGTTTTATTTTATTTATTCATATATTTTATTTATTTATTTTAGAGGGAAAGATAAAGGAATAAGAGGCAAATAGAGTATGAGTGTGCCAGGACATGCAGCCACTGCAAATGAACTCCAGATGCATGTGCCACCTTGTTCATCTGGATTATCTGAGTGCAGAAAATCTGCCCTGGGCCCTTAGGCTTTACAGGCAAGCACCTGAACTATGAATCCATCTCTCCCAATCCTCAAGTATATATATTTAAAAACATTTAAATTTCCAAATATATAGACAATTTCAACCAGTAGGAATACTTTTTATACAAACATATATGCATTTATTATGGATTATTTTAAAAATAAAATAGACCTACCTGTGTAAGAGAATTAAAAATGAATGTATAAATAAATACAAACATTTCCTTATTAAATAGTTTCAGGGAGGAAATATATTAGTAGTAGCCTGGATACTCAGCCATTCCAAATTAGATTTAAGTTGAATTAATTATTTTTGAAGCATAATATTGCTTCTAGGGAATTTTTCATATCTCTGATAATATGTGTATTTATAATAATCTCTCACATATAGACTTAGTATCTGATATGTATAGTGTTCAAAGCATTTTTAATTGCTTGACTAAATTATGACCATCAGGATTGAAAAATATCTTAGCAATCAGGAAAAAAAGATATTCTAAAACGCAAATGCACACACACAATATTTGTTAGCAAAACATGAAGATACTTAATAATAACATGTGTATTTACAATAATCTTTCACATATAGACTTAGAATCTGATGTGTATAGTGTTCAAAGTATTTTCAATTGCTTGACTAAATTATGAACATTGGGATTGAAAAATATCTTAGCAATCAGGAAAAAAAGGTATTCTAAAACACACATACACACACACACAATATTTGTTCCTCTGCCTCCTGAGTACTGAGACTAAAGGCATGCACCACCATGCACAGCCACAAAGTGAGATTTTTTTCAGCAGTGATCCTACTCCTCTGATACAAATTTCCAATTTTGGTTACCTTTTGCTTTCTGGAATAAAGACACATAATTCTATCACCTCATACAAACGTCAGAAGAAACAAAAATATACCAATCCGTAGACATGTATAAATTATGCTATTGCTTCTCCAAGATATTACAACAAACATTTTGGGTTCAAACAAGCAAGTCCTGTCAAACGGTTTTGGAAGTAAGAAGAGTAAAGTGGGTTTTGTAGAAATAAACTAAGATATTCATAAAGCTATCTTTTCTAGATTCTAGTAGCTACCTGAATTATTTTCTCATGTCTACAATATTCTGCCTTGGTTCTATAGTCATATATTCTCTGACTCTTACTCTGCTCCTTCACTTCTATAAAGACATCATGATTATACTGGTTCCAATTAAGAAATCAAGAACATCTGAATATATCAAGATGCTTAACTTAAAACATCAACAAAGCTCCTTTTTCCATTGGGAGATAAAATGTTCATAGCTTAAAATGTGTACATTTTGTGAGGAACAGGCATTATTTGGAATGCAAGTTTTGAATTATTTGGTTTTCACTTTCAAATTTCATGGCACACAATAGAATAATAAACATGCTAAATTTCATGTACTATCATCCAAAATTTTAGGTGAATGGGTCAAATGAATTAAAAATTAAACAGCTCCATATAGTCATTGAGTTGTCCTAGAGTAGCAATACATTTAATGAGGAACTTAATAGCAATTAATTTCCAAATGCTCAATGCACCTTAATGAACCGATGATCTTATTCAATGATAGCATACAGTATTATGTATTAATGGAATAAAACAGAAAATTGATCAAAATTACCTTTGCCCTATTTCAGACATATTGTTGTATTTAGATGACTATTTTTAATAACAAAGTTGTGATAATTTGGAATGTTTATAAAAATCTGTCTTCAGAGATATCCACTTATTCCTTTAATTTGGAGTGTGTGAATATGCATGTTTCTCCCAGCCTTCACTTTGACTTGCATATAATGTGTATGTAGGCAAATGTTTACTTACCTTAAAAAAAAAGTTAACAAATTGCATTATAAGAAAAAACAAGATGTTATTTTTTCATTGCTCTTCTAAAACTATTTTCAGATAGCAGTAAGAACATTTTATTTTACTTTAAAAATGATTATTGTTATTATATTCATTGTAAGCCAGACACTGGGGTTCTTTAAATACTCTGCTATATAATATAACATATGTTAGGGTCACACACCACTTTCCTACTTCACACTTTCATTTTCATTGGTACTACTAGAAAAAAAATACTTGGGCTGGAGATAGGTCTAAGTGGTTAAAGTGCTTGTCTTCAAAGCCAAAGGACCATGGTTCTATTCCCCAGGACCCACATAAGCAAGATGCACAAGTTGGCATATGCATCTGGAGTTCATTTGCAGTGGATGGAGACTCTGGCACACCCATTCTATAGACCTCCATCTCTCTCTCTGTCTCAAATAAATAAAAATTTAAAAAAATTATATATATATATATATATATATATATATATATATACTTGCTTTCACTATATACAGATAACTATATATGTAAGTATGTGTGGTGGTTTGATTCAGGTGTCCCCCATAAACTTAGGTGTTCTGAATGCTAGGTTCCCAGCTGATGGATATTTGGGAATTAATGCCTCCTGGAGGGAGTGTATTGTTGGGGGCGGGCTTATGGTCTTTATAGCCAGTTTCCCCATGCCAGTGTTTGGCACACCCTCCTGTTGCTGTAGTCCACCTTATGTTGGCCAGGGGGTGATGTCCACCCTCTGCTCATGCCATCGTTTTCCCCTGCCATCGTGGAGCTTCCCCTCGAGCCTGTAAGCCAAAATAAATCTCTTTTTCCCAGAAGCTGCTCTTGGTTGGGTGATTTCTAACAGTAATGCGACCCAGACTGCAACAGTAAAGTGGTACCGAGGAGTGGGATTGCTGCTAGACACCTGACTGTGTGGCTTTGGTCTTTTGGAGCTGATTTTCAAGAAGAATGTGGAAGGAGTTGAAACCTTGGCCTAAGAGATGCCTTGCAGTGCTGTAAGTACAGCTTAATGGACTATTCTGGTCTGAGCTGAAAGACCTGAAGGCAGTAAGAACTACGGACTGTGAGGTTTGGCTTATGCGGGTGTGAAAGAGCTGTGCCTGGACTGGGCTAACAGTTTGTGTGAGAAGCTTGCTCTTGTGCCCATGTCCTGAGAAGTTGTGCAGGGTTGCTTTGCGTAGAAATGAACTGGTGAGAGCAGAGGAATATGGCACAGAAAGAAAAATCTTTGGGTGAATTGTTGCCCGTTCAGCTAAACTGATAGATTACGACCTTTGAGACTGGGCTAGCTGACCTGCGCTGGGGCAACAAGAAGAATGTAGACTCTTTAGAAGGGGCCTGAGTGCTCAAGGAGTGTTCTGTTCTTCAAAGTCTGCTTTATTCCCCCCTGGATTAACAAATTGGCACCCTACCTGGTATCCTGGAGTATAAGAAATGCTGGAAAGAGGGTCATTGAGTTTGCAACACGGTCTTGTGTTTTGGAAATGGCCATGGGCAGTGTGAAGCAGGTTTGCTGGTTGCCTGCATAGACACCCCATGGGGCCATGAGGATGAACCGTGGTTTGCAGTGGAGACCCAGTGGAGATGCCTGGACCATGAGATGGCTGCCGAGGAGCTGCCGGCCCCGATGAAGTTTCCCAGGACTGTGAGTAGCCTAGCTGGAGGGGCGGAATTGGAATGCCAGAGACTTGTTGCTGGTTAGAATTATTGGACTTGAAGATTTGTCACTGGTTTGAGTTGCTGGACTTGAAGCTACAGAGTTTGATGTTTGCCCTTGTTGTTTTAAATCTTGTATTGGTTGAATGTTTCTTTGCTATGCCCAATGTCATCTTTTGCAGTGTGAATATTTATTCTGTGCCATTATGGGTTTTTTGAGGTTATATTTTGGTATTATGGCTCAGTTAAAAGATCTTGAACTATGGGGATGTATGAACATCATTGAGATTGATAAAAACTATGGGGACTTTTAAGGTCAGACTGAATGCATTGTATTTTACATCATGTATGCATATCAGTTTATGGGGGCCAGGGGCAGAATGTGGTGGTTTGATTCAGGTGTCCCCCATAAACTTAGGTGTTCTGAATGCTAGGTTCCCAGCTGATGGATATTTGGGAATTAAGGCCTCCTGGAGGGAGTGTATTGTTGGGGGCGGGCTTATGGTCTTCATAGCCAGTTTCCCCATGCCAGTGTTTGGCACACCCTTCTGTTGCTGTAGTCCACCTTATGTTGGCCAGGGGGTGATGTCCACCCTCTGCTCATGCCATCGTTTTCCCCTGCCATCGTGGAGCTTCACCTCGAGCCTGTAAGCCAAAATAAATCTCTTTTTCCCAGAAGCTGCTCTTGTTTGGGTGATTTCTAACAGCAATGCGACCCAGACTGCAACAGTATGTAAGTATGATTTATATATATAAATCTATATAATGTATATGTATATATACTTATATACATAGTATAACTGTGATCTCACAGTGAGTGACTTAATCAGAAGCACATTACCCAAATTGAAAAACATTATATAAAAGAAATTTTCCGCATAAGCTTCACAGGATTTTATTACCCACCTCATGGAAAAGCACTTGTTTAATAGGTAAGAAGCTGTTTCTTGGTGTCCAGAAGCACCAAACTAAACAAATTTATTAATTATAAACAAAGATGAACTTGTTTATGTTCTTTTTTAATAAGGCAATTAGATTTATTTGAGAAGGCTGGGGAGATGACTCAGCAGTTACAAGAAATTGTTTGCAAAGCTTTGCTAGTGTGTGTTCAATTCCTCAGCCACCCAATTAAAGCAGGGTGGGATTTAAAAAAATATAGACAACTTTTATACTTACAGAAAATAAACCATGATAATTTCTTCCCCTCCCCGACTTTCCCCTTCACAACTCCATTCTTCATTATATCCTCTCCCTCTCTCCATTTGTCTCACTTTTATATTGATGTCATCGTATTTTTCTCCTATTATGAGGGTTTTTTGAAGGTATTGCTATGCACTCTGAAGTCATGGATATCGAGGTCAAATTCTATCTGAACAATTGTATTGTCAGGAGTGGTACCTTTCCTTTGACTCTTACATTCTTTTTGCCACCTCTTCTGCAATGGACCATGAACCTTGGAGGGTGTGATAGAGATATTTCAGTGCTGTACACTCTTCCATCCCTTCTTCTTAGCAGTATGTTGACTTTTGCATTATCCCAATAGTCACTGTCATCTAAAATTAAAGCTTCTCTAAACACATGTGAGAGTAGCATTAATATATGAATATGAACATTAAGTGTAGTGCTTTCAGTGCAATTTTGTGAGAATAATATATGCATTTAGCCAGACAAGAGTAGGCTTTATACCCCTAAAGCTCTTCACCATGCCTACCATAGGCTTTTGATTAGGTTTTTAAGTACCAGGCATGTATTCCGTCCCATAGAGTGGGCCTCCAGTTAGGTTAGAGAGCAATTGGTTTCCCTCAGAGCAGACATGCATCTGTTACACACTTTCATTCATTTGACCTGTCTGGCCAAACTTGAGGCTTCAAGTGTCCACTGTTTTCACTGCTGATGACTTCTGTTTACCATAGTGCTGCATGCAGTGCAGCTTCTTCCAGCTTTCAGTTGGTTAGTCTACAAGGAGAAGGTTTTCAGCTCAGCATCAGCTTTATTTCTCAGTGACCTTGCCACTCAGGCATGTAAAGTCTTCAGCAATATGGTCTTACCAACTGTTACTCATGGGAAACCAAGGACCTGGCAATAGCCTATAGTTTTAGAGGCAACAGGGACCTCCCTGGCCAACAACTCACTGGAAGGTATCCCATCCCTGGACCTGAAATTTTTCTACTACCAAATAGGTGGCTTCTGTATGTGCCATTATCCAAAAAAGGAGGCTTTCATATGTCTTATTAATAATATCTTGAATATTGATTCACCCTTCCCCCACCCTTCTCTTACTCAATCTCTTCACCTGACCTCACTTAGGCTATTCCACTCCCTGTAATCTTCTTCAACACACACACACACACACACACACACACACACACACACACACATATATATAATACCATCAGTTAAAATCCTTCCCTCTTCCCCCTCCCTTATAGCCTTTTTCTAGCTCACTGGCTTCTGCTACTGATGTTTTTGTTCCAGCTCACACACAAGTCTAAACATTTGTAGCTAGGATCCACATTTGAGAGAGAACATATGATGCTTGGCTTTCTGGGCCTGGGTTACATCACTTAATATAATCCATTCCAGTTCCATCCATTTCCCTGAAAATTTGATAATTTCATTTTTCATTACCCCTGAATATAACTAAGTTGTGTAAATGTACCACATCTTTGTTATCCATTCACCCATTGAGGGACATCAAGGCTGGTTACATTTCCTAGCTACTGTGAATAGAGCAGCAATAAACATGGTTGTACAAGTGTCTCTAAGGTAGTGAGAAGAGCCATTAGGATATATGCCTAGGAGTGCTATAGGTGGGTCATGTGGTAAATCTATGTTTAGCTGTCTCCAGAACATCCACACTGATTTCCACAATGGCTCTGTACCAGAATACATTCCCAAAAACAGTGTAGAAGGGTACCCCTTTTTCCACATCCTCACCAACATTTATTGTCATTTGTTTTCTTGATAGTAGCCATTCTGACAGGTGTGGGATGGAACCTCAAAGTAATTTTAATTTGCATTTCACTAATGGCAAAGTGTGTAAAACACTGTTTTAAATGTTTACATTGCTATCTGTATTTCTTCCTTTGCAGACTTTTTATTTAGTTTCATAGCCCATTTTTAATTGGGTTCTTTGATTTCTTATTGTTTTGTTTTTGGATTTCTTTGTATATTATGGGTATAAATCCTCAGTCCGATATGCAGCTGACAAAGATTTCCCCCCATTCTGGAAGACCTCTCTTTGCTCTATTCACAGTGTCCTTTGCTGTACAAAAGCTTTGCAATTTCATGAGATCCCAGTGGTTGATTAGTGGTTTTATTTCCTAAGTAATTTGACTTATATTCAGAAAGTCATTGTCTATGCCAATATGTTGATGGGTTTCTTCCACCTTTTCCTGTAGCAGTTTCAGAGTTTCAGGTCTGATATTAAGGCCCCTGATCCATTTGAACGTAATTCTTATGCATGGAGAAATAGAAGGATCTATTTTCATTCTTCTACATATAGATAGCAAATTTTCCCAGCACCACTTGTTGAAGAGGCTGTTTATTCTGTAATGAATATTTTTGTCAAAAATCATATGGTTGTAGCTGCCTGGTTTAACATCAGTTTCCTCAATTGTTTCATTGATGTACTTGTCCATCTTAGTGTCAGTACCATGCTGTGTTTGTGACTATGGCTTTCTTATTTTGTTGCTCAAAATTATTTTGGCTTTTTGAGATTTTTTTGTGATTCCAAATGAATTTTAGGATATTTTTATATTTATATGAAGAATGCCATTGGTATTTTAATGGCAATTGCATTAAATGTGTGGATTTTTTTTGTAAGATTGACATTTTTACAATATTGATTCTTCCAATCCAAGCACATGGGAGGTCTTTCTATTTTCTAGTGTCTTCTGAAATTTCTTGCTTGAGAGTTTAAAGTTCTCATTGTACAGATCTCTCACTTCCTTGGTTAGGTTTATTCCAAGATACTACTTTTTGAGGCAATTGTTCTGTTTTTGTCTGGTTTTGGTATCAGGTTGATGTTACCTCCATAGAAGGAGTTCAGTAGAATTCCTTCCTTTTCTAGTTTATAGAAAAGTTTAAGTAGAAGTGGTGTTAGTTCTTTCATAAATGTCTGGTAAAATTCATCAGTGAATCCATCTAGGCCTCAACTTTTTTCAGTTGGGAGACTTTTTATACCTGCATGTATCTCTGTACTTGTTATAAATCATTTAAAAGGTTTATCTCAGGCTGGAGAGATGGCTTAGCGGTTAAGCGCTTGCCTGTGAAGCCTAAGGAACCCGGTTCGAGGCTCAGTTCCCCAGGACCCACATTAGCCAGATGCACAAGGGGGCGCATGCATCTGGAGTTCGTTTGCAGTGGCTGGAGACCCTGGCCTGCCCATTCTCTCTCTCTCTCTCTCTCTCTCTCTAACTGCCTCTTTCTCTGTCACTCTCAAATAAATAAATAAAAATACACAAAAATATTTTTTTAAAAAAGGTTTATCTCATCTTGATTTAATTTTGGTAGGTCATATGAATCAAAGAAATCATTCTTTTCTTTCAGATTTTCAAACTTAGAGACATATATATTCTTAAAATATGCCCTTATAATTTTCTGAATATTTTTGGTATCTGTTGTAATGGTGCCTTTTTCATCTCTAATTTTATTAATCTTTGTCTCTTCTTTCTTTCTTCTGGTCTGATTTGCTAAGTGTTTATCAACCTTGTTTATCCTTTCAAAGAACCAACTCTTGGTTTCATTTATTCTTTGGATAGTTTTGATTTCTATTTCATTCAATTCTGCCTATTATTTATTATTTCTTCCAATTTATTGGTTTTTGGTTTGCCTTGTTCTTTTTCCAACGCCTTGAGGTAAAGCAGTAAATTTTTATTTGTGAAATCTCTAATTTCTTAATATAGTCATTTAATCCATAAATTTCCTTTTCAGGACCGCCTTCATTTTGTCCCAAAGGTTTTGGTGTGCTGCATTCTCATCATTATTTCATTCTATGAATTTATTTATTTCTTCAAAGACCCATTCATAATTCAAACTGTACTCTGTAGTCTCCATAAATTTCTGGATGCTCTTTAGTTTTGTTGTTTTTTTTTTTCCTTCGAGCGAATTCTTTATTCTCTCCCTTTCATAATAGATTTGTGTTGTCATTAAAAAAAAATTGACAAAGCTTTCAGAAAAATCTGGCTAGTAGCAAAGATGGAGAACAGATGGCACCAGGAATCAGACCCAGAAAGGTGACTTACTCTGCACAAATATGCTGAGAAACCATATTTCTGAAAAACCCTTGACCCAATGTAAAGCCCAGGCTGAAGTTTATAATAAAAATAATTGCCACATGCGACCTTTCTTTCTGAATACAACCCCAATTGCTAAGGCAATAAAACCACAGATTAATCACTGGGACCTCATGAAATTACAAAGATTTTGCTCTGCAAAGGACACAGTGAAAAAAGCAAAGAGGCAACCTACAGAATGTGAAAAAATATTCACCAGTTATATATCTGATAGAGGATTAATATCTAGGATATACAAAGAACTCAAAAAGTTAAATAATAAGGAATCAAACAAGCCAATCAAAAAATGGGCTATGGAGCTAAATAGAGCGTTCTCAAAGAAAGAAATATGAATGGCATATAAGCATCTAAAACAATGTTGTACATCACTAGTCATCAGGGAAATGCAGATTAAAACTACATTGAAATTCCATCTCACTCCTGTCAGATTGGCCACCATCATGAAAACAAATGATCATAAATGTTGGCGGGGATGTGGAAAAAAAGGATCCCTTCTACACTGCTGGTGGGAATGTAATCTGGTCTAGCCATTGTGGAAAACAGTGTGGAGGTTCCTAAAACAGCTAAAGATTGATCTACCATATGACCCAGCTATAGCACTGCTAGGCATATATCCAAAGGACTCATCTCATTTCCTTACAAGTATGTGCTCAACCATGTTTATTGCTGCTCAATTTATAATAGCTGGGAAATGGAACCAGCCTAGATGTCCCTCAACAGATGAGTGGATAATGAAGATATGGCACATTTATACAATGGAGTTCTACTCAGCGGTAAAGAAAAATGAAGTTATGAAATTTGCAGAAAAATGGATGGACCTGGAAAGTATTATACTAAGTAAGGCAACCCAGGCCCAGAAAGCCAAGCGCCACATGTTCTCTCTCATATGTGGATCCTAGCAACAGATGATTGGGCTTCTGCGTGAGAATGAAAATACTTAATAGCAGAGGCCAGTAAGGTAAAAAGGAGACATAAAGGGTAGAGAAAGGAAGGGAGGAGGATACTTAATAGGTTGATATTGTATATATATAATTACAATGATTGTAATGGGGAGGTAATATGATGGAGAATGGAATTTCAAATGGGAAAGTGTGGGGGTGGGGAGGGAGGGAATTACCATGGGATATATTTTATAATCATGGAAAATGTTAATAAAAATTAAAAAAAATAATAATTGCCACAGCATCCCATGTAAAGGAAAATACACGTTGAATATTAAAGGGAATGCGTCCAAATCCTGCAGTTCTTTGGAAACAAAACAAAGTAAGTTTTCCTAGAGACTTCACTGAAAGTCATTACAAATATCTTAAAACAGTCTTCAAAAACTAGCAACTTCGCTGTTTTAGTCACAGTTTGGGGTACACAGTGAGGCTTTGCCTCAAATTCTATTCTTTGAGTATATATATGTATATAAGGGTATGTGTGCATGTGGAGGCCACAGGAGAGCTTTGGGTGTCATTCTTTGTTGCTTATCCATGACTTTTTTGAGACGGGCACTTTCCCTAAACCTGAAGCTGTGTTTTTTGGTCAGTGAGCCCAGTTTCTACCACACTGCAGATTAGGGTTATGATGTGCATGGCCACATTCAGTTTATGTGGGTTCTGGGGAGACGAATTCAGGTTGTCCCAGACCCTCCTAGGTCCTCATGCATATGTGATGCACTCTTAACCACAGAGCCATGTAGCTCCTTAGCCCCACTTTTATTAAAATCTTTTTCCTGTGTACTTTTATAGGGAATTTAATATCCATAAAGAGTATTTAATAAATATGAATGATTGTATTTTTTTTTTTTTTTGGTTTTTCGAGGTAGGGTCTCACTCTAGCCCAGGCTGACCTGGAATTCACTATGGAGTCTCAGGATGGCCTTGAACTCATGGCAATTCTCCTACCTTTGCTTCCCGAGTGCTCGGATTAAAGGTGTGTGCCACCACGCCCTGCATGTGTATTTTTTAACTGAGATTTAAGTTATAATAGCAAGTGAAATTTCACTGAATCTTAGGAGATGTTAGCCACAACCTTACAACTGCCTTGCAAGTTACAGTTCTAATATTTTTCTTTAAAAATTTCTAAAACGCTTCCTTCAATATCAAAGCTCAGATACTTGGACCATAGTGCACAGATTAAGTATGTGAGAGATCTGTCTGTTACCTTCAAAGTTATACAAGAGATTCCAGTTCAAGTTGACAGAACATAAACTAGAGTTAAAGTGCTGTTTTAAAAAAATACACTTCATTGGCATAGTTACAAAAATTGTTCTATTTAGAAGACATGACATTGTAAGGAAAAATATTTAGAATCATCATTTTACAATTGATAAATTTTGCTTTTTTCTTTTTAACAACATTGTCTTTTTCAAAGAATGACAAGTAGCTGGTCACACGTGAATCATGTGTCCACACCTGACCAGAGCCCTCATGCTTATGTTAAATTTGAACATTTTATCACCTCTACTTGTAAGTTATCTCATTTATAATAGTGCTTAAGAACTGCATAGGCTTGTTTTAAGCATTTTCTTGGTTTTTTGAGATAGGGTCTCACTCTAGCCCAGGATGACCTGGAACTCATTCTGTAGATCTAAGCTGGCCTCAAATTCATGCTGATCCTACGACCTCAGCCTCCTAAGTACTGGGATTAAAGGCATATGCCACCATGCCTGGTTTGTTTTAAATATTTTAAAAACCTGAAATAAACTGCAGAATTTCCTAAGAGTAGAGGCATTCTGGTTAAGGATAAAAGTGTGGTCAGGTGAAAAGCAAAATTAGTAATATAAATGCAATCCATAACAGGAAAAAGTTTTTTTCTCCATAGCCATTCTGTAGAGATGTGTCATTTCCAAGTCCCAGTAAGGAATGGAGTCAATTCCCAATTTTGTTGCTACAATGTGCCTGTAAGCTACCTTACTTCAAAACAGAAGCACATTTGCAAAATGTCATACTGACTAACAGCGCTGAAGGTAATTGTTACAGGCTCTCAAACTCTGTATTAAATAGTTGCATCTTAATTATTTATACAGCTCATTGGTCCAATAACACGGACATAGATAACAGCATCTGGAAAGTTATCTCATCCAATGTGCAGAGATAAATGGGTTAACCATTCTCCCCACTATTTCGGAAGACAAGTCCTTGTTTATAGTGAAATATGATAGAAATTCAAGTGTCACTTTTTCCAGGCTACTGCATGAAAAGGAGGCTGAAGGCCATCACTACCCAGCACACTGTGACATATGGACTTTTTTGTTCACCAATTCTGGCACATTTCCAAAATATCCCCAACAATCCAGTCTTATTTCTGTCCAAGATGCTGGGTGCCAAGGACCGGATGTAAGCACATGTACATATAAGCAGCAAGATGAGAGTAAGCAGACTCTGGAAATTGAAAATGGCAGACATAGTGATACCAGTGGAGCCCCAGACACATCACCCTTCCAGGCCCGCAGCGGAAGCTAGTTTTTATTGTTGTTGTTGTTTGTTGTTGCTTATTTGTAGTTTAATCCCATTGTGGTCAGACAGAGTACAAGGGATTATTTCAATTATCCTGTATTTGTTAAATTTGCTTTGTGTCCTATTACATGGTCTATTTTGGAGAATGTTCCATGCGCTTGTGAGAAAAATGTATATTCTATAGCATTTGGATGGAATGTTCTGTAGATATCTGTTATGTCTATTTATTCTATGGCATCATTTAGTCCACATGTCTCTCTGTTTATTTTTTACAGGGATTACCTTTCAATTGATGAGAGTGGGGTCTTGAAGTCACCCACTAAAATTGTGTTTGGTGTTATCTGTGACCTTAAGTCTAATAGAGTTTGATGAAATCTGGAGCCCCAAGTTATGTGCATATACATTTTGGGTTATAATGTTCTCCTGTTGGAGTGTTCCTTTAATCAGTATAATGTGGCCTTACTTCTTTCCTCATTAATGTTGGTTTGAAGTTTATTCTGTCGGATATTAGGGTATCACCTCTTGCTTGTTTCCTAGGCATTATTTACTTGGAATACCATTTTCCACCCTTTCACCATAAGACAGTGTCTATCTTTTATTGAGAGATGAATTTCCTGGAGGCAACAAACAGAAAGATCCTGCATTTTAATCCAGTCTGCAAACCTATGTCTTTTGGTTGGGGCATTCAGGCCATTAATATTAAGAGTTATTATTGAAAGATATGTATTTATTCTTGCCATTCTTCTTGTTTTATAGTGCTTCCTATTTCCCTTTGCTCTCTTGTTTTAAGTGTTATTTGAGTATGGTTTACTTTTTTCCTATTTCTTCATGTATGTGTTTTGCTTTCTCTTCAGTCTGAGAGATTCCTTCAAGTGCTTTCTGTAGAGCTGGCTCAATTGTCATAAATTCCTTTAGACTGTTTTTGTTGTGTAATATTATTATTTCTCCTTCAATTTAGATAGAGAGCTTTGCTGGATAAAGTATTCTTGGTTAACAGTTGCTATCTTTGAGAACATAGAATACATCATCCCAAGCCCTTCTGGCTTTTGAAGTTTTTGTTGGGTAATCTGCAATTATTTTGATGGGCTTGCCTTTATAAGTATCTTGGTTTTTCCCTATAACTTCTTTCAATATATTTTCCTTGGTATGCATATTTACTAGTTTAATCATGACATGGTGAAGAAAGGTTCTTTCTAGGATTTGTCTGTTTTGTGTTCTAAAAGCTTCCTCTATCTGCACTGGAAATTCTGTTAAAATTTGGAGAAAATTTTCTTCTATTATTTTTTGTTGAAAACACCTACTTAGCCTCTGGATTGAAATTCTACTCCTTCTACTATACCCTGAATTTTTATGTTTGATCTTTTCATAGTGTCCCAGATATCTTGAAATTCTGATTCCTGTTAACTTTCTATTAACTAATACCTTCCTATTAACTTGTCTTTCTCTTTTTTGGACTGTATTAGATCTGACACCTGTTCTTCCAGTTTAGATATTCCATTCTCTCCTTCATCCATTCTACTGGTAAAACCATATTACTGGTGAGTTTTTTATTTGACTAACTGTGTTTTTCAGTGCTTGTGTTTCTGCTGTTTTTTTCTTCAGTATTTCCATTTCCTTACTTGTATCTTATAATGACCTCTTTATTTCCTTAAGCTGGTTTCCTGTGTTCTCTTAAAATTCCTTCAGGAGTTTTTTTCTTCTTTATTTGCTTTGTTTCCTTCTTTGATTCTTTTGATTTCTCCTTTGATTTCTTTGAGTAGAGATAAAATCTTTTTAAATTAATTTATATTTTATTAACTTCCATGATTGTAAATAATACCCAATAGTAACATCCTCCCTCCACCCACTTTCCACTTATAAACTCCCCTCTCCATAATATCCCCTCCCTGTCTAAATCAGTCTCTCTTATTTTAATGTCATGACCTTTATCCTCCTATTATGATAGTCTTCTGTAGGTAGTGTCAGGCACTGTGACATCATGGATATCCAGGTCATTTTGTGTCTGGAGGAGCACATTGTAAGGAGTCCTACCCTTCCTTTGGCTCTTGCATTCTTTCTTCCACCTCTTCTGCAATGGACCCTGAGCCTTGGAAGATGTGATAGAGGTATTGCAGTACTGAGCACTCCACTATCACTTCTTCCCAGCACCATTATGCCTTCTGGGTCATCCCAGAGTCACTCCCATCTGAAAAGAGAAGGTTCTTTATGAAAAGTGAGAGTAGCATTAATATATGGGTATGGCCGGGTGTGGTGGCACATGCCTTTAATCCCAGCACTCGGGAGGCAGAGGTAGGAGGATTGCCATGAGTTCAAAGCCACCCTGAGACTACAGAGTTAATTCCAGGTCAGCCTGGACCAGAGTGAAACCCTACCTCGAAAAACAAAAAAGAAATATATATATATATAATATATATATATATATATATTATATATATATATATATATATATATATATATATAGAGAGAGAGAGAGAGAGAGAGAGAGAGAGAGAGAGAGAGAGAGAGGTATGAACATTGAGCAGTTTGATGGGCATAGTATGTACATTTAGTTAGACAGCAAGACATAACACCCCTAGGGATCATGTCTACCCCTGTTGTAGGTTTTCAGTATCAGGGCTTTTTATTTTTTTTAAATCTTTGTCAAACATTTCATCTCAAACAGTCTCATTGGGGCTCATTTTTGTACTTGTATTGTCTTGATTCTTTTGGGTTTCTTGTATTATAAAATAGTGATTTTTGCATCCTGAGTTTACTTGATGCTTGGGTTTTCTACTTATCTGTGTTTCTCTCAGATTTGGAAATCCAACATTATGTACCTTCAGAGTATGAGTTTAAGGTTCCAAGTGTAGCTCTTGTATTTCAATCTAACTGAAGAAGTAAACCTAGGTGTTGAGTTTACTTGCTATTCAAGTATTTTAGTGGGCTTGGTGAAGCAATTTACTGGAAATTTCTAAAATTCAACTGAGCAACATACACATTCAATAAAAACCAGCACAGAGTATGCAAGTGTGGGGATTAAAACTAACAGATAACCTTCTAAAACCAAAATCCCTAAGGGTATATGTTGCTCTACTCCCTTAATCCTGTCATCTTGGAGGTTGAGTTTCGGTTCTGAAATGGGTTCCAAGTCAGCCTGGGTCTGGATCATACCCTACCACTAGTAATGATAGAAGATAAAAACAATGGCTCTACGAATCTGAAAGCATCAAATGCAACAACAGTCAACCCCCAAATACAGTTTAATTGAGAATGATAAAGCCCAGCAAGAATATGTAATCCATAACTTTCCCTGACATGGAAAGGGAGTTTAGTATGATTAGTACTTCCAGTGCAGGACTATGTATTTTTTTTTTAATCAGTTGGCCTTGTTACCTTTTGGGTTGGCTACCAATCTCACAAATGCTGAGTGCCCACCCTGATTCCTCCTTGTTGTGTTGTGAATCTAGTGTTCTGACAGCTGTGCTGGATGCCATGCCACCAGGAGCTGTATGTGTTCTCTAGATGGTTCCCGTTCTACCAGCTGGGGAATGGCAGAGTGCACGAAGCCTGGATTTGTACTGAAATTGCTCAGCTGGTCCCTCCTGTCTCCCTTCAGCAGGTCCTTATCTAATCTCTTCTATCTCCCTTTCCGGTTGTTTGACTTTGCAAGGAGGCTGATGATGTTGGACAGTATACTTGTTTTCAATCTGTTCCTGCAGCTGGGTACTGGTGGGTACATTAATCCACAAAGACCAACACAGATCAGGTCCATGTCCGCAAGCACCTCAATGGGATTCTCTCCAGTTTTCTCCTTTCAGATCTTAGTCTCTCTTGCTTCTCCACTATGGCCAATAAAAACCTATACACCTTCACTTTTTTGGAAAAAGAGTGTAGTTTTCTGTGGTTTTACTTAAATCCCTCCCTAGGCTAGACTGGTGTTATTTCTATGCAGCCATTTTACCTGCTTATGTTGAAACAGCAGTTGCAAAGATAATAAAGAACTTGTAAATAATCACTCAAAGTCATAAATGAAAAAAAAAGTAATTCTGTAATGAAGAAATTTAACCAAAAATAATGGCCTTGTAGGCAGATGCCTTGAGAAAACCAAATATTACTCTCACAAAAAAGTACATGTCCACATAAGTGACCTAAATGAAGAAATAAAAAAAAATTCAAGCTCTGTAGTAAGGAATTAACTGCAAATTAAAATGATGTCTTAATTATGTTTATATTTTTTAAGTATTTTTATTTATTTGTTTGAGAAAGAGGGGGAGGGAGAGAAAGATAAAGAGGCAAAGAAGAGCGAAAGAGAGAGATAGAATGGATGCATCAGGTCCTCCAGCCACTGCAAACAAACTCCAGATGCATGTGTCATCTTATTTATCTGGCTTACATGGGACCTAGGGAGTTGAACCTGGGTCCTTTGTTTTCGCAGACAAGTGCCTTAACCACTAAGTCATGGCTCCAGCCCCTAATTTTTTTTTAAATTAAGAAATTTTCAAAGTGATGATTCCACTGATTGCCATAATACAAGAATTAGTATTTGTAGCAGTTACTTTTGCATTGCTTTGGAAGAAAATATGACCAGACCCAGCCTATTGAAGGAAAATGTTTATTTCGGGCTTATAGTTTTGAGGGGAAATTTCATCATGACATTGAAAAGCAACAGGCTCACAGCCTCGCATATCTACAGCACAAAGAAAACAGCAAGTATGAGTTGGCTCTGAACACATAGTAAGGCTAGGCCCAAGATTCACTTTTAGTGATACACCCCCTCCAGCAGTGCTCCACCTGCTGTGGACTAAGTAGAAGCCTTAAAAACAAACACATGAGACTATGGTGGGCATTTACCTTCAAATCAATGTAGTATCCATAGACACTCTACTAATTCAAACTTGATCTTCTTTCCTGACTAATTATTTAATAATAAATTCTGACAAGTTTCCAAGATATGACAGTTAGGTTATACATTTCGTCACAGAAAAATGTTTCTATCATTAATTTGCTCTACCAGTGTTACCAAAAAAGCACTGCACATAGCTTTATCTCCTTTGACTCTGATAAAGAATAAAAGCTGAATAACTCTATGTTTAGAACTCTATGTACAATATATGAATATTGATCTAAATTTTATCTCTTTAAGTGTCTCATGTACATGACATACATAAAGCCATGGGTTCAATCCCTAGAGCAAGCCAGCAAAGAAAAATCTTCTTTAGATAATTAGATTTTAGGATTACTAAGCATTTCAAATTATTTTTCTCTCTTCCCTGTTCATCTAATTGGTGATCAGTATAAGATGTTCAATTTGCTGTGGTTTTCTGGTGCAGACAAACTTTATCATTATGTTAGACATTTGGTATATACTTGTGGTTATTTTTGGAATGTGATTTGTCAGGTCCTATTATAAGGCACTGTGATGTGATTTTAAAAAATGTGCTTTCCAATGCTGGCATAAATCAATCCATAGTTTAGGCATGGTTTATGCAGAATTCTAACATTCTTTTTCCTCAATCATTTATAACTTGATTCTGATAGTTTTAGATATCTCCATTTGTCTAGCTGTGGCTCTTATTTTATGTATTAAAAGTTGGGTTCCTGGCTTTTGTAGTCTGCTCCTCATTGCTGGGACAAGCATCCAATAAAACACAGTTTATGGGATGAGAGTATTTGTTTAAAGCTTACAGATCCAAGGGGAGTTCCATCAATGGCAGAAGAAGCTTCTTACTTCCATATATCCAAACACAGAGACAGAGATAAAAGAAAACCATCAAAAAACAAAAATAAGCAGCAAGTAAACATGAATCAGCAGTAATCAGGATCCCCAGAGCTCTAACTGCTCTCTATCCACCTTTGGGGATGGAATTCAGATCAGTCTCAGTGAAAAGCCCCCTCCAGCAAGCTACTGAAAACTTCAGCATGGAGTTTAAACTTAATAATAGTAAAAAAAAAAAAAAAAAAAAAAAAAAAAAAACTGAAGCTATTCAGGACATATGTTCAAACTACCCATGGTAGTACTTGAAGGAAGCAGATAGTTATAAGATATTTGGCCTTTTGAGAGGTCTTCCAGTCATTGAGTACATAATCATTAAGGGAGTAGATAGATCCAAGCACTTCTTTTCTGTTATGCAAGCTCATGATAAGAATAATGTTTCAATTTCCTCATCATATACTTTCTCAACCCAAGCCTAAAAGCAATGGCACAAAAGATTCATGGAATGAAATGTACAAATCTGTGGTCCCAAGTAAGCCTTTCCTCCTTCTAAATTAATTATGACATGTATTCCATTACAATGATGAAAAGGTAAATAACACAGTTTATAATTCAAAAGTTTCTCAAGTTGTTGCAACTATCAGATGAGCTCACCAGTCAGATACTCAGTGTTTGAGCAAGCAGAAATTTCTCTATCTTTACTATGAGATGGATTTGAGAACAATTTTAGAACATAAACCAAAGCTCTCTCCATCCCTCTTTTCATACTGTCATCATGATCCCTACCCAAGGGTAACTTTGAGGTGATTTGTTCCCAGAGCTTTGGAAAAGAAAAAGGAAAATATATTTTGTGACTATACCAGCAATCTCACATTTCCTATCAAAGCTTAGCTGCCATTTCACTTTCCTGTAATGCCCAGTGTCAGAAAATGCAGGCTATCTTTTCACTTGTGTGACCAAGGCATATCTTAGGTCAGGGTTTATGTTTTTCCCAGTTATAATCCCTTTTCACCAGAGAAAGTTTTGTACAACTACTAGTATAGATATCTATAAAATAGATATGCTGATAAAAGTCACAAAGAAATTTACTTTAAAATAATTTTTTAGCTTGTTTGCTTTGTATCACCAATCAAAATTAAAAGCAAATATGCTTACTAACATGACCTGAATATTTGATACTGCAGGGCATAGAGAATCTTCAAATTTTTAGAATTGATTCATGTTTGGATTTTATACTCATCACTGCATGCTATAAATACATAAACAAAATACCAGAAATATGTTTAAGGCCATTTTAGAAATTGTTTGAAATTTTGTCCTAATCCCAAGCACTGATTCACCTATGGATATTTTTTCTATGAACCTCAAGTTAAAAAATCAACCACTAGGCTTCTGTTGCTGTTTAATTTTTTAAAATATTATAGTGCATGTGTGTGTGCAAGTGTGCATGGGGGGTGGGGGTGTATGTGTGTGTGTGTGTGTGTGTGTGTGTGTGTGTGTAAATTTATGTCACAACACATATGTGCAGGTCGAAGAATAACTTTGCAGTGTCAGTGACCCACTTTCTTTGAGACATGGTCTCTTTCCATTGTAACAAACATCTTACTATCTGGTCTGTGAGCTTAGGATTCTCATGGCTCCACCTTTCATTGTTGTAGGATGTTCTAACTAGAGATGCATATGTCATTTTGCACATGGATTCTTATGGGTACTGGGGAATTGAAGATAGGCTAGAAAACTTTTCATGCAAGCACTATTAACCAGTGAGCCATCTCTCCATCCCCTCAAGCAGTAGCTTTTAAATTCAAACATTCTAGCTCAACATAATCCAAAGATGAACCAATTTGATCCTTACATGATGAAGAATGATAGTGTGAAGATTTTAATAGTTGTTATTTGCTGTAACTAATCCCTTAGTTTTCTATAATAGCAGAAAATTCTATATGTATGACAAAACACTACAATTCATAACATGATAAATCTTGAATCAAAAGAAGTATTTCATGAGAACTATGAGATTCCACCTTATACCAGTAAGGATAGCAAACATCAAAAAATCCAATGAAAATAAATGCTGGTGAGGATGTGGAGAAATAGGAACCCTCATACACTCTTGGTGGGAATGTAAGATGGTACAACCAGTTTGGAAAACAATATAGAGACTCCTACAAAAGCTGATTATAGAGTTACCAACAGACCCAGTTATTCCATTACTAGGCACCTACCCTAAAACCTTTAAACCTTAGTCCAGAGAGATTTGCTCAACAATGTTTATAGCAGCTCAGTTCATAATAGCTAAGAGCTGGAATCAACCCAGATGTCCATCATTAGAAGAATGGATAACTAAGATGTGGTATATCTACACAATGGAATTCTAAACAGCAGTGAGAAAAAATGACACAATGGAATTTGAAGAAAAATGGTTGAACCTGGAACAGATCATTCTCAGTGAACTCACCCAATCACAGAAAGATAATCACCACATTGTCTCACTCATCTACAGCATATAACCTGAATCTGCCCAAGGTGGGGAGGGAAGGGAGGGCAAGAGAAGGGGTGGGGGATACAAATCTAGACCCAAATGGCAATGGTATCATAAAATTCTACACCCTAAAAGGCAGACCAAATGGTTGACCCATCACCAGGACCTTAGAAAGAACACCTGACCCACAAGACACTGGAGATGGTGCAATGAAGGCTGACCTTAATCTTTTACAGCTTCTCTCTCTCTCTCACTCTCTTCTCTCTAACTATTTAATATTAGTTATCTTTTTCTTCCTTCTTTTAGTGGGCACTGACCTGTAACTCCAAGTATCAGCATGTGGCTATCATCCACAATGAGCTTTTGATCAGAGAGACCTACAAGGTTTCCTAAAAGAGTGACAGATTTCTGTCAGAGTAATTGATGACCCACCAAAGTCAGTGGAAAGACCCTGCTGCTGAAGACACCATATGCCGTTGACACATAAAATGGAATGACATGGCTGGAAGCTGGAAGAGCATTAGTCCACAGACAGTCAGCACCCCTAGTGCCAGAAGATGCTGCATGGGCAATCGGGGGAAAATGACCAATATCTTTCCATGCAACTCATTGTCTAACCTACTTAGCAGCAAATAACCTGTTGTGAAGCTCACACAAGTGCCATAGTGGCACACAGCCATGGTGGGAAACCAACCCCTCTTGATTTGGCTAATTGATTTGCTCAGTGGAACAGAACCCATAGAAGGAGCTGGGAAACAATTCAGAACCAGATCCAAACATAAGCCCACTCTCCATTATTAAGCTACCACAATCTGTGGGCTACACAAGGACCTCTACCTATTAAATGCTCTATAAAAACATAAAGGTTTTCCCATTTGTATGGTGCTAACTTTACTCTCTGTTGGAGAATCTGCTTCTCTTTTTCAGATAGACGCAGGTCCTAAGGAGAAAACCAACCCATCACACCTCAAAAGGGCCCCAGCCGAAACTAAGAATAATTGGGGAATCAAGCAAGGGTGCTGCTTTCTTGGTGAACTGGGTACCAGCACAATGGTGAAGGAGATCAACACAGAGAACAATTAACTCCTACTAAATCAGATATCCAGAGACACAGAGGCTCCCAACACCTCATCACTGGAGCAGACCCAAAATGAACCCAACATGGCTCAGGAAAATTTTGTGGAAGAGAAGGGCAAAAGAATGCCTGAGCCACAGATTGGGTCATGATATGTAGAGACAACTCTCTTACCCATAAGTATGGGCTAACTCCACAATGCATGACCAATATACCTCAACAAGGAGGGGCCAGGGG
The DNA here is from genome assembly GCF_020740685.1 of Jaculus jaculus. Classification (NCBI taxonomy): domain Eukaryota; kingdom Metazoa; phylum Chordata; class Mammalia; order Rodentia; family Dipodidae; genus Jaculus; species Jaculus jaculus. Next base: position 79,625,133 of record NC_059125.1, read on the forward strand.
GAGGGGATAGGACATGGACGAGCCTAAGAATAGTACCAACTTGACTATATTCACTGAGTACAAAACTAGTTAATAAAAAAAATTAATTAATAAAAAGTAGTGTTTCAGTCAGCAATCCTTGGTATGGAATGGTGTGATGGTATATGCAGTACAAAGTATGTATGCTGTACATTCAGAACCAAAGCTACAGTGAACTCATGAGATGCCACAGGAGTGACATTTACTGTTGTCAAATTTTTTACAACTCTCACATTCAAGTCAATCACATGGTCCCCATTTGGTTAAGAAGTTGGATATTTGAAAACCCTTACTTCTTCTGACTTGCCTTAATGACAGATTAGTTGAAGTGAAAAAAATTGCTTTATAACATGACAAAATATTATCAGAGTATTATCACCTTCTATATTTCATAAAAATGACTTTAATGATACTATTTCTAGTAATAACTTATAATTAATTAGATATAAAATATTTCTGAACAGCAATACATATCATGTTATTAGGTATGAAACTGATATAAATATCAAATAACACTGAATCATTTTAAAAAATCATGATAGAGCTATGGTAAGAAGACATGCTAGAAGCTTCCCTTTGTGGTTCAGTAATAAGAAAAGTATGCATTAAAAAATAATGGGGGGCTGGAGAGATGGCTTAGTGGTTAAGCTCTTGCCTGTGAAGCCTAAGGACCCTAGTTCGAGGCTCGGTTACCCAGGTTCCACGTTAGCCAGATGCACAAGGGGGCGCACGCGTCTGGAGTTCGTTTGCAGAGGCTGGAAGCCCTGGCATGCCCATTCTCTCTCTCTCCCTCTATCTGTCTTTCTCTCTGTGTCTGTCGCTCTCAAATAAATAAATAAATAATAATAATAATAAAAATAATGGGCTCTATTTCCAAATACAGTGGAAGAGCATTAGAATCACCATTGGGTGATTCAGGACAGCTGAAAAGTGTTGAGAAACAAGGAAGAAACCCAGCCCAAGTAGCACTTAGTACAGAGCTCCAGCTTCTAGAAAGCTCCCTCACGTTGAAAGGAGAAGCAGAACACTCATCTCAAAGGTTAAAAAACAAAAAAGCTGCAATATCTCTAGCACACCTACCTTCCAATGTTCAGGGTCTATTGTGGAAGAGGTGGAGTAAAGAATGTAAGAGCCAAAGGAAGGGTAGAATTCCTTACCACATGCTCCCCCAGACACAAAATTGCCTGGATATCCATTACCACATAGTGCCTGACACTACCTTCACAAGACCATCATAATAGGAGGAAAAGATCATCACATGAAAATAAAAGAGAGACTGATTGAGATGGGGAGGGGATATGATGGAGAATGGGATTTCCAAGGGGAAAGTGGGGGGAGAAGGTATTATTATAGGATTTTTTATATAATCATGGAAGTTGTTAATAAAATTATATATAAAAAAGAAGCTGGGCATGGTGGCACATGGCTTTAATCCCAGTACCTGGGAGGCAGAGGTAGGGGTATCACTGTGAGTTAGAGGCCACTCTCAAAGTACATAGGGAATTCCAGCCTGACCTAGAGTTATACTGTACCTCAGGAAAAATAAAGTGAGGGCTGGAGAGATGGCTTAGCGGTTAAGCGCTTGCCTGTGAAACCTAATGACCCCCGTTCAAGGCTCGGTTCTGCAGGTCCCACGTTAGCCAGATGCACAAGGGGGCGCTCGCGTCTGGAGTTCGTTTGCAGAGGCTGGAAGCCCTGGCGCGCCCATTCTCTCTCTCCCTCTATCTGTCTTTCTCTCTATGTCTGTCGCTCTCAAATAAATTAAAAAAAAAAATTAAAAAAAAATAAAGTGAACTAAAAGGTAAAATAGGTAGCCTTGGTAAAAGAGACATACAGTCTTATTTGTAGAATAAGCCCATAGTTCTTGCAGTTTTGAACCCAGTTGTGGGTTCTTTTGAGCCATTGATTCTTCAGCAGTGGGTCAGCAGCAGATAGGAAGGCATTTTTTCACAACCCTATCTGAGAGTGCTATGACCATTTGCCATCTTAAGAGGGAACTTACCATTTACTACTCAACTGCCCTGTGGTTCTTATACCAAGCAATAATCACAAGTCAAACAGAGAAAATTCAATCTGCCACAGAGTGAGAGAAGATAAGATCAGTGTTGCAACAGGTGAGGGATGTTTACAGACACTATGAGAAGATCTGACAATGGGAGCCCCAGATGGTGAAAGGTTCCTTAGTTGTTTACCCTCTTGAAATGCAAGAAATTGGAAAGTTCCATTCGTGCCACCAGGGAACTTTGTATTCAGCCATATAGTCTTACACTCTAAGACTCAGATCTCTACAGCTCAGGCTTATTGGACATACCCTGCAAATCCTTCTTCTGGTGTGGTGCTTATACTGAGCAGATACCCCTTGACACGTACTTAAATAATGGACATCATGCTTCACCTGTCTCCCTCAGCCCCAACACACTTAAAAGACCCACCTTGGTTTAGATATTAGCCACCCCAAGATGCATAAACTAGGGTTCTATGGACAATGTGAAAATCTATGCATCCCAACAGGCTACAATGCTGAAGGTATTCACAAGTTGATTCTGGTCCAGAAAGAAAAGGTGTACAGAGTATAAATACAGTATCCTTGAGCAAATGTCCTTCAGTCCCTCTGGATGCAACACGTTTGAACAAGATGGAAGAGAAGACCATCCACCTTCAGCTGGCAGGATGCAGAAAAAAGGTGCTGTACTTAACCGTTTTTTTTATTTATTTGAAGTTTGGGTTTATTTTAAATTTTATCATTACCTTTTGTTTTAGTGATTTTCTTTTGCCACTTTCATGTGATGTTAGTTATGAATTTCCATATATGAATTTCCCATATAATGCCATCTTTGAGTGTGTGTGTGTGTGTGTGTGTGTGTGTGTGTGTGTGTGCATGTGCATGTGCGAATGTATGCATATGTGCACACATGCACCTATGTATGCTTTGGCTAAGCACTTTTCTGGGCATCTGTGAACACAAGTGGCACAAAATATATGATTTTCTGTTATATAAATTCAAATAGGGAGATTGAATATCATAACCTAAGGAGACAGAGAGATGAAAGAAACAGATTGAATTAGAGATAGAGATAAATAGAGATACATACAGCAATTTAGGTAGATGAAAGGAACAAAGAGTAAAGAGTGAGAAGGATTACCAAATTGTGGTGGTTTGAATATATATGCCTCAGGTGTTTTTGTTTCAGATTTCTACTTAGCTCCCAGATGATAAAGTGTTTGAGAGGTGAAGCCTTGCTAGAGGAAGTGTGTTTGGTGGCGGGGAGGGCAGCCCTGGTTGTTGATTAGTCTAGCATACTGTGTGAGCAGAACCAGATCACTCTTGCTGTTCTTTTTTTGTGGTTTTTCGAGGTAGGGTTTCACTCTGGTCCAGGCTGACCTGGAATTAACTCTGTCATCTATGGCAATCTTCCTACCTCTGCCTCCCAAGTGCTGGGATTAAAGGCATGTGCCACCATGCCCAGCTACTCTTGCTGTTCTTTTACTGCTGAGGATGTGTGATAAAGTAAGTGAGCTGATTCTGCCATGATGAAGCTTCCTCTCAAAACTGTAAGCCAGAAATAAACTCTTTTCTTCCCAAGATTTCTTTTTGGTAGATGTTTTGTTCCAACAACTGGAAGATAACTGCAACAATTATTTTGGTAAAATAAAAGAATTGTAACATTTGAATACCTTTTATATATAGGGGAATGTGGCAAATGTTTATTCTGAAGAACATCTTCTAGGGCTAAAGAAATAGCGGGTGCAAAGACTGTATTGAGCATATCATACACATACTAGAAGAATTTAAGATTCCAGAATAGCTACAGCAGAGAATGTAGGGATAGAAAAAAAAATAAGTGAAACAAAAAGGGAGCTTGAAGGTAAGACATACAGTGATTTTTTTTTAAGTAAACATTTTCACCTTTATTGGGATTATATATACACATACTCATTGAATAAGACAATTGTTTATAGTAAGAAAGTTGTCTTTCATATTTTATATCTGCATAGCAATGTCTTAATTAAAGAATTTTATAGACATGTCAATGAATTGCCTTATTATGTAGAAAATCATTTTCATATATAGTTTAGCTGTAAAACATTTATGATGGTTTTTAAAGATTGCAACATGATGTTCTACAATATAATTTGCATATGTATTTGAAAACAACTATATAATTCAATGTTAAATGCATTGTAATCTCCATAAGTGTCTTCATTTGCCATGTATTTTTAACATGAAATAGTTCTTTTTAATATATATCAGTAATATTTTATATAAGTAAAAAATTTAATAAGAAGTAGTGCACTATTTGATTAAATTCAACTATCTTTCACAATACATAAGCTTCTCTTCAGATTTTCAATCAAATCTAAAAATTCTATAAGATTGGAAGTGAATCCACATTTCAGTCATTAATGAACATGTGAAGTGTAATTAAAATTTATATTGCCTATACGGTAATAAATTCATATGACATACATTCTATATATTTGTGTATTGTTGAGAGCAATCATGCAGAATTACTTCCATGATAAATGTGTCATGTATTTCCAGTAAATGTACTAAAGCACATCGGATTTTTTTTTTTTTTTACCAAATGAGAAATATCACTGAAATGCATTAATTTGAACGTGTTACCTTTCAATAACATAATCATCTCTCCTGTCTATTGAGGAAATAGTAAGTGACAAGTCAACTATACAAGAAAGTAGAATTATTCTAATTAATCTTGAGAGTAAAATTGAGAAATAATTTTTGAGTATGTACATGTGGGTATTTGTTTTCTGTTATCTTTTCCTAGTCTCAGAATAAGAACTTGTCTTTGAATCCATATTATCTCAAAATTAATATTGGATATGAGTTTGCATTTCTATTTTCTAGATTTTTAGAAACACTTTGCTCTATTTTTCTAATACACATTTAAAATAAATTACTTAGTAGTAGGTTCAAATTTATAATATCAATTTTAAAAGCCTGACATTTTTGCATTAGAAATGTTTAATTTAGTCAGACGTGGTGGTGCATGCCTTTAACTATAGCACTTGAGAGGCAAAGGTAGGAGGTTCGCCATGAGTTTGAGGCCACCCTGAGACTATATAGTGAATTCCAGGTCAGCTTGAGCTAGAGTGAGACCCTATCTTGAAAAATCAAAAAAGAAAAAAAATATTTTTTTTAATTTTATTCTTGTGCTGTGTATATAGATCTTAATACATAATCCCAAAGTCTCAAATGGGCCAAGTATATGGAAGAACAGTGAAGTCACAAAGGCAGCAGTCTATAAACTTCAGGAATAGACTTACAAGTGAGCCAATCATTTGTTTGAAATATTTTACTTTTAGAGAAAGAGAGAAAGAGGCACTTGAAGAGACAGAGAGAAAGAGAGAGAGAAAATGGGCATGCCAGGGCTTCTAGCAACTGCAAACGAACTCCAAGTGCGTGTGCCACCTTGTGCAACTGGCTTAAGTGGGTCCTGGACAATTGAATCTGATTCCTTTGGCTTTGCATGAAAGCACGTGCTTCACAATCATAGACATGTAATTATACCATTTTCCCCCAAATAACATGATTATGATACTTGAAAATATTTTAATTATTAATTTCAATTTTATCATTTTTAGTTTAATCCATTTTATGTCTCTGAAGTTTCTTTCAGTTCATTTCCAAATAACATTGAAAACTCAGACACTTTGTTTTCAACATTCTTCATCTACCTCAATTCACTGATAACTGAGAATAGTAAAAGTTAATACAAGAAATTCAAGATCAATGATTTTTCTTCAAATTTCATTGTGTCATTTTTCCTTACTGCTCTGTAGAATTCCATTGTGTAGATATACCACATCTTAGTTATCCATTCATCTGATGATGGACATTTGGGTTGATTCCAGCTCTTAGATATTATGAATTGAGAAAATCTCTCTGAACTGAGGCATGAAGCTTTTAGGCTAAATGCCCAGTAAGGGAATAACTGGGAGGCAAGAATTGGTAAGAAAAAATGTATCAAGTTAGAATTTGGACCAGCTTTTTGGCACCTTGACCTATCATAAGAAAAAATTTTATCCTCTTATGAATCTGTACCTGTGATGACAAATTCAGCTTCTAGAATCTCTGAAAGACTATTGGGAAATTTCTCTTATTGACCTGATAAATATCATCTTGGTCCATTCTATTCACATGAATTTCTTTACAAAGGTTTCATTACCATGACTTATTATCTCCTAAACACCTGTTTTAACTCTCCCCAGTCAAATGTGGGGTTTTCTAAATCATTCCACTCTTGATCCCCTTAAATGGAAATTTCCATCCATTATCATACCTTTACTTTTTAGTTGATATTGAAACAAGTTAAACCTTTCAGTCGACAAGGATATATCGTTTATTGTTGTCACATAGTAGCCTATGTGCTAAGATAATCCTTCTGCTAAATATCAGTTTCCTGCTCTTAAATTCTACATTTCAGAAATCCCCAAGGCATGGACAAAGTATTAGGTTCTTTATAACTATAATAAAAATGGCCTTTGATCTAGTTTCAAATACCTTGTTCTCTCATTTGTACCAGAAAGCTGGTCATATTAGAAGTCCTTAGAATATGTTTTTGTTTTTTTTTTTTTTTCCTACAAAGTATTGACTTCTCACTTGGGCACATAGTAACTGCAAACAAGATGAAAGCTGGACATATCTTCTGAATGAAATCATTTTGTGTTTATCTCTTTTACTTTGGGTAAAGCATAGGCATGTTAATCATTCAAAGAGTGTCTGTCAACCCAGGTTATTTCATCCCACTTCAATGCTGAAGAAAAAGACAAGTCATTGTCCTGAAATTGCAGTCTACTCTGGATTAAAGAAAAATCACACTAAGTGAACTCACACAAGCACAGAAAGACAATTGTTAAATGTTCTCCCTTATCTGTTGTTCCTAACCTGAAACAGCTTGAATTGCAGGTACACTTGATAGGCAACTGTAGCGACATATCATAGAGGGTAGAATGGTCTTGGTTGGGGTGGGTAGGGCAGGAAGGGTGAGGGAGATTCACACAAACTATAACTAAAAGGCTTGGCACCATAAGAAATTTTCTCCTGTGTGGCAAAATACCAGGAGTGGGTAAAATGAACCTGACCATGTGGATTTTGGTCTTTTGGAACTTTTGGTTTGGAGGAACAGATATAAATTTGGTACTTACAACTGAAGATAAGTACTCTGGCAATAAGTCAAGTATTATGGACTATTCTGATGAGAGTTTGAAAATGCTAAGTACAGACAGTATTAAACTTCAATGCCAGTCTTAGGAGCTTTCTAAATCAAAGGAAAGACTACAGAGGACTTTGTTGGAACTGGGCTACTGACATAAGGGCTGGCTGCATTCTGCTGCCTAGGCCCACAGAGTTTGATCAAGGTTAAATTTGCAATGGACTGATGTGCTTGGCTAAAGATACTTGACTGAGAGATTTAATATTTTAAGTTTAAAAGCATCAAAAAAGCGAAAATTATAGACTCTGAGACTGGTTTTAGGTTACTGAAGCTGCTATTGCAAACACATTAGCAATATTAAGAAAGATGGCCCAACTGCTTTACATTAAAACAATGGAGAGGTTGCCTAAGGAAATACTATGATAAAAGCATAAACTCTTGGGAAAGAGTTGAGTAGAAAAGGAAACTGCTTTTCAAGAATATGATTTATTTCATCCCTAAATTAAAAATATGGCTGTTTCCTGCAAACCTTGTATTTTATGGGTCTGAGAATTAATGAAGAAAGACCCCAGACTCAAATAGTATGTAAAGGCAAAGAGCGTTTATTTTGCAGTATCAGCAAGCATGTGGGGTCAACCATTTATGCAAAATGGCAACCCTGAGAGGAGCTCACAGGTTCCTTTTAAGTACAGCTAGTGGAAATTTAGTAGGCTTAGTCTTTTCTAACATGATTGTGTAATTTGAACAGTGACTGTACTTGTATTCTTTTGATTGGTCCTAAGGTTTTGGCAGGCTAGGTCTTGGGGAAATTCCAAGCAGGTTAGATAATTTTTAAAATGATTGGCTAGGCAAAAAGCAGTTACAGTTGTGCATCTCTGATTGGTTGGGGCAGAAGGCAGGAAAGGGACATGTCATGGCATGTCTGGGAATGTCACAGAACTGACTCAGCCTCTGGGTGGCTATCTTCTTGGCTACATGTCAGGGCAGGTCCATTACACAAATCCTGCCAGCCTTTCTGGGAAACTGAAACTTAGGCCTAGTTAGAGTGGCACCTTACTGAAGCCTGTCATGGCATTAGTTTTGTCTCTTCATTCCCCCCTTGAGTATGATCTCATCTTGAATCCTTGAGATGTATCTAAAGGCTCCAAAGGTTGGTACTGTTGTCTCAGAACCATTAATTGTACTGTGGCTAAGTGATCCTTAACAAATTTGACCAAAGCATTAATAACACAAGGTCTGCAGGTGAAGGCAAGCAGTGAAAGAACAAGGGGACCAGTTAGGGCAGAAATTAATGTCATTAACCAGGGGCACCAATTGAACATGGACTCATACCATACTTGAGATTTTTCTCTTTCCAATTTTCTCTCATGTAGTCTTTTTCTAAGTATGGCCCTGGATTCTTTTATAACACCAGAGTGATTAACATAGAAGTAGCATTCTTCCTTTAAGGCTGTGCACAGAACACCTTGTTGGAAGAATAGTAGGTCTAGTCCCTGTCTGTTCTGTAGTACTACCTCAGCTAAGGAGGAGACTGAGTCTTGTAAGTGGGTGATCGATTTCTCTAATTGTTCTAAATCTACATTGATGGCTGATGTTAGGTATTTATAGTTTTTGTCTTGATGCATCAAATCAGAGGTGCCATTGCCTATTGCCCCAGCTAAACCAAGGGCTAGAAGAGAAGACAGTAAAACAGTAGTAACAATTTCTCATTTTTCCTGTCCCATTGGCTCTAATTGTGAAGGAACATCTTGATCAGGTAGTAGACTATCTGTGTAATCAGCTGTACTAATACACAGAAGTCTTCTGTTTGGTTAAGGACCAGGATATGAACACAGGGGGTTAATATTGTATAAGCTCACCATATATCTTCTTGGACAATTAAGTACTCACAACCAGTGGGATACTGAGTTTGGCTACATAGATAGGAGTAGGTTTGAGGAACCTGATCTCCAATGCAAAGCCCATTCCCTGTCACTGACTAGAGGGTTAATTTTCCTTTTCCTGATTTTGCCAATGGCAGGATATTGCTTCTGTAGCCATGGAATAATTTTCTGTTACTGCTATGCCTTCATAGAAAGGAGGTTATGGGCTGAGACACAACCAGCAGGCCTTAGTAAGTTCAGGCATAGAGGAGTTGAGGATCTTATAAGTTGTCTCCAGTAGATCCAGAGGCCCAATGTTGAGTGGAGGGATGACATGAGCTGCTGGTTCAGTGATGGGGAATGATGATGGGGCTCTAGAAGTTTGAGCCATTATAGAAGGGGCTGTGGTTCCTTAAGGCATGCTTTGAGGCAGGGACAATACTTTGTTGGGCCCTAGGAGTAAGGGAGGTCCTATTGGAGCAACTTCCAGTCTAATAGAGGACCAGAATCTGTCCCTGTTATATATAGTTTGAGTCCCCATGTCCTACCATAGGTCCAATTTCGAGTCCTTTTTCCCTTCTCTGTAAATCTGATGGCTAGGGGTTGCATTGTTTTTTCTTACATGCCCCATTTATAAGGTGTTCTTCTGTATCTTTCCCCCATGCAGCCCTCTCTAGTGTAATTAAGTCTTTTCCTTTGTTAGGAGATGCCAATTAAAGGTGTCAATTGTATCACATCCCCAGGATGTGCAGTAGTAATAGTTGGGGCCCCCACATGTAGATTTTTGGGCTGTTTTCAGGTCATTCCCAGAACAAACATAGATAGTTACGGCTCAATTTCATTGTCTCTAGCCGGATAAGCACATCCCAAAGAGGGAAAGGGTTGTTGGTCACTGGGTTTGATTCTACTTCAAAGATATCAAATAAGTGTACCGTGAGTTCTGGCCACCATGTATACAGTGTGGTCAGCTGGAGAATGGAGTTGATAACAGTCCCAGTGGTAGGGTTAGAGATTACCCAGGTGAGATTATAAGGTTCATGTGTGTTATGGTGATGGGCAGTTAGGTTCATGGGGGACACCCAGAGTTCTGAGCAGCAAGAAAACATAGTAATAAACATAACCATAAATATCCCCAGCATCTTTGTTGAGTCTCCAGCTTATGAATCCTCAGTTTGAGTGGATCCTCCGGGTGTGCAATGGCTCACCTGGGTTACCTGTGACATGAAGGCTGGTCCATTATCTGACCCCAAAAGAACAGGTAAACCATACCTTGGGATGATGGCATCCAACAGTTTCTTGGCCACTGTTGTGGCAGTCTTATTCTTAGTTGGAAAACCTCAATCCATCCTGAGAAGGTGTCTATAAATACTAGTAAATACCTGTAGCCATATAAATCAGGTTTTATCTTTGTAAAGTCAATTTCCCTATTTATTCCTGGTTGGAGTTCTCTTTTCCTGATCCCCACCCAAGAAACTCTGTTTTTTGCATTTACCAGGTGGCTGGCATGACATTGGGCTATGGCTTCTGCTACCTTTTGTCTCAAGTCAAAAATTGTAAAGTGGGCTCATCTAAGTAAGTCCTCAAACATCTGTTGTCCTAGATGAGTACTCTGGTGTATTTGTCTGATGTATTGGCTAGCAAAGTATGATGGGAGGATGATCCTTCTATAAGGAGTCTTATACCATCCTTGCTCCTTATAGGCTGTCATGCAGGTCTTATTCCTCCATAGTTCTGAATCAGTGTAGCTTGGTATCTCTGGCAAGGTTGGCACCACCATTGGAGGCAATTTTGCCACCAGGGTCGTACTGATCTGTAGGGCTGCCTCTCTTGCTGCCTTGTCAGCCATGTTGTTCCCTTTGGAAGTAGGATCCTCCCCTTTCTAGTGACCAGGGCAGCGCATGATTGCTAGCTCTTTGGGGAACCATATAGTCTGCAGGAGGTTCAAAATTTCCCATTAATTTTAAATGGTTTTTCCTTCTGCTGTCAATAGTCCCCTTTCTTTAGAAATGGCCCCATGAACATGTACTATTACAAAAGTATAGCAGCTATCAGTATAGATATTCAATCTGTTTCCTTGGCCTAGTTGCGAGGCCTTGGTTAGGCCTATCAATTCAGCTTTCTTGGCAGACATACCTGGAGGAAGGGTTTCTGACCATACAGTTCTTTCTTCCATTGTCATTGTAGCTCCTGCATACCAAACACCATCCTTAAGGAAGTTGCCTCCATCTGTATACCAGGTCAGCTCTGCCTCTTTAAGGGGAATGTTCTTGAGATCTGGGTGGGTCCCTTTTAAACTGCTCAAGATCTCTGAGCAGTCATGTATGAGACTGTCCAGATTCAGTTCAGGTAACAGTGTTGCAGGATTGAAAGCCTGACTGGTGACAAATTGGATCCGTTGGGGGGTTGAGAAGAAGAGCCTGATAATGAGTCAGTCTGGCATTGGTTAGCCACCTCTTAGGGGGCTGCTTTAGCACACTTCAATAGCATGAGGAGTCACTCTCAGGGTTTGGCCCAAAGTCAATTTAAATGAGTCTGACCAATATGGCAGTGGCTGCTATTATTTGGAGGCATGGGAGCCATCCCATTTCCACTGGGTCTAATTTGTTTGATAGGTAAGCAATTGGCTTCTTCTAAGGGCCGAGAATTTGAGTCAATACCCCTTTAGCTATGCCTTTGTTTTCACCAATGTAAAGATGGAAAGGTTTTTGGATATCTGGAAAAGCTAATGCTGGGGCTTCAAGAAAGACCCCCTTCAAGTGGAGGAAGTCCTTTTCCCCTTCTGAGGTCCATTCAAGGGAATTTTCTTGTCCCCTCATGGCCTCATAGAGAGGCTTGGCAATCTCCGTGAATCTGAGTATCCAGAGTCTACAAAACACCACAGACCCCAAGAACTCACCTACCTGTCACTGGGTTCTGGGGTGGGGAATGTTGAGGATTATCTCTTTGACAGCTTGAGACAATAGGTATTGCCCCCCCCCCCCCGAGTATGAATCCAAGGTAAGTTACCTCCCTCTGGCAGAGCTGGGCCTTTCTGGCTGAAACTCAGTATCCCATGTGGTCCAATTCTCTCAGCAAGACTTCTGTGTCTGAGTGTCAGGCTTCTTCATCTGAGGCTGCTATAACAAGGTCATCTACATACTGTAAGAGGGTTATTTGGGATAGGTCTGGCGGTACTCACCCAGATCGTCATGGAGTGCCTCATCAAAGATGGTGGGTGAGTTTTTAAATCCTTGCAGCAGTCTGGTCCAAGTCAACTGCCTGTGGAATCCACGTTCTGGATTGTTCCATTCAAAGGCAAACAGAGGTTGACTGGCAGGGGCCAGTGGCAAACTGAAGAATGCATCCTTAAGGTCCAACACCATGTACACATTGTGTTCAGGTGACTGGAGTCCTTAGTAGAGTGTATGGGTTCAGCACCATGGAGTGGATGTCCTCCACCCATTTATTAATTTCCCTCAGATCCTGCACAGGCCGGTAGTCATTGGAGCGGGGCTTCTTTATTGGTAGGAGAAGAGTATTCCAGGTGAACTGATGAGGGATTAATATCCCTTGTTTCCAAAGTCAGTTTATATGCGGTGTTATTCCCAGTTTAGCCTCTCAGGGCATAGTGTACTGGCAGACTCAGATTGGGATGGCATTAGCCCTCAGTTTGACCATGATTGGGGTCTTATGTCCAGCCCCACCTGATTTCTTTCTGTCTATACACCTGGAATCCTTTCCCATAGTTCCTTCAGATATGGGCTTTCAAGGGTGGCTTGGGAGGGAGATGTATAGAATTTATATTCTTGCTCTAGCAACACAGTTAACACATGTACAGGACCACTCTCATTAAGAACCTGTATGCCCTCAGGGATGAAATGGATTTGTGCCCTCATTTTAGCCAAAAGTTCTTACCCTAAGAGCGGATGTGGGCACCTAGGGATGACCGTGAACAAATGGGTTACCAATTCCATTGCTAAGTCCACTTCTCTTCAGGTAGTCCATGAATATTGTTTTGTCCAAGTGGCTTCCTGGATCGATGTCCTTTTGGTAAACAGGGGTCCCATGGGCTGTTCAGGATAAAATTCTGAGCCCCAGTATCGACTAGAGCATCAACTGGTTTCCCCTCCACCTTCAAGGTTACCCAGAGCTCATGGAGAGGATGTGAACCCTGACACCATCAGTCACTGATTTCTCCTATCTCCAGGATTTGGGGAGTTTTCTTCCTTCATCTTTGCAGACATTCATTTTTCCAATGTCCCATCTCTTTGCAATAAGCACATTGGTCTTTTTGGAGATGGGATTGGTGTTTCCCTTCCCCTCTGAATTGTGGGGCTGGTTTGCCCCTGTTTCTCCCATAAGCCATGATTTTAATTCCCTTTGGTCAGATTTTACTGTGGCACCCAGTAGTATTTTGGACAGGTCTCTAGTTTGCTTATCTTCTGGAGTCTCTCTATTATTATAAACATTATCTGCTATTGCTACAAGTTCTGACGTCTGCTTACCCACGAAGCCATCCAGTCATTGGAGTTTTCTGTGGATGTCTGGCACTGCCTGGTTGACAAAGGCCATGTTCTTGGTGAGAAGTTTTTTCTTGCTTCCAGGTCCAGGGGTGTATAGGTCCAGTATTATTCTAGTAGTCTCTCTAAAAAGGCCCACGGGGTTTCTTCCTTACCTTGTATAAACTGTCCTACTCTAGATAAATTTGTGGCTTCCTAGCAGCCTCTAGGAGACACCGCCATCAGAATCTAGCAGTCTCTCCTTACCTTCAGGGCTGCTGGGGTGCTAGTTGGGGCAGTCTAAGGGGAAGGCTGAGTCCACAACAGCCTGCAAAATCATGGATTGGCTGTTAGGACTAAGAACTAGCTTGTGGACAGTGGCTAGAATCCAATCCCCTTCCTCTGTTGTGAAGTGAACCTGCAAAAGCTGCTGACAGTTGTCCCAGGTGGACTAATGAGTTATCATTATAGAATCTAACAAGTCTAGGATGGCCGAGGGTTTATCTGAAAACTTTGAATTCTGCTTCTTCCAATTATACAGGTCACTAGTGGATAAGGGGATATGGGCCATGAACTGTTGGCTGTCCTGATGGGGGGGGGGGAAGCTACTGCTCACAAGGGCACTGCAAACATTGTGGGGTCTGCCTGGCTTACAGTCTGTCCAGTGTATGCTTCCTCCTTCCCTTTGGCCTGAATCGGCAGCTGACACTTGTGGTGTGGGTCTTGGCACAGGAACAGGTACATAGGAAGGCAGGTAGAGGTTCTCCCCAGGGGCAGAAGGGGCAGGACTGCTGGCTTATGATCCTCCGGTGGTTTAAACTCTTTAATAGACAGGATGGCTGGGGCTGGTGAATGGCTGGGGCTGGTGGCAAAAAGGGACTTAACCAAGGAGGGGGGCTTTCTACCAGGTATTGTCAGGCTATGATGTATGGGACCTGGTCAGGATGCCCAGGATTCCCATACATGATACCTTTAAACTTATAAATGGTTGGGAGGTGGAAAGTTGCCTCCCTCTGGCCATATTGAATGTTGACCATTCATTCCTGCAAACCACGGTTAGTTTCCCTGATCATACTGTTAAACCTAGATTGTCCACCAGGCGTCTTAAATTCTTGAAATGTGACTGGACTAGGTCCAGTGGGGGGAGGGGGATGGGCTGCCTGTCCCATAGTACCTATCAATAAAACTTCAAGAACCCAGAAAAAGACAAACAAGAGACAGACACACAGACACAAAGACAAATTTCCCAGGAAGCGAAAAAGAAACCAAAATGCTGCAGACGGTGGCCTATCCCATAAATGGGGCTCTGCCAGATGGTTATGACCAGTCAGCATTTACCAAAACCAGAGTCAGACTGGAGCTCTAAGGCTCCACCAGATTGGAGCTTTCCAGCTCCACCAGATGGCAACCTATCCTATGAATGGGCTCTGCCAAATTGGAGCTCTCAGCTCCACCACAAGGGGGTCTGGAGCTTCTTTGAAACCCCTGCCCCTAAGGTAATTACTGCCTCATTAGCCTCACCTCTATGGAACTCCGTGTTGTGCCCGGATGCTAGGTTTACCGAAAATGAAACAAAGAACAGAGCAGACCAGAGACATGTAGCACAAAAAACTGTTCTAACGCACCAATTGGTACAGAATCAAATGTTCTCCTGAAAATGCTTCACTATTGAATCTGGGGAGGGGCATCCTCAGTGATCTTGGATGAGCTCCCAAATGTAAGGGTCCAAGAATAGCTGAAGAAAGAACCCAGACTCAAATAGTATGTAAAAGCAAAGAGCGTTTGTTTTTTTTTTGTTTTTTTTCTGAAGAATCAACCAACATGTGAAGGTCAACTATTCATGCAAAAGGGTGACCCTGAGAGGAGCTTGCAGGTTCCTTTTAAGCACAGCTAGAGGAATTTTGACGGGCTTAGTCATTTCTAACATGATTGGCTAATTTGAATAGTAACTGTACTTGCACTCTTTTGATTGGTCCTAAGGTTTTGGCAGGCTAGGGCTAGGGGAATTCCAGGTGGGTTAGGTAATTTTTTAAATGATTGGTTAAGTAAGCAGCAGTTATAATTGTGCATCTTTAATTGGTTGGGGAAGAAGGCATAAAAACAGCATGTCTGGGTATGTCCAGGAACTGACTCAGCCTCTGGGTGGCTATCTTCCTGTCCACATGTTAGGGCTGGCCCTTTCCAGAAATCCTGCCTGCCTTTCTGGAAAACTGAAACTTAGGCCTACTTAGAGTGAAACTGAAGCCTGTCATGGTGTCAGTTTGGTCCCTTCAGTATTAGTTTTGAAAATATAAAACGTACATGGAATGGGTCAAAAAGTACACATACATTTCCAGAAGCCACTGCTGAGATGCAGAATGAGACAGGACATGATGACTCTGATAGGCTGAAAGAGCCTTTGAAAGATGCACTATGGTTTGCATATAGACTGAAAGACATTTTAGATATACCACAACTGTACAAGGGCTACCATGAAGGCTGTTAGCTAAGGATGAAAATTTGCCCTGCCTACTCCTTCCAGCAGGATGGGCAAAATTACAAAATCCAGAGACTGCCAGTCATTGGACTTGAACTACAGAAGTTTGATGTTTGCTTGAAGGTGGTTGAGTTTATATTGTTTCAGTCTCCCCCCGTTATGACTCATACCAGTTGAAAGTATTTACTCTGTGCCTTTATATGCTAAAGTATATAACTTGTTTAATTTTACAGGACTCACAGCTAAAAAAAAATCTCAAATCTCAAATAAAACTTGGGACTTGGAAACTATTATATGTTAGTAAAGAATGTGGGGACCTTTAAATTTGGACTAAAGACAATTTACAATGTGTGATGGTTATAAATCTATTGGGAGCTATGGGAAAAATATGATAGTTTGAATAGATGGCCTCCAATATATATACTGAGTATTTTATTAGTTTGCAATTTACATCTATAGCCACATGGCTGGAGACAGGTGTCACTGGGAAAATCTTAAGATATGGTGGTCGGTGTAAAATTCCAGTCTAATGGTATGCAAAGTATACTGTGTGGTTTGGCTTGTGGCTTCTCTCTCTCTCTTTGTGTTTGGTCCTGTGAAAACAGACCAGCTTCTTCTGCCATTATAAAACTTCCCTGGATCTATGAGCTTCAGTAAATCCCTTCCTTCTATAACTGTGCCTGGTCTGAAAGTTCATCTCATTAAACCTAAAGCTACACAAACTGAAAGATAGAAACCTTGATAGAAGTGAGGAGGAGTGTCTGGGAAGAAAAGTCATGGAGAAGGCAGCAAAAGCCTAATTCTAAAGCCATGGGCTCTGGCTTATGATAGCCAGTGCCAGAAATGGGTTACATGCCACAGTGAGCTGTTGTTCAGACATATGTATGAGTTCCCCCAAACAAGGCAGGCTTCTGCCAAAGCACTTGATTACCTTCCAGAGCTAAAAGGTAAGACCCTTTTGTTGAAGACATCACAAGCTGATGACACAGAACATGGAAAGATAACTCCAGAATTTAGAATATGCCAGTTCCCTGATGGCCAGCCCTCATACTTCTGGAAAGTGTTACATAAACTCCTAGTGATATGGCCACTAACATTGTGAACAATCATGGGATCCTACTGACTACAAAATCTACCAACAAGAAAGACATACACACCTGTGAAGTTGTGGCACTCAGCCTATATGGGTAATGACTAGCACTCTGATTAGATAAGAGACCCTCCCAGTGAGACAGAACTCATATCTGCTACTGGGAAACAAATCAGATTCCTATGGGGACAGCAGTCATAGACTCCCATGAGAAGCTCCCACTTGTCTTTAGCCAAAAAGAGAGTCTATACCTATTAAAATGTCTCTCAATTCACTATGGTTATCCTTTTTAATCCATGCTGGGAGAATCTATTTTATTTATTTATTTATTTTTCTTGTTTTAGCGACAACTTCTATACTTACAGACAACAAACCATGATAATTCTCTCCCCTCCCCCACTTTCCCCTTTACTACTCCACTCTCCATCATGTCCTTTCCCTCTCTCCATTAATTTCTCTTTTATTTTGATGCCAGAGTCTTTTCCTCCTGTTATGAGGGTCTTGTGAAGGTATTGCTAGGAACTGTGGGGTAACAGATATTGAGGCCAACTTCTGTCTGGACAGTTGCATTACAAGGAGTCATACCCTTCCTTTGGCTTTTATGTTCTTTCTGCCACATCTTCCACAATGTACCCTGAGCCTGGAAGGATGTGATAGAGATCTTTCAGTGCTGAACACTCCTCTGTCACTTCTTCTCAGCACTATGTTGCCTTTTGTGTCATGCCAGTGGTCACTGTCATCTGACAAGAGAAGCTTCTCTAACCAAAAGTGAGAGTGGTATTAATATATGATATCAACATTAAGTATAGTGCCTAAAGGGCATTTTGGTGAGCATAATATATGTATTTATCCAGACAAGAGTAGGCTTTTGCACCCCTGTCATAATATATATATATATATATATATATATATATATATATATATATATATATATGTTAAAAGGCAGTGAAAACCAGGGAAATAAAAAAAGTTCATCAATGTGACAAGAAAAGATAGCTGGCTCCCTATCATGAGATGAGCCAACTCTTGCATATCTTTAAGGGTTCAGGTGACAACACCAGAAATAGCAAGTTAAAAATGAGTGCTGTTTTTAGGGTATGACTGTAAACTGGTGCCAGGGAGATGGCAATAAACACTGAGGACAGTCAAAACATATCAAAGCAGAAGTCCAGAAGTTGCTGAGTGCTCAACATGTAAGTTTTAACATACCTGTCAAGGCTGAGAAAACATTGCATAAGAGTGGGAAGAAAGATTGTAAGAGCCACAGGATGAAGACTATCCAGAGGTATTGCCTTCCTCAATAGTGACAGATTACTGCATTAATAATTCGTAACCTCATGGTTAATACCAGTAAACCCATTGAGGAGGGTTCTCAATATAATGAGAGTCAGGAGGAAGGGACTTAATAGTATCATATAAGGAGGATTGAAAGGATATATGATTTGTCCATACAACAAAATTCCTAATTAAAACAAAACAAAACAAAACAACAGCAACAACAAAAAAGCACACTGTCAACAAAAGGTGAGAGAAGTATGGATTAAAGGGGATAAGCATAGTTAATTGAGAGTCATTCTTGAGGGGGTTTTTAAAGGTAGGCTTTTGGGCTGGAGAGATGGCTTAGCGGTTAAGCGCTTGGCTGTGAAGCCTAAGGACCCCGGTTCGAGGCTCGGTTCCCCAGGTCCCACGTCAGCCAGATGCACAAGGGGGCGCATGCGTCTGGAGTTCGTTTGCAGAGGCTGGAAGCCCTGGCGCGCCCATTCTCTCTCTCTCCCTCTATCTGTCTTTCTCTCTGTGTCTGTCGCTCTCAAATAAAAAAAAAAAATAAATAAAGGTAGGCTTTTGCTCTGGCACAGAATGACCTGGAATTCAATATGTAGTCTCAGGGTAGGCTTGAACTCACAGGAATTCTCCTACCTCTTCCTCCCAAGTGTTGAGATTAAAGACATGCATCGCCATGCCCAGTTTGAAAGACATTTTGATGGGTGTAGCCACTTTTTGATCAAAGACCAAAGACATGTGGGAGCATCTCTCAGGAGTCAAGGAGGATATGGTTGGCTTTATGGAAGGAATGCCATCTTATTGGAAAAGATTGATCCCTCTCAAGTGATGACAATAAGAACTTCCTGAAATTTGCAGGACTAGAACAGAGACAGTGATCTTCCAGACTATACATGGAACATGGCTGCTGAGTTTATAAGTATCCCTTTCCTGTTGTACCCAGTTCTTTTTCTCTTTAAATCTAAAGCTCATGTCAGTAACTTGAGAATGAATTAGGAATACTGAACCCTGTATTTTCTCCTCTTCCAAATGTTTGCTCATATTTCCTTTTTATATTTTCACTGTTGTCTCTGTAACTACATCCATATCGGTTTCTAGTCAGTAGGGACTTCTGGAGCAGGGACTTTTGACCTGAAACTCCAGCTAAAATCAGAATGGTCTTTAATGTACATATGCCCATCATTAATCTGTTTATGACCATCTAAATAATTTCTAAGGTATTTTATATTTTTCCCAGTCTTCCTGTCTAAGCATTAACCAAAATCCCCCTTTATAGTCAATAAATGAGAATACCGACTCTTGTCTAGACAGCTCCTCTGATTTTTCCAGCCTATTCCCATTGACCAGTTCTGCAGTGATTTTCGCATTTTGAAGCATTTTTTCTAGTAACACTCCCTTGCACTGTACCAACTTCCTCAGTTTCAGTCAGTAAATATGAGCTATATTTTTAGGGTAATTTTAAGCCTCCATATTAGAATGCCAGCAAGCTTTGTAAATACTTAACCACTCATTGTATTTCCAGTGTTTTTAAAGTATTGAGAATCTTTGTCAACATGAAATGAGTACTATCAAACTAAATGTTAGTGCCCGTAAACTTTAAACAGGAAAATTCCAAATAAAAAGCAATATCATTATATAACTTGCCCCAGATGTACAAGTAAAATACAATTATGGAATTGCATGCCATGGCATAATATAATGTTCTCTCTTTTCTTTCTAAAAATAGATTTTCTAATGGCTATGCTTTATCCAGGAACCTGCTGTTATATTTCCAAAGACATTTTCTTTAAAGTGCTATAATCTGGTTTGTGCATAACATTTTAACTGCAGAATAGAAACTGCAATACAAAAGTTTTCAGTGGTAAAAATAATAGATCAAAGTTAGCATCCATGTAACTTTGAGAGCAATGCAGTCATATGAAAATTAACATGCTTTTAGTGATTGAACAATTAGACAGAAACAATGTTGATTTTAAAGATCTGAATTCTTAAATAGAGTTTGAGAAATAATCAGGAACATATTCTTAAAATGAAATTAGCTTTTCATGTTTTCTAAAAAGGCTTTTATGGATCACTATGATTTCTTTTGATTGTTCTTACCATTTGAACAGCTGCATAATGCAAAATGTTCATCTCTACACATGCTTCAGTAACATTACAAACAATTATATTTCTGAAGATTCTAGTTGTAATAAAATAATAATATCCTATGAGGAAACAGAGTTTAAATGGTTGGTTTAGGCCAGTTATAAAACATGTAATATATTATTGACAGAAATAACATTTCTCCCTGGGAAGGGAAATTGGCATCCACTCTCCTGCTGTGTATATGACCCAGTCATGACAACACATAGGGATAATTTTCCAATCACTGACTTCTCCCTAACCCTCAAAATGAGAAGCTATCTGTGCTTATATTAGGGGTATCTAATAATCTATCACTCTTTTCAAAGTAGAGGTATTGCTATACAACATGTCCAGGCTGGTTCAAACTCTCTAAATAATGTGGCATAAATAAAAATGTTGCCTTTAAAGAGAAAGTCAGAGAATGTGTAACAAAAAATTCATTTTATCTTTTTCTTGTGCTAAACAAAAATTTTCTTTTAAGGTGGGAACCCAGTGATCCGTCCTGAAATTTCTGAATTGTCACTGCACTGATAAGGTTACTTGGTTCACAGCACAGTGGTCAGTGGGTGAAAGGTGCATGCAGCAAGGACACTATGCTCATGCAGAAATGAAACAGCTACAAAGTAGAATCCAAACCCCTATGATTATCTGAAAATGGTCTCTATAAGATTGGGCCCATCAAAATTATATCACAGATGGAGAAGGCCTCACAAGGCATTACCCCTGTCTGGGTATCTGTCGGCAGTAAATAGTTGTTGAGAGAAGAGGAGTCATTTATCTCAGAGATATAGCCACTGGTAAGTTGCCTAAGCTCTAGTAGATAGCACTGCATCCAAGTTCAGACACAAAATCCTGTTTAAATAACCATAACACACACACACACACACACACACACACACACACACACACACTCACACACACACACACATCTTGTAACTTACTCTCAGCTTTTATGGATCCCTGCTGCAAATTCTACCAGGCTGAGATGGAAGAACTTGATTTTAACAACACTACAGAGGAGTCCTACAAACACATAGATGCCTGAATATCCAAGGACAGAAAATAAAATTCCAAAGTTGTTGTCTCCAGGTTCAATGAGTTCACTCAGCAATCTGATTTTCATTATTACCATCTACTTCATAGGAAACTGGGTAGAATGATTTTAACAAAGAGCAAACCTAGAAGTGGCTATGTGTGTGGTGCTATGTGTGTATGCACTATGTACAAAGATGTTCATGTCAATGCACACTCTTGAAGATGTCCGAGGAGCTTTGCAATTGTCCTTCTCTATTGGTTTTCTGCCTTATTTCCTTGAGACAGAGCCTCTCGCTGAACCTGCATCTTGCCATTTTGAGGCTAGACTAGCTGGCCAACAGTCCCAAACAATTCTCTTGTCTCTGCTCTGTAAGTCCCATCACCAAGTTTACAAGCATTTGAAGCCACTGTCAACTTTTTGCATGGGTGCTGAGGATCAAATTTAGGGCCTCATGCTTGTGAAGCATGCACTCTTATCCACTGAGCAATCTCCCTAGCTCTGGCAAGTCACAAGACTTAGCCAAAGAGATTATTGGTCATTTAAAACAAGTTCTGTGTGACTAGCTAGTTTACATTTGTTAGAAGGGACTATAAGTCCTTGTGGACACTACTGCCATTGTTGCTGCACTTATTTAATGAAAGAGCCTAAGGTTTTTGGCCTGCTGTAATTTCATTTCCATCCATGAAAACCATGGCCAGGGCCAAAAAGATGAGGCTCACAGATGAGAAAACACTCTCTCTCTCTCTCTTTCTCTCTCTCTCACACACACACACACACACACACACATACATTGTTGAGTTGTTTTAAGGCAACATTTTCAAAAGATTTAAGGTATAGTTGTCATTCACTTCAAACAGAAGATCTAGGATGTCTTGTCCCAGACACTTGGCTCCATAGACAGGATCAATGTGAGCTGAAAGAAACAATTAAAACTTTTTATAAAATAACACCAAAGGATATATTATATCTGTTTCACCATGTAAATGACCTGCTTGGAATAATAATTTTGCTCCCATAAACCAAACTCAAAATGATATTTATTTTTATTAATTTACCTTACATTTTAAATAAATACATATTAAGCAAAAGAATTTCTAAGAATGAAAATTCACACACACACACACACACACACACACACACACACAAAAATGTGGCTTGTACTTTGCAAATAGAAAGACATTGACATGGAATAATAATAAAAAAAAAAGCTCTACTGTTTCATGTTGTCAGCACAGTTCTTTGTATTAAAAATGAACAAGAGGAAAAGGAGCAGATACTTATTAATATGTATATCTTCTGTGATCACTATTAAAATCAGTCAAAAACACAACATGTAAAGTAAATGATAGGTATAAATAGGAAAATGTATATGTGCAAACTCAGATAAAAAGTAGCTGTCAACCAAGTGCTCTTCAGTGTAAATGACATCTTACACTGAACATAATTAAAATATGGGTAGAAGGTATTCAGTTATAGAAGCCTAACACACTCTTTACATTATGATGTCCTATAGTATACATACTTGTTTTGCCATTTCGATTTATAAGAAACATTATGATTTAGTCTTTTTTTCTGATAAGGAGAGACATTGCTATCAATGAGACTTTCCTTAATAAATTTAGATTTATCATGTCACAGGTCATTTTTTTGTCAGGTAATTTTCAGGTAATTCTTTTTTTTTTTTTTTTTTTTTCCTGAGGTAGGGTTTCACTCTAGCCCAGGCTGACCTGGAATTTCCTATGTAGTCTCAGGATAGCCTGAAAATCTTGGCAATCCTCCTACCTCTGTCTCCCACGTGCTGGTATTAAAGGCATGCATCAACATTTTCAGGTAATTCTTTATCACCACTTTTTCTCAAGCAAGTTGGGACAAAATAATCCTCATACTAGAGAAGGAAATATTTTAAGATGTTATGTCTCGATGCATGAAGTTCTGGTTTTGAATAGCATATTGTTGTCTCCCATAACATATACATTTAAAGTATTTGTTGAGAAAATTATGTATATTTTATGTGATTTTTCCACTGAGAACTTTTCTTAGACTCCCCTCAGCTACATGAACCTTGGACCACTGTTGAAAGAATTCAGATAAGTAACCAAAAACAGTGTAGAATGTAGGAATGTAGAAGGCACAGGGGAATAAGTGGAACATTCCCATGAGGTTGATAGTAAGCAATGGCCAAAGGAAACATTGCTATCCAGAACATGATCAAGGTGAGCGAGTAGGCAATGTACGAAGGGAATATTATATAGGATATACTCTCAAGGGATAGACAATGGCCAGAAAGATCATTTAATTGACTGACATATTATTTGATACTATTTCTAAATCCTCCAAAACACACAGCTTTCCTGAGGGGTATTTTCCTATCCAGGTGATTGACAATAGGTCCATGTGTATTGACTGATATGAGGGAGGACAATGGTATGTTTCTGTTTATCAGAAAGCTTCTTTCTATACACTAATCTAGTAAGTTTTAGGGCCTCTTGAAACATACTTACACAGTAATCAACTAATGAATTTCTGGGCAGTTTAGGATGATATATCTCTTCCAATGGACAAAGATAAGAATCAGGTCTCATTCCTCTGACCAGTAATTAAAAGCCTGCAATAGCATTCCGTGGTTTTTCAAGCTCCAAATTATGGCGGGGCTATAGTCCTACTGTCCTCAAATTCTGCTAATGTCTATGTCACAGTCAGGTTTGCATTGCTGGTAGAAATCATCCAACCAAGAGCAGCTTGTGGGAAAAAAACAAAAGATTCATTTTGGTTTATAGGCTCAAGGGGAAGCTCCACAATGGCAGGGGAAAATAATGGCATGAGCAGAGGGTGAACATCAACCCCTGGCCCACATAAGGTGGACAACAGGAACAGGAGAGTGTGCCAGACACTGTTGCAGAAACCGGCTGTAATACCCATAAGCCTGCCCCAAACAATACCCTCCCCGGGAGGCTTTTATTTTCAATGGCCATCAGCTGGGGACCTAGCATGCAGAACACCTGAATTTATGGGAGGGGCATCTGAATCAAACCACCACATTCTGCCCTTGGCCCACATAAACTGATAACCAAACATGATGTAAAATGCAATGCATCAATGCAATTTTAAAAGTCCCCATAGTTTTTATCAATTTCAATGATGTTCATACATCCCCATAGTCCAAGATCTTTTAACTGAGCCATAATACAAAAATATCTCTAAAAAAACCCCAATAATGGCACAGAATAAATATTCACACTGCAAAGGATGATATAGGGCATAGCAAAGAAATATTCAACCAATATAAGATTAAAACAAAACAAAACAAAAAAACAAACAACAAAAAAAAAAAACAGGGCAAACATCAAACTCTGTAGCTTCAAGTCCAACAACTCTAGACAGTGACAAATCTCCAAGTCTGATAATTCTAACCAGCAACAAATCTCTGGACTTCCAATTCTGGCCCTCAAGCAAAGCTATTCACAGTACTGGAAAACTTCATCAGGGCCAGCAGCTTTTCTTAGCAGCCATCTAGTGGTCCTAGCATCTCTACTGGGTCTCTACTGCAATCCATGGGTCATTCTCATGGCCCCATGGGGTCTCCATGTAGGCATCCAGCAAACCTGCTTCACACTGCCCATAGCCATTTCCAAAACACAAGACCATGTTGCAAACTCAATAACCCTCTCTTTCCTACATTTCTTATAATCCACAACACCAGGTAGGGTGCCAATTTGTTAATCCGGTGGGGGGATGATGGATAAAGCAGACTTTAAAGAACAGGACTGTTTGAGCCCTCAGGCCCCTTCAACAGTGTCTGCATTCTTTCTGTTGCCCTAGTAAAGGTCAGCTGGCCCAGTCTCAAAGGTTGTAATCTCTCAAATTCAGCTGAACGGGCAGCAGTTCACTCAAAGATTTTTCTTTTTTTTTTATTTTTTAATGTGCCATATCCCTCTGCTCACACCATTTCATTTCTATGGAAAGCAACCCTACACAACTTCTCAGGACACGGGCGTAAGAACAATCTTCTCACACAAACTGCTAGCCCAGTCCAAGCAAAGCTCTTTCTCACCCTCATAAGCCAAACCTCACAGTCCACAGTTTTTACTGAATTCAGCTCTTTCAACTCTGACCATAATAGTTCATCAAGCTGTACTTATAGCACTGCAAGGCATCTCTTAGGCCAAGGTTTCAAATCCTTCCACATTCCTCTTGAAAATCAGCTCCAAAAGACCAAAGCCATGCAGTCAGGTGTCTAGCAGCAATGTCACTCCTCGGTACCACTTTACTGTTGTAGTCAGGTTCCCATTGCTGGTAGAAATCACCCAACCAAGAACAGCTTGTGGGAAGCAGCGATTTATTTTGGCTTATAGGCTCAAGGGATAGCTCCACAATGTCAGGGAAACACGATGGCATGAGAAGAGGGTGGACATCACCTCTTGGCCCACATAAGGTGGCCAAGAGGAACAGGAGAATGTGCCAAACACCATCTTGCAGAGACTGGCTATAACACCCATAAGCCTGTCCCCAGCAATACAATCCCCAGGAGGCTTTAATTTCCAGTTGCCATCAACTGGAAACCTAGCATCCAGAACACCTATGTTTTGGGGGAACACCTGATTCAAACCAACACAGTTTATCTACATAACAGTTTGAGAGACTTAGAAAATATATGAAAAATTTAAAATTATTTAAATCAATCAATCAATCAATCAATTAATTAATAAAAATTGAGTTATTAGAATTGGCAAAACTGTAACATAGCAGAAAGAGCACTGGACTGGGATCCAGACATCTTTGAGCACTTAGAAAACTCAATTATTCTGTGTTTTGGTTTTGCATGTTAAAGTAGAGTTTTCTGGAAGGAGGAATCGCTTAGTGATTAAGGCGTTTGCCCCAAAGCCAAAGGACCCAGGTTCGAATCCCTAGGACCCACGTTAGCCAGATTCACAAGGGGGCACAAGCTTCTGGAGTTCCTTTGCAGTGGCTGGAAGCCCTGGCACACTTATACTCATTCTCTGTTTCTGTTTCTCTCTCTCTCTCTTTCTCTGTCAAACACATAAATAAATAAATAAAATATATATTTTTTAAAAAGTAGAGTTTCTAACTCACTTTTCAAAGTGTGGGAAGTTTTTTTAAAGGTCTGATATCTATAATTTTATGATCTTTTTACTTTTCTCTATAATCACCATTTTATTAAAATTCAAACATTATTATTGAAAATTAATGTAAATTTTTTAACTTGGATATTTTATAATTTTCTTATTTGGAAATCTTAGGATTGATCTTTAAAGGAGGCAAAGTTGGCTATTTTATCCTACACTTCAAATGTTGCTATCTTGTACTTACCTCTGTTGGAGAGTTAGAGGTGTTAAAAGCCTAATGGATTTCTTTCACAGCAGTAATTTTTACCTCCTTGAGCCAATGCAATAATCACATGAGGCAGCTTTCTGTTCCTGAATTGTTTGATTTCCTACTTTTCCTTTTGTTAATGTTTCTTATGGAGTCTCAGGGTGACCTTGAACCCATAGCAATCTATTCTCCTACCTCTGCCCACCAAGTGTTGGGATTAAAGGCATGAGACACGATGTTTAGCCCCTTCTGTTATTGTTTCCGGATCACATAATGTGATAATAAACAAGGAACAAAAAACAAAAACAAAAACAAAACAACAACAACAAAACACTTGTTTCCTAGTTTGGTATTAAATGTTTCATATTCTTTTCTGGTCTACTTTTCTTGGATGAGGAGTCAGGAGGTCAATTATAATAATAGTTATGTACAGCTATCTGTAGTCTTTACAAAGGTGAAAATATCATGTGTAGCAATGTAGAAAAGGTAAGTCAGGAAATGTTCTCAAAGTGGAATAGAGCTGTTTCCGTGAACTTTTAAAGTATTGGGTACCAGGTAGATTTTGACATAAATCTCATAGTAAATTAGGTTTGAAAGCTTTTGATTTTCCTCAGCTTAGACAGAATGAGGCCTTCCTCCTGTTCTAATTCATTCAGTTTGTACTTCCTGAGATGACATTCATGCAGTGTACCATCAACATGTCATAATCAATAATAAAATATTAACAAGAATGCAGGCATTTTAAATGAAAGATGAAATATAATGGAATGAAGTAAATCTGTCATAAATTTATACTCTGTGTGATATACTCTTTTTTTTCTGTAGTAAAGAACCAATTCATTTACTTCAAATCCTATAATTACCATTTTTTTTAATCCATAAATCTCTTATTATTGTGCTTTCATGATTAAAAACCTTACAAATAGTGCCTAGCTTGGGTGGATTTTACATTGACACTTAAGAAAAAAGAAAATTTTGAAGCAAAATTGAGAAAATATTGAGGATAATATATTTATCTTAATGGAGAAAGTGGTTGTTCTTTAAGAATTTAGGATCATGACAGGTGTGATGGCGCATGTCTTTAATCCCAGCACTTGGGAAGCAGAAGTAGGAGGATTGCCATGAGTTCGAGTTCATCCTGAGACCACATAGTGAATTCCAGGTCAGCCTGTGCTAGAGTGAGACCCGACCTCAAAAAAAGAAAAAAAAAAAAAGAATTTAGGATCATTATTATTTATGGCAAAAGGTCTACAAGTAATTACAATGGCATTTAGCTTTTAACTCAAGAAAATCTGGCAAGAACCCATTTAATGATTCTTTAGTTATTAAGCATTGTGTTCTGTATTTCAACATAATAAAAGTACATTTATTTTAAATTATTCTAAAATCCAACCCCCCAAGGACTCAAAATAGCCTTATACTTACTTAGGCAAAATCTTCTCTATTTATTCCAAAACAACATATTTTTCTCTGTGTAGTAAAATCAATGTGTGTTAATTTCATTTTGATCCAGTAAAAGTAACTTACCTTTTTATAGGTACTTTCACTATTTTTTCATTTGACTGCTATTATTTTTAATGTGACCTAATATTAATTGGTGTTTATAGAGATTCTTGAATTTCCGGATTGATGTGTGTTTATTTTGCCAGTTTTGGAACTTCTACTAATTAACTCTAGAAATTCAATTGCCTTTCTAGAATTTTATCACCTATAACTTAATAAAGTACTGAAATACTCTCATGTACAGTCTTACCAATCATCAGTGATTCAACAAATATTTATGCTACTATAATAAATACTGTTGACTGTCAGGATAAACTTTCATTTTCTGCTCTTAGAATTTAGAATTGTTTTAAAAATGTAGGCATGTTTTTGTTAGCTTAGAAGAAATGTTTATATTTATCTAGTTATATATGTTAAAATACAACTTAATATTTACTGATAATTATTTCAGTGACTTTTAAAGTGACATTTTAGATGTTATAATCATTAAGTACACAATGAATCCAAAAATAGATTACTGCTTTTATCTCCATTTCATACATGAAGAAATGCTTTATGGTGATTAATTTTATGTGTACATTCTTTGTATGGACATATCATGTGTTGGTACCATCTTTACTCACTCCTTGCTCCCCTTAAGCAAGGGGCCCTCCTCAGTGGGTTTGCTAGTACTCCCCACAGGGTTGTAGGTTATACATTGTGGGACCAGCAATCAGTTATCTGGGGGCAGACAATGCATCTGGGCATGATGTCCCAACCTGTGGCTGCCGGGGTCCAGCCCTGGCTTGAAGGAGGGTCCCCGAAGAGAGGTGTGAAAGGGAGCGGCGAAATAACGACTCGAAGTCAAGTTCTGGTGCAAGCTGACAGGCTAATGCTGAAGGCAGCTGAGTTTTTCTATCTTTTTCTTTCTCTCTTTTTCTCTTCCTGCCACAGCTCTTAGCCTCAGTCTTTTATTTTCTGATCACGTCATGCAAGAACAAACTTCAAGAAAGGTACAATTTCACAGAATTCATAGAAACTTTTTGTTATTCCTTATCATCAAACAATCCCATAATTATTTACCTCAAGTAAAGTCGTCAGGCCCCTGTAATGATTAACTGTTTTCATGTTTTCCCCATGTATGTGCGGTCAAGCACTTGTGATTTCCTGGACTTCTACTTTCAATTACTTTATTAAAGGTGAGAGGCAAAACAACCACAAATGGGGCTTCCCATCATTAATCACTGATCCAGCAGATCCATTTATCCTTTAATTATTTATTTTGAAGTTTCCTTTTTACGTCCCTCCAATACTTAGACTTTGGTCCCCCCTTGAACTATTTCTGACTTCGGTTGTTTTTCTGTAAGGATTCCTGGTAAAGAGTCAATTGCAATTGCCACCATTTAGAAAAATTAGTCATATAACAATGTTTACGTTGTTCCAGGAGGTTCATTGTTTCCTCCTAAGTTTACTGTACTCCACGCCTGACTTTCTTTAAGGCCTTTAAAGAAAACAATTATCTTTGACCCATTTTCTTGTTTTTCCAACTCTATGCCAGAGCCTCTTTCAGGTACATTGACCAACACTTTACCGACAACAATTTTTACTGGAAAAGTAAACTTAGAGATTGGGACACCAAGTGAAAGACAGAGAAAGACAAACATTATACAGAAATCCACATATTGCTGTGGAGTAGAGAGCCAAAGATTTTTCTATAGAGGGGCCACATCGGACTTCAAGGAAGAGACAGCTGGGCTGGAACTGTGTCAAGCAGCTCTTCAGCGCTCGATTCCTCATGATCCTGAAATGGCATGCTTGCCGTCTCTGGCATGTGGCTCTTAAAATCTTTCCACCCCTTCTTCCAAAAAATTCCCTGAGCCTTGGTGCATGTGTTTTAATTCTACTTCAGTGATGAGCTCTTAGGAGTCTCTGGATTTCTGCTTTGGTATGTGTTGAGTGTCCTCAGTGTCTGTTTCTTTCATCCTGGTGCTGATTATCAGGCTCACCATGGAAACATCTCTCTTGCTTACCTCCTCACTTTCTCTGGTTTCATCTGGGCCTTGACTGAGGTATAGGGTTTATTTCCTTGATTAGTGCTACCTTCTGGGGAAAAAAAAAATTCTCCAACAGAGAGTGAAGTCAGCATAGGTTGAATTGGGTAAGCATTATTAGTTTAGGGAGAATTTGAGGGATGTAACCCCTCTTTTAGCCAAAGACTAGTGGGAGCTTGACTTTGGAGAGCAAAATGTTTGCCTCCATAAGATCCAGATCTGGTTCCCTGCTCCAGATATTGGTTCCTTTGCACTAGTGGACTTCTTAGCCAATCAGAAAGCCCTTGATTATCCACCAAGGCCCTGTGCCACCATTGTATTGTTGTGTACTTCTTGTGAGGAGGGTTGATTATGAGTAGCTTAGACCTAAAATCACTTATTTCCTAAAATTAGACAAGTGTGATCTGTAATTTCCACTTGTCAGAAGAAAGTAAGTTTTATCTAAACTAACAAAATATTAAAACCCCATCAGACAATTTTTATAGTTTATTTGGAATCTTGAGCATTCAACATGGCAATGAGACACACTTGAGAAGAAAAATAGGGTTGGATAAATGGATCAGTGGTCAATGGTGTTTACTAGCAAAGACTATGGCTAGAGCTGGATTCTCCAACACCCATGTAAAACCACAAATACAAAGTAGTACATGTGTCTGGAATTAATTTGCAGGAAATAAGTTATTTGAGATCAAATTTTAGATCATGTTTGTCCAATATATTCTGGTGTGTGTGTGTGTGTGCGCGCATGCGCATATGTGTGTTCATGTTTATGAATATGGTGCGCATATGTGCCATAGTCTGCCTGTGGAAGTCAGAGGACAATCTGGATATCAATCCTTTTTTCCTTCTACTTTCTTCTGAGGAAATGTCTCTCTCTTTTGCTTTACCACTGCACTTCCCAGTGTAACTGGTCCACAAACTCCGAATTTGCTTGTCTCTACCTCCCTTCTTGCTGTAGGTATACTGGGATCATCAAGAGTTTGGGGGATCTAATCTCAGGTTGTCAGGCCTATTCAGCATGCACTGTAGCCATTAAACCATCTCATCAGTCACCTAATCTATTGCTGCTTCATATTTATATCCACAAGTTGCATGAAAACAATGTAAATTTGGTGGTTTTCTGGAGAATTTGTGTCTAGACAAAAGCTGAACTGCAGGTGCCCTTTACGTGTGTCTGAATTTGCGAAATAATCTAGTCAAGCTCAACATGTCAGCCACATTGTACCTTTTAGAGAAATCAGTAACAATTCCTTAGCTATTTTCTTAGGATTTTGTTAGTCACTTTTATCATAGTTTATATTTTCTGAATATTCTTTGATTGCATTAGAATTATTTCAAATGGCTGTCCATTTTGTCCTCCTGTTTATCAGATTGACTCAGAAAAAAAAAAAACAAAACTGTTGTACTATTAAGAATATATTTTAATGTCCCTCAACCAATAAGTGGATAATGAAGATGTGGCACATTTATACAATGGAGTTCTAATCAGCAGTAAAGAAAAAATGAAGTTATGAAATTTGCAGACAAATGGATGGACCTGGAAAGGATTATACTAAGTGAGGTAACCCAGGGCCAGAAATCCAAGCGCCACATGTTCTCTCTCATATGTGGATCCTAGCTACAGATGATTGGGCTTCTGTGTGAGAATGAAAATACTCAGTAGCACCAGTAAGTTTAAAAGGAGACATAAAGGGAAGAGGGTACTTAATAGGTTGATATTGTGTATATGTAAGTACAATGATTGAGATGGGGAAGTAATATGATGGAGAATGGAATTTCAAAGGGGAAAATGTGGGGGGGAGGGAGGGAATTACCATGGGATATATATATTTTTTTATAATCATGGAAAATGCTAATAGAAATTTAAAAAAAGAAAGAAAGGAAACAAAAAAGAATATATTTTATCTAATTTTATATATTTGCACAATTATATTACCACTATTTGGCTAATATAAGGAATATCTTCATTGTAGGACAGAATGGTATTGCCTTTTCTTCCCTATTCCAAGTTTACAGATGAAACATCTATGACAAAAGAGACAGAGTAAGAAATGAAAAAATATTATTTGCTCCATATAAAATTTGCATTGCACATGAGCCTTCAGAAATGAAGACCCAAAGAAACAGGGGAAATTATATTTTTATGAACAATGGTTCACCAGTGTGATCAAAGGGGAAAAGATTATAACCTAATGACAATCAACTAAGGAAATATCAAGGTCTGTCTTTTCAGAATCTTCTTCATTTCTCTGTGTGATTTCATCTTCTCTGGATATAGTGCAAACTCCTTAGGAATAAAGGTGTTATGACCAGCCTTGAAAAAACTCAGATCATTTATTATAGCATACTTTAGGGGAAAAACTTGAAGAGAGGTTGAACATACCCCTCCTACTTGTGCTGTTTTCTTAAAGGCAAGGATCAATATTTTGGAGTAGTGTATTCTGAATGCCTTATTTACTATAATAAATGTTCCACTCATGTCTTATCCATGTGAATGCCTATCTCTCAAAGGAGATTACCCTTGACATTCCTTTTTGTGCTGCTATAAGAGAAAAGCTAAAGAATTCATAATTTGTAAATGACAGGAGTAGAAGGTATGGAGGCTAACCATTCTAAGTACAAACATGCCAGAATTTGAATATGGCCTTGTTATTGCCTCATCCCACAGCAGCCAGCAGAACAAGAGAGCACTTGATTTTATTATAAATACTCTCTCTCTTTTTTTTTTTAATTTTTGAGGCAGGAGAGTTTCTGTAGTCCAGACTGGCATTAAAAGATGGTGATATACATGACAATGACCTTGAACCCCTAATCTTCCCATCTCTATGTTCCAAGTGTGGGGGTTGAAGCCATTCATCACCATGCTTGGCTAATTCATAAGCCCATTTTCATAGTAAAATTATGAATTAGATTTAATTATGAACAGTATTAATAAGCACATTTTCATAATAGTGGGCTCAATACAAGAATAACAACTTTAATACATTGCTGAGGTCAAAAGTTACATGACTCTCCTTTAACTAGGCTTCACCTTTTAATACTTACATTTTTCATTACTATTTCAATATATTAAACTTAAGTAGATACTTTCAACATAGTCACCATTATACTGATTACTCATCTCATTATGGACATCAATGTGGAGCCTTCTTGAGAGGCTAAAAATAGATATCCTATGTAATCCAGCTATAACATGTCTGGGTATATATCGTAAGGATTTTTCACTTCAATATAAATAATTTTTCTCATTTGTCCTTATTTTCTTCTATTTATAGTATCTAAGAAATGGAATAAACCTAGGTATCCATCAACTGAGGAATGGATAATGAAGACGTGGTATACAATGGAGTTATTGAACAATAAGGAAAAAAGAAGTTATAAAAATTTCAGGAAAATGACTGGATATGGGTATTATACTGAGTGAGATAACACAGGCTTAGAAACACAAACACCACAAGTTCTTTCATATACAGATCCCAGCTTCAAATATTTATATTTGTATATAAGTTGGACTAAGAGTTAGGGAAGGCCTAGAAGCTTGAATGGAGTCATTACTGAGATGGGGGTTAAGGAGAGGAGCTAGTATAAATGTAAGCAGAGAGTAGAATACTTTAGATGGAAGGCTTCAAGTGGGGTCTTAAGAGGGAGATGGAGAAGAGGAAGGAGTAGGTATGAGGGCTAACAAAACCTAATTATTTTATTATGAAATTATACCAAAATCTACTTATTTGTTACCTAATTAAAAATATAATTAGTTGGGCATGGAACTTCATGTCATAAGCCCCAGCATTTGGGAGGCAGAGGTAGGAAGATCACTGTGAGGTTCGATTCTACCCTGAGACTACATAGTGATTTCCAAGTCCACCTGTACTAGAGTAAGACCCTACCTCGAAAAAAATCAAAAAAATATAATTGAAAATCATAGATTTTATGTAAAGTACCCTGCATAATAAATCATGGGTTCTTAGAGGAAAATTCCACTGCCAGGTTGGGACACCTCCCAGTGAGTGCTTGGTCAGGGAGGCCCCTCATAAACCAAACATAATACTGGCTATTAATAAAGGTCTTGGTTTCTTGACAGACACTGATGGCAAGAACCTATTGCTGAAGATACCACATGCTTTGGGTGCCAACTACTAAGAAATAAGGGTGAGGCTCAGCTGGAAGCCTCTGCTCAGTATCTGGCATAGAGCATGAAAGTACTATGGGGGATACTGGGGGAGAAACATCATATGCAACCTCAACTACAGTGAATGCTGTGAGTTACACAACCAACCAGTATAGCAAGGTATGTCCACTAGTACTAGTGGTATGACTGTCACAGTAGTAACAAATTGTTTTTTGATTGGATTTGAACCCCATTCCATGAGAAGAAATTCATGTCTGGTGTTGAAAACCTAGTCAAAAGCCTATGACTAGAAAAGGTATAGATTCTAGGGGGAAAGCTACTACTAATGTTTGGATAAATGGATATGTTTATACCACAAAATTGCCCTCTAAGTATATGAACATGTGCCTGCCATAAAATTTCCCTCTAAATTTATATGTTTATGGCCATAGTTTAGTTCTGCTCTTACCTTTTGTCAGAGAAACTTCTTTTTGTAGATGGCAATTACCACTGAGGAAACTCCAAACTCATCAACATGCTGAAAATAAGTGACTATTGAGTTCTTAGCACTAAATGAGACATCACTATCACACCATCCAAGACTCAAGAACATCACTAAAGGGTGGGGGCAGCAGAAAGAATGTAACAGCCAAAAGATGGGGATGAGTGCTTTAGAACTTTGTCTTCTGGATGTGAAGTGGCCACTTTACTTAAGACCTCACAATAGCTGTGGTCACTTGCAAAGTCCTACACAGTGCGTGGCTTATCAACATATTTTCATAGGTTAGGGGCGAGGACAAAGGTAGTAGTTGCAAAGAAGAAAAGATTCAGTATAAGTAGAGAGGGAAGGAAAGTCCATATGAAGACAGAATAAGGCCATTGGCTACAAGGCAGGAAGGAAAGCATCATAACCTACATCAGTAACGAATTTTCTCATGAGGTGGCCCTTAATGGTAAAGTCAAAGTCAGAATGCCAAGGCAGGAGAATTGTGAGATCCAAGTCAACTGGGGGTATATAGAAAGCACTGTTTCGAAAACAATTATATAAATGATATTTTGGTGGATAATCATGACATATACAAAAAGACATGAAAACTTGAAAAATTATGTCTTCATAAATGCAGATGCATATCTCTTCCTTTATTGATGAAATTGTAATGTATTTCATCAAGAGTAGGAAATACTTGCACACAATTTCAATATGTGATGAACTATCTTAGACACATATTTTCAAAAAACACAAAACAAATAATTAGAATTCTTTTAAAGTCATAAAATTTATATGTATAGTATTAGAAATCATGTGAAAGTGAAATACATTGTATAGCAAATTGGAAACATATAATGAATAAATTTTAAAATAGGGGAATTAAATTAAAATGTGAAAATAGAAACTGAAGAAGCTCAACATATGAAATTTTATAATACATAGCATGAAGCTGCAGTTCTCAAAGAAACTGTATCTCTTAAAGATCATACAAACAGTTCTCCACTGTGGAGAACACCATGCATAAATAGTACATTTCATTCCCAGAAGCAAAATTTTGTTTATATATTTTAAAATATTTTTTGTTATTTTTGTTTATTTATTTGACAGAATAAGAGGCAGATAGAGAGAGGGAGGGAGAATGGGCGCACCAGGGCCTCCAGACACTGCAAATGAACTCCGGACGCGTGCGCCCCCTTGTGCATCTGGCTAACGTGGGTCCTTGGGAGTCGAGCCTCGAACCGGGGTCCTTAGGCTTCACAGGCAAGTGCTTAACCACTAAGCCATCTCTCCAGTCCTGTTTACATATTTTAGTTCCTTTAGATAAATATGAATATACTTTGTGTTGTATGAAATGAGAGAAGTTAGATAAATATTCAAATAGGCTTATACTTTTTGGATTGTATGGTTAGACAAAATACTTGCAGAAAGTCTAATGAAACTAGACCTTGCATCTACCAACCAAGAATACATAAGAATGTTATAACATCTAACACCTATAGAAAATAGTTTTATTCTTGCCTATAGCCCAATGACTTAATATCCCCAGGGACATATTTGATGAATATAGACTTATGAATTTCTTTGTTATTTAGTTATAAATATTGTAAAATCTTCCATTTTCTAAACTATAATTAGGTAGGTATTGTCATATAAATTCATTTTCCTGAATTTTGGTAAAAGATTACATTTTCAGGCCATATATTCTGAACAGTTGCATGAAGGTGGTGTGTCAATTCTGGCCAATGTTCAGAATCCTTAAACATATCTTACTTAATCCTTTGAATCATGTTAAATAGGTGCATTGTTTTCTTTTATGGAATGTCTCATATTTGAGAATATATTTATGTTGTACTTTTTGTACATGGACCTCTTTTCTTTAAAATTACTCTATATTATATATGCCATGAGTTTCCTGTTAAATTTTGCTGTCATCTATGCAATGTTTTTGTTTTTATTTACGAATATTTATGTATTAATTTGAGAAAGACAAGCAAAGAAGAGAGAATGGGTGTATCAGAGCCTCCTGCTGCCACAAGCACAAACTCCAAATGAATATGCTACTTTGTGCATCTGGTACTGGAAAATTGAACCCAGACCATCAAGCTCTGTAGTCAATTGCCTTTAACCACTTAACCATCTCTACAACCCTTATTTATTTATTTATTTATTTTGGAAAATAAAGCCCACTATAACCCAGTATTCCATAGAACTCATCATGTTGCACAAACTAGCTTTTAACTTGTGATAGTGCCCCTGCCTCAGTTTTCCAACATACTGGAATTATAGGCCTGATCCACAACATCCACCATCTGTGAAAAATGATGGTAGACAAGAACACTGGAGGCGAGGAGAAAGACTTCCACAGTTGGTAAGTGGCATCCTCTTATATGCAGGAGTCTCCTAGATGACAGCCACCCATAGTAATATGTGTCTGCACCTGATACCAGGTCACCAGTCACATGTTTCTGTACAAAAAAAGACCACCTGAGGCAGAAAGGGGTGGATAGCAGACTACTATTACTCACAAAATAAAGATGTTCTTTCTACTATAGATTACATAAGTTAAGAGAAAATATTCACTAAAATTTCTTTCATGCTCAATGAATAATGAGACAGACATGTAGTTCAGATTTTTTAAATGGAGTTATAATATTTCATTGGAAACATTTGATCAATAAGAATAAGATACTGCAAAATCACTTGTGATTGCTTTTTTTGTATGCATGACAGACATAATATACTCAATATATTTATTGGTAAATTTGTTATATTGTTATATTTTTGTATAATTTTGTAAAAATTTGCATAATAGATTATAAATATTTGAATAAATATTTCTGGAGCATTAGTAGGACAAAATAAATAACTACATTATTCATTGGGTGATTTTTCATGCTCTTGAATTCTTCAAAGTCAATAAATACAAAATTAAAACTCTCCACACAAGCTTTGTTTTATGTAAAGCTGGTAAATACAGTACTAAAAATCTATGCTTATAAACAAAAATTGAACATTAACAATTCTCAGAAAACCTAGGTAAATTCAGTTAGATCTTTCCAGGGCTTTATTTACTTATTTATTTTTCATTTGTAGTACTCACTCCTGCATTTGCTACTTGTATATATAGAGAAAGGTTGTCAACTGATAACTTTTCATAATCTTATTAATACAATTGTTTTGAAATGACTGCCAACTTCAGTTTTGCAGCCAATTTCTCTTCCTCTTTCCATACAGAGTGGTAAGTTGATATGTAGTCATAAAGAGATGCTTTTGGCTCTTACAAATCTCAGGCAGAGTGACTTTATGTTAGGTCACTGCCATTCATAATCCTAAATACACAGGCCTCTAAAGAAAGTATGTCTGGAGACTGAGATGCCAACCACACTATTATATGCAAAACAGTTTATAGTTTGTTGGCTAAGAGAGTTTAGTTCTGATATTTCTGAGATAGGATGGAAGAACTCCAGCTGGAATTTATAGTAAGTGAACAATGAGAGTTCATTTTCTTTTGGCATGAGGAAAACTCAGAGAGAAATTGGAGAGCATAGTTTTAAATCTCTATTGTATGGTTGTGTGTGTGCATGTTTATGGAATATTTCTGTGCCCTATACCTGGAAATATAATGCCATTCAATATATGCACAAAATATATTTTATGTTTTGTGTAGAAAAACTACACACTGTGTAGAATTAATTTTAATTGATTTTAGATGAAGTGTTACCATTTAAATAGGATAAAATTATTGAGTACACAAATGTTTAAGAGACTTCAGAAGAATCATCGTGGCTAATAAACCTCACAAGCAAAAACTCCTTAAAGTTAGCATGTTATTTTCCATTTGCTCTCTTGGTTAAAAACACTATTCTGTATTTTGAAAAATTTCCCCTTTATTTCATAAACAATCCCAGAATACCAGTTCTTAAATCAGCTTTGTTTATATATCTGAATTAGGATATAGAAGTACCAATATCTAATTTTCCTTTAAAGAAAATAAAATGGCTATTTACATACATTTATCTCTTCTGCTCCTCTGTGACTTTCTTGAGGATAAAACTGGGTATCAAATACCTTTGTAATCCCAATGACAGAAACAATGTCCAGCAGTTAATTATACTTCATAAATAACAAATGATGAATGAATGCATTCACATTTGTGTGAAATTAGGAGGCTCTATGAATCAAGCATATATATGTGTATATATGCTTATATATATATATATATATATAATATATATATTGCATTAGATCTAGTAATTTAATATGTATATATGCTTATATATATATATATATATAATATATATATATATATTGCATTAGATCTAGTAATTTAATATGAAAAGATTTTAATTGAATTATAGATATTCCTAATTATTTTCATTTTATTTAAGGTTTAGTTAAAATTATATTCTACAAAGTTAGTTTTTATTTTTTTTTTCATCGATATGTGTGTTTGTGTGTGTGTCCCTTGTTGCTGCAAATAAATGTACACATGGCTTTACATGGGTGGCATGGGAAACGAACCTTAGATGGGAAGGCTTTAGAAGCAAGTGTCTTTAACCACTGAGACATCTCCTCAGCCCCTACAACATCAATTTAAGTAAGGGTTCATTATATGCAATACTTTTAGGTGTCAGGCAAGTCTAACCCAGACTATGGGATGCATGGAGCCAGAATAACTATGAATGCAGCCCAAAACAAAATTGTAAGCTTAATTAAAACTTTATGAGATCGTTTTTAGGATTTCGTTTTGTAACTGTATTGTGCGCTTCTTAAGAATGAACTTTGTATTTGTCAACGATGTGTTACAATGTCAAAAATTTGGAAATGCCTGGTATGGTATGATAGGTAATCTAAAACAACTCTTCATCAAATAAATTCAAATTTTTGGCCAGAAATATATTTTTGACAGATTTCTGAACAAGAAAGATTATTCATTGAAATTGGAAATATTTTACTTTTTTTCCTGAATGTACATTCTATGTAGAGATTGGATAACACAATGTTCTAAATTCTTGCAACTATAGGATAACATTTGTCAACTCATAATCTGAATATCACTTTCACGTTCATTTATAGTGTGGTTCAAATAATGTCCCTTTTATTGAAGAGAACAGAAAGTTTTATGAAGAAAGCTGCATATCATTTAATCCCTGAGATCATGAAAGAAGACACAATTACTGATGAAAAGATTAAAAACTTTTAGTCTTTTCCTGAACACAAATTTCAACCTTTGGAATGTTTAAAATTTTATTTATTACTTAAAGTATAAGCACTAATAAATTTTCAAATCACTAGGCTGTTTTAGCTTAATAAAATGTTATGGAAAAATATGGAAAATGTCTATTATATAAAATGTTTCAGATAACTTTTAAAAACTTAAATAATTTTTGTTCACAGATAAAAATCATCTTCAGTGGATATATAGGAAAAATGCATTCAACAATTTTTGGTAACAAGCAGGAATTATTAATAGCAGTTCATTCCTAATTTAATAGTCACCTACTTCTGCTTGAGTTGAATTTGATGTACAAAATTTTAAATTTTTAAAATATCCATTATTCATTAATGTATGAATATTAAGAGTGACCTATATAGCGTAATGTTTGTTCATATACAATTAGAAAGAGATCTTAGGGCACATTTGATAGATCAAAATTCATAAAGTTCTCACTTTTATGGAGATTTCAATATATTTGATGGTGCATTTTAACTTTTTGAAATATATTTTAATGAATATTTGATGTATTATTTTTGATAGCTAATGCAATTCAGAAGGCATTTATTTTTCATTGGCAGTGACATAAGTGTCTGTATAAACTCTAGTATGAATTGTACTAATTGATGTATGTTCATAGAATTGTCCAGCTATTTACATGTTCATCCATTCATTTAATTTGATTTTCTACCAATTTAGCTATCTGGGATTATTTACTCATTTAACCTGTCTACATCCTCTTTATGGATACCTACAATGTGCTAAGCATTGTTTGGTGCTAGCGATCAAAAGATGAGAGTTTTGGGCTAGAGAGATGGCTTAGCAGTTATGGCGTTTGCCTGCAATGCTAAAAGACCCTGGTTCAACTCTCCAGGACCCATGTAAGCCCAATGCACAAAGTGGCACAGCACATGTATCTGGAGATGGTTTGCAGTGGCTGGGTTCCCTGGTGCATCCATTCTTCCTTTCCCTGTCTTTGCCTCTTTCTCTCTTTCTCTCAAATAAATAAAAATATTTTTTTTAAAAAAAAGATGAGAGCTAACCAAGTCTTTTAATAATCTTACTACTTAACTGGAGAGGTGTCAGTAAAAGTAAAACAAATGGCTTAAGTGTAGTTAAAAAGTCGTGAATGCTCAGAAGAGGATGAATCCAAGAGAGGTCCTCCACAAATGCTACTAGAAGTTATTCTCAAAGCTAGGAAGGAAGTTTCTCATTTAAAAAGGGAGATGAGGGCTGGAGAGATGGCTTAGTGGTTAAGCGCTTGCCTGTGAAGCCTAAGGACCCCGGTTCGAGGCTCAGTTCCCCAGGTCCCACGTTAGCCAGATGCACAAGGGGGCGCACGCGTCTGGAGTTCGTTTGCAGAGGCTAGAAGCCCTGGCGCGCCCATGCTCTCTCTCTCCCTCTATCTGTCTTTCTCTCTGTGTCTGTTGCTCTCAAATAAATAAATAAATAAAATAAATAAATAAAAATAAAAAGGGAGATGATTAAACATTCTAAGGAAAGGAGAATACATGTGCAAAGGTCCTAAATATTTAGGATAAGACATTCAAAGGGCAATGGAATATGTGCACTAGTTGTCTCAGAAGCTTCCTAATTTTATTAGCTAATTAAATGCCAGGATTCAAAGTTAAGGAAATTTAAATTTGATTATCCAATTTATAACTTAGAAAACTAAGGAAATTAATGTAAATTTAATTTCCCCCTTCCCCCATGAAGCCTGGATGGCTACACCAGCCCATCTCTGGCTAGCTGGCTCCTGTCCAACCATATTTGATACTCCCCACATCAGTGCTACTGCACTTTCCTGTTCCTCTCCTTGCCATCACTCTATAGGCAGCTAACCACTTTGCCTTTCTGGTCTTCTCTTATTCTCAGTTACTATCTATTGTGGACTGAATCAGATGTCCCCCATAAGTTCATGTGTTCTGGATGCTTGGTCCTCAGCTAATGGCAATTTGGGAGGTGGTGCTTTGCTGGAGGAGGTGTGCTGTTGGGGGCAGGATTTGGGGTATTATAGCCAGTACCCCATTTCCAGAGTTAGACTCACTTTCCTTCTTCTATTTTTCACCTTCTGGTATAGAAGTGATGCCCAGCCTATACACATGCCATGCTTTCTCCTTCCTTCATGAAGTTTCCCCTTTAGACTAAGCCAAAATAAAAATCTTTCCACCCTATCAGCTGCTATGGGTCAAGTGTTGTGTCTCAGTAACAAGAATAGAATTACAATACCATCTGACTCCTAAGGCTTTTCCTTGCCATCCATATGACACCAGGACTAAAAGAACAGGACTGATGTAATATTGACCTTTTATTTTGACTGACTTATTTGGAGTGGAAGCATTCTTTAAGAAAAAAAAAAATGTTGTGTAGGTTGTCTACAAGTAAAGTGAATTTAAACTCATAAAAAAAGTGTGGTAGCACATGCCTTTAATCCCAGCACTTCGGAAGCAGTGGTAGAAAGATTGCTGTGAGTTTGAGGATACCCTGAGATTACATAGTGTGTTCCAGGTCAGTCTGGTCTAGAGTGAGACCCTACTTTGAAAAACCAAAAAATTAAAAATAAAATAAATAAAAAACAAAGCTGACCTTACCTCTCCTATTTTCCTTCAAAGGAAAGAATTTCATTACTTGTTCGATTCTCTTTAATATGAGGAAACATCTCAGAAGGAAGGAA
Source organism: Jaculus jaculus (assembly GCF_020740685.1). Classification (NCBI taxonomy): domain Eukaryota; kingdom Metazoa; phylum Chordata; class Mammalia; order Rodentia; family Dipodidae; genus Jaculus; species Jaculus jaculus. The sequence goes on from NC_059125.1 coordinate 79,668,030, forward strand.
ATATAACAATAGAGATAACCCACCATTTTTCTAATGGAGAAGAGATTATACTTGATTAGTCACTATCACCAACTTCTTATGCATTAAGTATGCAAAAGAAAGTTATGAGTTTTGTTTTTTGTAAGATTGGCTTGGAAAATTTGTAAACAGCCAAATGTATTTAGAAAGTTATTGATGATTTGGACATATTTGAACATATTGTAGTTTGATTATATTCCCATCCTATTATTTTCTCTTATCCACTTTACCCTGCACCCAATTCTCTGTTGTCTCATTCCTTTTATCTTTGTCCTCTATGTCAAAAATGTGCAAAATGTTTGGGGGTGAAGAGATGGCTTAGTGGTTAAGCGCTTGCCTGTGAAGCCTAGGGACCCTGGTTAGAGGCTGGATTCCCCAGGACCCACGTTAGCCAGATGCATAAGGGGGGCGCATGCGTCTAGAGTTCGTTTTCAGTGGCTGAAGTCCCTGGCGCTTCCATTCTCTCTCTATCTGCCTCTTTCTCTCTCCGTCGCTCTCAAATAAATAAGTAAGAATAAACAAAAAATGTGTGAAATGTGTAAAGGTCTTATGGGGGTATTGGTAACCATTGTGAGGTCATGAATGCACCAGTTGGTTCACAAAAAATGGAAAATTAAAGCTTTTGAGAGTTAGAACGCAGAAAAGCAGGCAGGCTTAGTGATGAGGATCTGCATGTAGGTGGGCCTTCTGTGGGTTTAAACACACTATGTAATTAAAGGAATAAGTATTCCTCCTACCTTCTTAACATGACTTGACCATGAGAAGTGGTATTTTAGCCAGGTGATTGATAGATTTAGTTGGAGTAACTTAAAAAAAAATTAAAGAAAGAGACAGAGACAGAGAGAGAATTGGCATTTTAGTGCCTCCCCCATTGTGATTGAACTCCAGATGCTTGAGCCACATAGTGGTTATGTATGACTTTGCCCCTGCCTCACCTTGTGTGCCTTGCTAACATAGGATCTGGAGAGTAGAACACGGGTCCCAAGGCTTCACAGGCAAGTTCCTTAACCTCTAAGCCATCTTTTCAGCCCTAGTTGGAACAATTCTTTTTTGTTTGTTTGTTTGTTTGTTTTTAGAGTTAGGATCTTACTCTGGCTCACGATGACCTGGAATTCACTATGTAGTCTCAGAGTGGCCCTGAATTCATGGCAATCCTCCTACTTCTACTTCCTGAGTGCTGGGATTAAAGGTGTGAGCCACCATGCCCAGGGGAATAATTCGTAAAGAAGGGGATAACAGTCTTTCTTTGTTACCTTGTTTTGGGGAGCTCAGAATGCCATATTTCCACGCTGGGTCAGAGAGGAGCACAGCTTTGTTCCTCTGACAAAGAGAAAGTGATTCTTCCTTTAATGGATCTAAACAAAAGCTCTAATGTCTCTCTCTCCTGATATTCAGAGTCTTATGGATGGACAATCATGATGCTTCTATTTTAATGTTGCCTTGTAAACAGGTGGTAGTGTCAGTCCTTAGTGACCTCCAACCTTGCTAACATCTGTCTAGTGTTGATCTCCTTAACAGTACTCGATATGTAGTGAAGACTGGACTTAAAATTGAGGCAATCTTCCTGCCCTCAATCCTGACACTTCACAAGAGTCTTGTAAGAAAGGACTTGGATGTCTTTTCAATCTGTAGGTAATTTAGAGGAAGTAAGGGTTTCTCAAAGGGTAAATGATAGCTAGTTAATTATAGTTTGGTCTAGTACAAAGGCCAACATAAGTGCAGGCAGGAAGTCTATTTCAAAGGTCATCTGTGGCCATGTTTGAGATATGATTGACAATTAACTCCCAACTCTATTTTATGTATACCAAGCCAATGCTACACATTGTGAATTTTTTTTTTCTTGACTGTATAATAACAATTATTAGATGCCAAGGAAAAAGTTACTATAACTACATTTTTGGAAGCTTTCCATGAATGACTGTTATCATAATTCATAATAATGAAGTTTAAGTATCTGTAATATTGATAATGACAACTGAAAGAAAAATAAAATGTTCCAAATTGGTCTTATTCATTAGAATTTTATGTTATTATTTGCCCAAATTATCTGCTTAGGTATTTTACCCATACAAAATGTTTTTAAAGAGGTGGATATGGTGGTGTATACTTTAAACTCTAGCACTTAGGAGGATGAGGTAAGGAGGATTACTGTGAGTGTTAGGCCAGCTTGTGTTACAGAGGGAGTTCCATGTCAGCCTGGGCTAGATTGAGACCCTACTTTCCAAAAACTATCCTTCCATTTTAAAATAAACATTCCATTTTGTTAGCTTGGCATGCTAGTCCACATCTGTAACTCCAGTACTTATGAGGTTGAGGCAAGAAGAGTGCCATAAATTTTAGAAAAGCTTGGGCTACGTAATGAAATCTGGTACATTCTAAACTACAGTATGTGATCATATCTCAAAAAAAAATCATTTTGTGAAAGACCTAGATTCATTATGCATTTAAAAATAATTATTTTATTATTTAGTTATATGAATAAACTTGAGCATGGATATGCCATGAGGTGTGTATATTTGTGTGTGTGTGTTTGTATGTGTGTGGGGGGATGGGGGTGTAGGTCAGAGGATAACTTTCAAGTAGGTCCTCACATGTCCATATCATTTGGGGCAGCGTTTGTAACTCTGGATTCTCACCCTGCTGTTCTTTCCTGTGGTTGTGATGACTGTAGTAAATTTATCTCCACTTCCTGTCTGTTAGTGTTATCATACTGGTAATACAGAAGCCCATCACAGCTTCCTGCTTTAATGTGGGGTCTTTTAATTGAAATTGTAATTCAGATTGAGAGGCAAACACTTTATCCACTGAGGTATCTCCCTGGCCCTGAAGTTTTAATAATTTTCTTTTAAATCCATGTTGGGTGGGAGAGCTGGCACAAGCACTTAAAGGGCACTCAAAGCCCAATGGCCTGGGTTCAATTCCCCAGTACTCATGAAAAGTCAGATGAACAATATGGAACATTCATCTAGAGTTCATATTTCCAGTGGCAAGAAGACCTGGCATTCCCATATTCTCATTCTCTCCAACCCCCCTTTCTATCTCCCTTCTCATAAAAAGAAGGAAATAAAGAAAGAAGAAAGATTGCATGTATGTATTTGTACATGCATGTGTAAGCATATCATGTGTATGGAGATCAGAGGAAAAATATTCAGGCTGGTTCTCACCTATCTACCTCATATGAGGGTTTCTCACTGCTATATTTGTTGGGCTTGCCACAAGCTTCCAAAGCCCACAACGGGATCAAACGGGTACACTCCTTGAGTGGTGAGCACTTTATCTTTTCAGCCATCTCCAAAGCTTCTGTTTTTGATTTTGATACAAGGTCTCATTATATACCTCTAGCTTCCCTGTAAGTTATAATTCTCCTGTTTCAGCCTGCTGCGATTACAGGCAAGAACAATTACCACCACACATCACCTTCCTAAACAATTTAAAGAAACAATACAATAACAACTAAGAAAAGAATGAGACAGTGTAGAAGTAAATGCTCCTCCAACTAAAAGTGGAAGTAAGGGATTTCTTTGGGCTTGTAAGGGAAAGGTCTGGGTCCTTGCACTTCACTAGTGGTCAGAAATGTCAGAAGAATTTGGCCTTTCCTTATCCCTTCTTTACTATCCTCATTCCCTAGGAGTGATGATCGCCTCATTCTCAGAAGGTTAGACCTTTCCAAGAGGATTTATATTCCTGGGAAGATTGTTCTTTCCCAGAAATCCCGACCTCTTACCTAGACACCTGGTATTAGGGCAAAAATGGCCAGTTGAGTCCCTGCTACTATAAAAGATCTCAGGGTCAATTTTTCATTTTTTCCAGAGCTGGCAATTCTATCCTTTTCTTTACTCTAAGCTCTCCTCATAATGTCTATGCTCTAACCTCTTCCTATACTAAAATCTTTCTAAACTTTACCCCCTCATCTATAAATGTAATTCAACAAAATTTAGAAGACAAGAATATGGAAGGTCACTGACTCTGAGAGCTTTGTGTGACTGTTGAGCTTCCAGAACACTAGCTTCTGAGTACAAGAATTGAGACAAGGTTCTGATGCACTCAAAGATACCCCAAATTCCTGTATCATTAGTATTACCCAATAAATGTACCAAGCATTTCCATTATCACCAAAATCTTCCCTTTCATGGCCTCATCCAGCTCTTTATAATCTAACTATACAATACTAAATTTTTTCTCCATTTCTAGTTTTTCCATTCATTACATTACATAAATTGAACAATTCATTATCTACTGTATTTGGAATGTTTTCAATAATTTCAGTACCCTGGAGAATAATACAAGTTTCCAGATAAATCAATTGACAGCTCTGAATTAAGGGTAATATTCTATAGTGTACTAGTTTTATTTTAACTTTTAAAGCCACTTTTTAACAAGATTTTAGCTATTATAAATAAGATTCCTATCAACATTCAAGTGCAGGAATTTTAGTGGTTACATTTTCACTTGTTTGGAATTTATACCCAAGAGTATAATTACTACATTGTAAGGCTGTTACATGTTTAGTTTTATAATCAATTGTCAAGCACTTTTCTCTAGTGTTGTGTCTTTTACAAACCCATCATCAAATGTATGGATTATTAATTTACTTTCGTCCTCATTTGTCTTACTTTTTCTTTTTAATCTTAATATTTTTATATTTATTAATTTTTATTCAAAATATAAAGACTTGGATTTTTTAATAGTTTTGTACTCAGTGTATACAGTCAAGTTGGTACCATTGTTAGCCTGCTCCCTGTCCTCCCCCTCTGCAGGGAGCCTCCTGCTTGGGGAATATGTGTGGTGCATTGTGGGTTTAGCCATCACATCACATCAACATGTGGCTCTGGCATTCTTCTCCTTGCTTTTCCAAATTTCTCTGAGCCATGTTGGGTTAATTTTAGGTCTCCTTCAGTGATGAGGTCTTGGGAGCCTCTGTGACTCTGGATATCTGGTTTGATAGTTGAGTGTTCTGTGTGACCATCTCCTTCACCCTTGTGCTGGTACCAGGTTCAACAAGAAAACAGCACTCTTACTCATTTCCCCAATTATTCTTAGCTTCAGCTGGGGTCCTTTTGAGGTACGATGGGCTGGTTCTCTCCTTAGAATCTGCATCCATCTGAAAAAGAGAAGCAAATTCTCCAATAGAGAGTGAAATTAGTGCCAGATAAATGGGATAACCTTTGTTTTTTTTAGAGAGAATTAATAGGTGTAGGCCCTCTTGTAGCCTGCGATTGGTGGAAGCTTGGTAATGGAGAGCAGGTACATTTTGGATATGTTTCTTACTCGATTCCCAGATTCAGCTTTGGGATCAGTTCCACTGAGCAGATCAGTTAGCCAAATCAAGAGCAGTTGGTTTCCCACTATGGCTGTGTGCCACTATTACACTTGTGTGAGCATCACAATCAGGTAATTTGCTGCTGACTAGTTTAGACCACAAGTTGCTTGGATAGATATTGGTCATCTTATTTCTTTTCTTTTTTTTTTAAATTATTTTTTGTTCATTTATTTATTTATTTATTTATTTGAGAGTGACAGAGAGAGAAAGAGGCAGATAGAGATATAGAGATAGAGATAGAGAGAGAGAGAGAGAGAGAGAGAGAGAGAGAGAGAGAGAGAGAATGGGCGTGTCAGGGCTTCCAGCCACTGCAAATGAACTCCAGACGAGTGTGCCCCCTTGTACATCTGGCTAACCTGCGTCCTGGAGAATCGAGCCTCGTACCAGTGTCCTTCGGCTTCACAGGCAAGTGCTTCACCACTAAGCCATCTCTCCAGCCCTCATCTTATTTCTTTATGTTTTATTTCACTCTCAATTTTTGTTTTACCTTCCCCCTTCCCAGACCATCCTTACTATTTCTGAGTATTGTTATAATTTGTTTTTATTTAAGGCATTCTAATAGCTATATTGTGATGTTCCATTGTGGTTTCAATTTCTTTCCTCTGATGGCTATCACAGTTTAATATCTTTTCAAATGCACATATGTCCTCTTTGCAACTTCTTTATTTTGAAATTTGTTCTTGTCTTTTGCAAATTTTCTGATTGGATTATCTCACCTATTTTGTGGCCTGTGATTCCACTGACAGGTTAGCTGAGCTGTAATGTAACTTGATCTGCTTACATTGTCTAATATCTCATTTTTTATTTATTATTGTTATTGGTATTATTATTATTGGTTTTTGAGGTAGGGTCTTACTCTCTCCCAAGCTGACCTGGAACTCACCATGTAGTCTCAGGGTGGCCTTTTACTCACAGCCATCTTCCTACTTCTGCCTCTAAGTGCTGGGATTAATGGTGTGTGCCACCAAGCCTGGCTAATGTCTCATTTTAAAAAATTAAGTTTTTATTGACACTTCCATAAATATAGACAATATACCATGGTCATAATCCCCTCCCATTCTTCCCTTTTCCAGTTCCAAAATCCCATCCTACTTCACTGAATCCCTTCTTTTCAACCAGTCTCTTTTCTATTTTGATGTCATAATTGTTTGAGGTTCACACTCCTCCCTACTGATACTGTCTATTATGCCCAAGCAGATTAATCAGGTTGGGAAAAAACAAACTGGTACCTGTAGATAGGGAAAGGGAGCTTTCAAGGCTGGGTACCTTTTTGGGGATGAGCTCTGTGTAGAACAGAAACTACTTCTGGTTAGGGGTTGCTTATTGAGGCAGGATCTACTTTTCCAGTATCATAGGCCACCTTCCCATGGGATTTTTTCCCATGGGTTAGGATAATGTCCCAGGCAATGATAATTATAGAATAGTAGTTCCCTGGCAGCTTACTTTTAGCATTGTCCCTCCTGATCTTCTTTGCAAGCAGTGCAGGCTGGCTTCATGTGGCTTCATCCTCTTTAGTCTAGGGGTAAAATAAATGTATCAGTTGACTCCTTCTTTGACTTGGTGTCAGGAAATGGTGGTATAGTTGGCCTTCATTGTTGGTCATATATAGAGGTAGCATAAGAAGTCCTGCCTTAGTATTCTTTCAGTATTTAGGTCTCAAATCAGTTAATTGTTCTTTTATCATCTTTTTCAGTTATTTTCTCTTTGCTGTGAAAAAATACATAACCAGAAGCAACTTAAGGAAGAAAAGGTTTATTTGTCTTATAATTCTAAGGGGACACATTCCATCAAGATAAGGGAGCATGGTGGTAGGAGTAGGAAGCAAGTTTGTCACATTTATAGACATGAATCAGAATGGAAACAATAAATCAAGGCAGAAAATAAAACCTTAAGGCCGAACAGCAGTGACCCATTTTCTCTAGGAAGGCTTTATACTTCCTAAAGGTCCCAAAACTTTCCAAACAATTTTACCATTTAGTGACTAAGTATTCAAACACATGAGCCTCTGGGGAACATTTTATATTCAAACTACACCACCATGTTTTGGAATTTTCTTTGGCAATCTTGTTACCAGAGTGACAAAGGTCAGAGGCTATAGTCTAGCATCCCTACATTATCCAGGCTTTAACAATCATCCTCTATAATTCAATCATAGACAAAATTAATAGTTCAAAACAGAAAAAAGTTTTATTTAATGTGACCACATTGAGAAGAAAGATACAGAGATCCAGTGACAACCACACCTACAGGTCCATGTTTGGAATCCCAACATAAATTTTACATTTAAGTTTGAAGGGAAAAGTGTGCATAGCTAAGCAGTTCACTTCAAAATGTAGCTTTACCTACCACTGCTCTGGTAAGGTGGTATAACATGTCATCAGCATTGTGTGAGATATCTTCCTTGAAGACAAATCTCTTCCCTTTGGGTGGCATCAGGTTTCAGCATTTCCCTTCTCCAAGCATCAGATTCCTGGGGATATTCCAAATTCTTGGGGCATATTTTCTAAATGCTCTGATAGTAAAAGAGACAGGTACTAGCAGTCCTTTAAAATTATTTCTATATCTCTGAACAGTTATATTCTTTCTTTATTTCTTGTTTTTATGACTGTTTTCCTCAGGGGGCTTAGAAAGAGTTCAGGTTACCATGTCCTGACTAGAAGCCTTACATAATACTTTAATTCTCAGGGTTTTGTAAAAAAGAAACATAATAATTTGATTTGCAGCATGTATCTGTATATTTGTAAAGTCAAATGGAATATAATGTTAGTATATTATAAACATATTGTTTTTATTATAATTTGCTTAGGGAATGGTGACAGACAACAAAGAGAATAGAACAAAGAACCAGCCAGAAATCCTCGTTTTTGTTCTTAGTTTTACTAAAGTTTAGTTGTACAGTCTGGATTTTCCAAACAAAATTTCCTTGAACTGAACTGAGACAATTTCTTTGAAAACATGAATTTCCTTATTGGTTAAGATAATGGAGTGTTGCAATATGCTCTGGTTGAAAACAAGTTTTTTTTTTTTTGTTTGTTTGTTTGTTTTAAACTTGGAGTCACAAGCCAGTGCCCACTAAGAAAATGGGGAAGAATATAACTAATATACAAGAGTTAGGGAGGAGGGGTGGAAAAGGAGAGGAAGAGGGAGGGAGGGAAGATGTAGAAGGTTTAGATTAGATTTCTCCTACCCTCTCCAGTGTCTTGTGGTCCAGGTGTTTCCTATCAGGGCCTGGTGAGGGTTCGATCAGAGAAACCTACAAAGTTTCTTAAAACAAGGACAGATTTCTGTCAGAGTTCTTGATGACCCACCAAAGATCAGTGGTAAGACCCTATTGCTGAAGACACCATATGCAGCTGACACATAAATGGAATGGCATGGCTGGAAGCCAGGAGATAGTCAGTCCCCAGTCAGCATATCTAGTGCCAGAAGGTGCTACATGGGCGACTGGGGGAAATAACTAATATCTCTCCAAGCAACTCATGAGATAACCTACTTAGCAACAAATAACCTGTTGTGATGCCCACATAAGTTCAATAGTGGCACACAGCCATGGTGGGGAACCAACTGCTCTTGATTTGGCTAACTGATCCCCTCAGTGGTATGAGACCCATAGATGGAGCTGGGAAACAAGTCAGAACCATATCCAAACATAAGCCCACTCTCCAATATCAAGCTACCATCAATCATGGGGTACAAGAGGGCCTACACCTATTAAACTCTCTATATAAAAAAGTAAGAGTTATCTCATTTTTCCTGGAACTCACTTATTCTCTGTTAGAGAATCTGCTTCTCTTTTTCAGATAGATGCAGATCCTAAGGAGAGAGCCACCCCATCATACCTCAAAAGGGCCCCGGTTGAAACTAAGGAAAATTAGCAAAACAAGCAAGGGTACTGTTTTCCTGATGAACCGGATACCAGCACAAGGGGGAAGGAGACCAACACAGAAAAAAATCAACTCCTACCAAATCAGAGATGCAGAGCCCCAGAGGTCCCCATCCCCTCATCACTGAAGCAGACCAAAAATGAACCCAACATGGCTCAGGGAAATTTTGCAGAAGAGGGGGCGGAAAGAATGTCAGAGCTACATGTTGGGTCATGATATGCAGAGACATTTATCCTACCCATAACTGTGGGCTAACTCCACAATGCATGACCCATATGCCTCAACAAGGAGGGGCCAATGGGGAGGGGGTAGGTCATGGATGAACCTAATAATGGTACCAAACTCCTTGTATTTGCTGAATAGAAAACTAATAAAAAAATAATTATTTAAAAAAACTGTTTAATAGTGTAAACAGATTCTGAAATTACTTTTTAGTGCTTTACTTAAAAAAAAAAAAACTAGGGCTGGAGAAATGGCATAGTGGTTAAGCACTTGCCTGTGAAGCTTAAGGACCCCGGTTCTAGGCTTGATTCCCCAGGACCCACATTAGCCAGGTACACAAGGGGGCACATGCGTCTGGAGTTCATTTGCAGTGGCTGGAGGCCCTGGCATGCCCATTCACTCTCTCGCTCTATCTGCCTCTTTCTCTATCTGTAGCTCTCAAAAAAGTAAATAAAAAATGAACAAAAAATTAAAAAAATATATATAAAGCAAAGGTATTTATGTAGAATTTTGGCCAGAATGGGGGAGAGAACAATTTTTCAACTCCTCTGTACTTTGTAGCAGGATTGCAGTTTACAAAAAATAAAATGTCATGCCAGAAAATAAGAACACATAGATTTCAATGTTAGGAAACATACCAGAACTATGAAATTTGTCTTTTATCTGAGAGATAGGCACTTCCTTTCCTGGCAACATTCCTCTGACATCAGAGCCTCAGGGTATTCTCCCTCCCAGCTTGGGTTTTCTTGCAGAAATTTTGATTCTTTAAGGTCCATGAATCACTGTTGTAATAACAAGTAGACAAAATAGATGTTTTAAAAATGACTGCAAATTTTGATTCTTTGAATATAAAGTTTATATTCAACATAGAAACCTCTTAATAAAATTCTTTTTTACAATATATTGAATTTTAATTTGAATATGACATGGAAATAAATTTAAATTGTTTTGAATTATAGTGTTGATATTTTGAAAAGTCAGTTATACTTCTTGGAATTTAGAGTAAAGAGAAAATAGAACTATGAGCAGAAGAGGTATGCTCTAGCATATGCCAAAGGGGTAAAATAAGTAGTTATGTTGTTAAAACTGTACAATTCAAGATTTTTATTTTTCGAGGTAGGGTCTCACTCTAGCCCTGGCTGACCTAGAATTCACTATGGAGTCTCAGGGTGGCCTTGAACTCACAGAGATCCTCCTACCTCTTCAAGAAAATTTTGAACCAGAGTTGTTATACCTGTTAATCAGGAAAGTGATGTACAAAAGATGGTAATTTCAAGGCTTGTAGAGTAACAGAATGAGTTCAAAACCAGGCTCAGAAACTAGGGGGGACCCCGTCTTCAAATGTAAGTCAAATAATAAACAAGAGAATATTTGGCTAGGATGCAGGTCATTGTTGGAATGCTTGTCCAGCATGTAGAAGGCCCTAAATTCAATCTCCAGTAAGATAGCTCACTCAGTAAAGTACTTGTCTTGCAAGGAGGAGGATTTGAGATTGATCTCCACCACCCACCAAATGCAGGGTGTGGTAGCTGTCATCCCAGTAATGGGGAGGAGAAACAGGTTGGTGCCTGGAACTTGCTGGCCAGATTATATAGTCTCACTGGCAAACTCCTGGATAATGACATACCCTTTCTTAAAAAAAGGTGGACAGGATACCTGAGAATGACAACCAAGGCTTTCCTCTGGTTTCCACATGCATGTACATAAAGTACATGGACTTAGATTAAAAAAAAAAAAAACAGGTGTGGTTGCCTGCATACACATCTACAGCACACATTCATCCTCAATATAAACAAACAATAAATAAGGAAAATTGCAGCCACTTTTTAAGGATAATGTATTACATTCCTTACAATCTAGACTTCTATTTAATCTTAGTAAAGATGAATGATTTATCTCAGTCTCTGGAGTACTGAGTTGAGGGTGGAGTGCCAGCTCACAACTGGGGAGATTAGATAGATAGATGGATAGATAAATAGATAGATAGATAGATAGATAGATAGATAGATAGATAGATAGATAGATAGAAAGAAAGATAGATAGATAGATAGATAGATAGATAGATAGATAGATAGATAGATAGATAGATGATAGATAGATAACATGCAATAGGTCTCAATACATTGTGACCTACCCAAGTATAGAAGCTAAGTTTGTGAAGAACACTTTAAATGGATTTGCAGAGGAGCTGAGAATTCTATGGAAGTCCTCATAATTTTTTTTTTCTAAAGGAGAAGCTAATAGTAAACAAATACACAGATAAAAAATAACTCATAATCAAAAGAGACAAGAGTTTGGCTTACTGTGTTTTCACATAAAAGGATTGTTGTCTGAATTATATCAATTATGTGGCAAGAGTAAGGTGCCCCCTAGACTCCACCTATAAAAGCTGGTTAGCCAGTCACAAGTTAAGGTCTATGTTATTTCTCCCTTCCTTACATCCACTCTCCCTTTACTTTAAAATGGTAGAAAAGCTCTAATAAGAGGTCTTAAGATAGTGTGGGGGTAAACAGGTAGCAAATCCTCAGTAGGCAGTGAGGGTCTGTGTTCATGGCAGGAAGAAGAAAAGTCTTCCAGCAATTGTCAAATAAAGAAATCACCTAGCCTTGGAACCACTATAAGTCTCAACAGACAATAGAAGGCCTAGTCACAGGAAAGTTATCATATATCCAGCCACTAGTACCTGGACAGCATGTGCTCAGGCATAGGGACCAAGAATCCCATAGGGGCTTATAAGGAACTCTGTCTGGTGTGTGTATGTGTGTAGTGTAGATATGTGGTGTATGCAGGTGTATGTGCACTTTTGGTGCCCCAAATGCTTGCCTGCAGTCGGGTTTTTTCACCTGCAGTGGAAGGAGTGGTATTAATGTCTCCCAATCCATCACTCTTAAGTTCGGTCTTCTTTTTGAGCTGAAGTCTTTTTTTTTTTTTTTTTCCTTTCCCAATTCCACAGCTTGCACAGCTTTAGGGATTCTCAGGTCTTTGCTCCCCTGTGGCTCTGGGGTCACTAGCACATGTGGCCATGGAATCTGGGGATATGAACTTGGGCAGTCTCAGGCACCCTAAGACCCTCATGCTTGCACAAGAGGCATTCTAAACCACTAAGTGATCTCTCCACCCCTGTTATTTTTATTTTTATTTTACTTTACTTTACTTTACTTTACTATTTTATTTTATTTTATTTTTTGGTCTTTCGAGGTAGCATTTCACTCTAGCCTAGGCTGACCTGGAGGTGACTATGTAGTCTCAGGGTGGCCTTGAACTCACAGTGATCCTCCTACCTCTGCCTCAAGAGTGCTGGGATTAAAGGGGTGCTCCACCACGTCCTGCACCCCTGTTATTTTTAAATTTAACACTTATTCATTTATTACTAATTTCATTGCTTTTCCTGTATTTTTATTGTAAGTCCCACGCATTTCTTCCAACTCCTACTCCATAGCCGGTTCTACTCTATAAACTCTACAAGTATTCATAAAAACAAATGATGAAATTGAAAGTTGTTGTTTATTAGTTCCTAGGATGACCTAAGTGACTCACTCTTCATCATTGCTATCGTCTTTCATGACAAAATAAAAGACTGAATTTGCAACTGTGATTTATATATGCTGACTCTTTGGACTATTAAAAAGGCACTTGAATCCTCACAGAATATATGCATTTCAAAGCCTCTTGAGGCGACATAAATGTAATTAGCCAGTTATTGTTAAAGAGCTTCTCATGCAGGAATCTTGCTGAAATCAGCTTTATTGTAGATAGATGTACTAGAGACTAAACTTTTGTCATTTCAATTATAGAACTTGTTTTTCTTCATATGGTCTCTCTCAAATATGTTCAAACCACTGCGTTTTCCAAGTTGTGCTAATTCAAATCTTCAGAAAGTGAATACTTGATAACTTAAGCTAAACACGGATGTCCTTTTTTTCTTTTCTTACTTTTTCTTTTTTTTGAGGTACGGTCTCACTCCATCATAGGCTGATCTGGAATTCACTCTGTATTCTCAGACTGGCCTTGAACTCACTGTAATCCTCCTACCTCTGCTTACCAAGTGCTGGGATTAAAGGTGTGCACCACCACGCCCAGCTGTTTTGTTTACTTTTGAAAAACTTTTAATAGTTTTATGTGTTAAACGAGGAAATTGAATTCCATGAGGTTAAATAACTTGCCCAAATATACAAAAGAAGATGAAAGTTGAACTACATTTTAATTCATGGTTGACTTTCAAAGCCCATCTAAAGTTGAGCTTTTGGGGATCTTTTACCAAAGCTACTAGGTTCATTTACAATTTTGTGTATATGTATTGAGGGCATTTTTACCCCCTCCCCACAGTAAATAAGATTCTTACAAATCTAATATATACAAAGAAATTAATTGCATGACATAATTTGCAAATTATGAAAAGGAAAACATATATTTTACATAATTCTTGAGCAGATTTTGAATCACATTTTTTGATCCAAAACATTTGTACAAATTTTAGTATATACCTCTCTTAGATCAAGAAAGAAGGGCACATTACCTGAGCTCAGAGTAAGGAAATGGTGTCCTACCCCTAACGTTTTTGGTTAGAATATAGGTTAAATTGACATAAAACAAATCAACAGGATAAAAAATTCAATTATAAATGCATGAATAACACTGTAACAAAAATGAGACTAAAGGAAGAGTCATACAATATATATTTACATATTGTCATGTACTTGAAAAAAGAATGGGGATGTGAGGCTTATAGGTGATGATGGATGCAAATTATAGGAAAGTGATGTAAGGAGAGGAATCATTGATTACCTACCTCCCTTTCCCCTACCTTCTATGAATAGGATGAATAACTTTCTAAAACTCAAGATTCCTATGAGCTACTTATTTTCATTTTATTTTATAGACTTTTTGTTATTCAGCTCTAAGAGAACATTGGGTATGTTTTTTTTTTTTTTCCTTTCTTTACAACTGACATCTTGGAAATTCTTTGTCTAAACATACCTTCAAAAGTTTTATGAGCTTTCACTGTTGCTCCATCTAGCTTTGATGGGTCATCTGCTGGTTTTACTGTCTGTAGAACATTCCTATGTGTAAGCTATAGCAAGTTGTGGGTAAACTTTAGAAAAGCAAACTGGATTGTCCATAGATGTCCATGCCCATGCAAGATTCTTTGAAATACATTTAGGAGAAGTCAAGTGTGCCAAAAGTTCCAAGACAGGTTGTTTATGGCTGTCCTGGAATTATCAATTTAGGATAAATTTCTAGGGAACCTGATAATTTTGAGGTGGAATCTATCCTGTGAGATCTTCAAGACAATATTTTATTACAAATATTTTTTATTAAACAACTTGAATTTTTAAAACTTTTTTATTCATTTATTTGTGTGTTGTATGCACAGTCTAAGATCTCCTGCTGCTACAAATGAATGCCTATTCAAATCTATGTGGGTGGCTGGGGAATTGAACTGAGGCTGACAGGCTTTGCAACAAGAGATTTAACCTCAAAGCCTGCACTCAGCACGATTTTTAACTTCTAAATATTTTGGACATATGATACATGATGCTCCATAAAAAATGATTCAAATCTCACACAGCACAATATCATATGCCCATACTATTAAAAGGTAGATAAATAAATACATGGTGTAAGTATGTAAAGAAGGAAGAGTAGATATATGAAAGCATGCATTTTGAAAGTAATGTCTGTGCAGTGAAATTATTTTGTCTGATGAAAAATCCAACTTCACAAACTATAGATAATGAGGTAAATTCTATACTTCCTGGGTATAATAGTGTATTATAGTCAATACAGGCTACAAGAAAGGTCAAGCACGTCTGAACTTAAAACTTTATTCTGCCACTAACTAGCTCTATGACTTTTAACAAGCTACAAGTACTCTGAAATTGCATCACCTCACTGTAGGTTGTTAAAAATATTCTCATTGTCCCTCTAGAAGAGTAATTGGTTCTAAAAATGCTTTTCCTAGGTATTAGAAAGTTTATTGCTCACTGAAATTTACATAATGTATAATCTACAAGATTTTAATTAATTAAAAATAAACTCAAGCATCACGCTCACAATAGGCTATAATATGCATTTGTAATAGGATTGTGTACAAAACTGTAGTATCAGTTATTCCACCAATAAACAGTATCTGTATTTCACAAATTCTTTGGAAGCTGGATAAATTATTGTAGAAAATGGCTTTCTAAAAAATTTGGACAAAATAAAGTTGACTTTGCTTTATGTATGTATACATTCAACTCATTATTTGGAAATTTGTTTAGAACCAATCATGCTGAGTGTGGTGACTAGAATATAAATGCACTCCCCCATATCCTCAGGTGTTCATGGTTAAGTTTCCTACTTAGTCCTTAGCTGATAGAGGCTTGGGAAGATGGAGCCTGGCTGGAGAGGCTTGTTGCTGGGGACAGCCTTGGGATTGACTACTCCAGCTCACAGTATGTTCAAAGCCATTTTCCTCAGACTGTCCTTTCCCTCTTTGCTTTTGATGTATGATGAAGTAACCCATCTTCCTCTGCCATGAAGATTCCCATCAAAATTATAAGCAAGATATACTTTCCTCACATAAGATGCTTTTTGGTCAGGTGTTTTATCCCAGCAATGAGAATTTAACTGCTATACTGGGCTCTTAGTTAAGAGATCCCAGGATACAGGTCAGTTATCTATCTATCATTTATGTATCTATCTATTTATATGTGTATGTATGTACCTATCTCTCATCTATGCATGTATCAACTTCATCTACTGTCTGTCTTCTGTCATCTATATAACAATCTATCTATCTATCAAATCTAAAATCTATTATATGACAATTTTGATGTTGGTAGTCTGAGGAATATATTCACACAGATTATGCATTGTAAAATAAATAAGTATATGTAGATGTATCCTAATGTATATTCTATTATTCTGTTATACTTATTGAATTAGACTGCCTTTCACAAGTGTCTCAACTATTGATCCCATTTAGTGTAACAGAAGTCCTTCAAGTTAGTTTACTATATTGAATCAATTGCTGTTGTCATGGAGTTATAACAACAGAATAGAATTCCTGCTCCTTCAGACTTAAGGGAAAGAAAATTGAAAACACCAACAAAAAACCTAAAGTAAACTTAGGTTTAGATCTCTAAATAACATTGAACATACATTTTGAAGAATTAAAGCAAACCAAATGTTATATATTGTATAATTTATTTTAGTCACTTCAACACTCCTAATGGAATACACTTCTTCACACTGACTTTAAATAACAGTCTTGGATGGTCAAATTGACTGATTCAAAATCCCACCTTACAAGTGTGTCTAGATGCATTTTTATAAACTCCCACAATGAACAGTTAACTTATGTAATTGTTTTCATTATTGTTATTGCCATCAATAAGGTGCTTAATTAGTACACTTGACATAATAAATGAGTTTTAACTGGTAATATTTGGCATGTTCAAAATATAGCTACAAATATGTTGAAGTGTTTATTGAGATGGAGGGATGGCTCAATATTTAATGTTTAGTCTGTCTCTCTCTGCCTGCAAATCAATCAATCAATAAATAAAATATCTGAAAAAGTAGTTATAAAGTGATTATCAAAGTCTTATGTTGCCTTCTGCAAATAATCAAAGACTAAAAATTCATGGTCACATTGATCATTTGTAGAATGAGTTAGGGATAGAAGGAAAGTAATGGTATCTTATATTAATGAACAAGTTATTGCCATGGGCACACAGAAATTATTAGGTTGGGGTGCTCTGTGTAACTGACAAGACTGGATATGAGGACTATATGATGACACGAAGGAGTATGCATCACTTGTATCTCATCATAAATGGGATGCTGATGTATTCTTCCATGTTTGAGTATGTGGAAGCATTCAGACGGCTTTAGAAATCATCTTTTGTAGGAGTTTTTAGTGACACCATAGGACATGAGAGATACTTGGTTAAACAAAAATTTGATGTTGTTAATTTATGCTTATTTGAAACTGGTTGTCTAAGGAATGGTTACCTAAGTACTAAATATAGTAAAAAAATTAAAATAAAATAAATACAGAATGTGACCTAGAGAACAATGTATGTCTGAGATAGCCATACATGAACTATTGAGGGATCTATTTAATAACACAATGACTGTTCTAAATTAATTTTAATTGTTAAATTTCTACATTGAAACAAACATGTGTACTATATAGAAGCATATGAAGGTCATTTTTTCCATTTCCATGCGTGAGGTATAAAAAAATTAGTGAGCTCGGTAGCCTGTACCCTTAAAATTATTCCTAGACATTTGATTTCTATGTAGTTCTATATCTAAGTAATAATTTTATTAGAATTGTTGGTAACTGTGATAACTATATTTAGGTGTTAACTAGAACAAAGATTTTACAGATATCTGCTAATTTTTTTTTTTTGCATGATTTGAGTGTTCCATGTCTCCCATAGATAGGAACATGTGTTTGATTACTTGGTTCCAAGCTGATTAAACTGACTTGGAAGGTTCTAGAACTTTTAAGAAGTTGTGGAACCTAACTCGAAGTGGATGGTCACTAAAAGTGGACCTTGAACATTATAACCCAGCCCTGCTTCTTGTTTTGTCTCTGCTTCTTTATCCACTAAGTTGTGAGGCACTGCTTCTTCATTCTACTAGTTGGAGCAGCTTCAGCCACCATGCGTTCCCTGAAATTATGGCCTGGTCCTCTGAAACTGAAACCATGAGTAAAAGTGTGGTACTTTGGTCAGGCATATTTTGCAAGGATAACTAAATATATTCATATATATTGCACACCTTTAATCCAAGCACTCACACTCAGGAGGCAGAAGTAGGAGGATTGTCATGTGTTTGAGGCCACCCTGAGACTGCATATTGAATTCCAGATCAGTCTGGACCAGAGTGAGACCCTACATTGAAAAACCAAAACAAGACCAAAAAAAAAAAAAAAAAAAAAGATCAGCCTTCTTCTACCATTGGAAGAAGTATCACCTACTTGGATGAGGACTGAATGAAGACAAGTTTGCCTTCTGTCTACTGTTTGGAGCTTGGGCTGGCTTCCCCTGCCATGGACATCAAAATTCCAGGTTCTCTGACCTTTGGGCTCTAGAGTTTATATACATAACCTATTCTGAGGTTTTGGGGCTTTAAGCCTCAGACAGAGAGCAACACTCTCAGGTGTTTTGGTTCCATGGCTTTCAGGATTAGACTGACTCATTTCACTAAAGTCCCCATATCTCCAGTTTGCAGATGGCCTACCATGGACATTTTAACGCTCTATAATCATATGAGACAATTCCATAATAAATCATCTCATATTGCTATCATCACTCTATCACCTATCATCTATTTATCTATATATGATCGATCTTCACTCTATTGCTTTCTTACCTATGCTATTGATGCGTCCTCTCTGAATTATCTTGTAAATACAGCTAAAATCCTTGCAGGTACTAAGAAGTATGCACACTCCAAATTTAAGATAAAATATCAGCTCTGCATTTTTTGTTTTGCTGGCACCTCCTTACATAAAACAATCAGCATTTATTTCTATAGGCTATGGGTAGGAAAAAATATTTCAGTTAATTGTTGATATTTCTAGATTTTGAAAACATGTGTACTATCTGGAAGTATTATAAAGTCATTTTTACACTTCCATGTGTGATGTATAGAAATTTGGTGAGCTTCATAGCCTATATCATTAAAAATATTCTTAGACATTTGATTTCTATGTAGTTCTATGTCTGGATACTGACATTTTAGAATTGTTGGCAACTGTGATGATTAAACTTACAGTCTTTTGCTCCTAGTCTTCTGAGAAGCATATATATATATACATATATATATATACATACATATATATATATATACATACATATATACATATACATATATATATACATACATATATATATATACATACATATATACATATACATATATATATACATACATACATATATATACATATATATATATATATATATATATATATATATATATGGAATGTGAATTTATTTTTAGAAATAAAAATATACCTAATCAAAAACTTTGGGAATAATGATTACTTTTTATTCCAAAACTACATATCAAGTATTAGAACTCAAGGTGAGGTCTGGAAAATAGTTTTTATTTTGTCTGGAGTAAAAATAAAACCAAAACAACAACAAAAAACAACAGCCAAATTTGGCCTTACCAATTATCTCTCTTTACCACAACTCTCTCAATAGAGTTTTAAACCAAGCAGAAAAGCACAACGACAATAAAAGTACAAATTTTTTTTTAAATTTTTTTAAATATATTTTTTAAATTTATTTATTTATTTATTTATTTGAGAGCGACAGACACACAGAGAAAGACAGGTAGAGGGAGAAAGAGAGAATGGGCGCGCCAGGGCTTCCAGCCTCTGCAAACGAACTCCAGACGCGCACGCCCCCTTGTGCATCTGGCTAACGTGGGACCTGGGGAACCGAGCCTCGAACTGGGGTCCTTAGGCTTCATAGGCAAGTGCTTAACCACTAAGCCATCTCTCCAGCCCAAAAGTACAAATTCTTATGCCTGGTATATTCCATTAATACAAAAGGAAGAGCTTGATTGAAGCATAATATTTAATCTTGAGATTAACTTTTTGCTATCTGATAAATCCAAAACATAAATAACACAGTTTTGTCCAGAAAGATTAAAATTCATTTGTGTGAAAGTACAAATTTGAAAGTGAATGAAAAAAATATTATAATAATCTAAGTATGTATAGATTTAACTTTGAATAATTGGTGGGTACAATTGGTACAATACTTAATTTAATTTATCCAATGGGCTTTCTTATATAGCTATAATAATTTCTTATATTAGATGAGAAAACTGAGACAAATAGAATTTAAATGACTGCTCAAGCTTGTAAAAATTATTGCAATCTAATAAATGAAAGATCAGTTAGCCAAATCAAGAGCAGTTGGTTCGCCAACATGGCTGTGTGCCACTATTGCACTTGTGTGGGCATCACAACCAGTTATTTGTTGCTAAGTAGGTTAGACCATGAGTTGCTTGGAGAGACATTGGTTATTTCCCCCAGTCTCCCACGTAGCACCTTCTGGGACTAGATACGCTGACTGTCTGGGGACTGACTGACTCCTGGCTTCCAGCCATGCCGTTCGATTTTACGTGTCAAGTGCATATGGAGTCTTCAGCAATAGGGTCTTACCACTAATCTTTGGTGGGTCATCAAGTACTCTGACAGAAATCTGCCATCCTTTTAGGAAACCTTGTAGATTTCTCTGATCAAAAGCTCATTGTGGATGATAGCCCCATGCTGGTACTGGGAGTCACAGGTCAGCGCCCACTAAGAAAATGAGGAAGAATATAACTAATATACAAGAGTTAGGGAGGAAAGAGAGAGAGAGAGAGAGAGGGAGAAGAAGAGAGGGAAAATGTACAAGGTTTAGGTTAGATTGATCCTACCCTCTTCAGTGTCTTGTGGTTCAGGTGTTTCCTATAAGGGCCTGGTGTGGGTTCAACCATTTGGTCTGCCTTTCAGGAAGTAGAATTTTATGGTACCATTGCTGTTTGGGTCTAAATTAGTGTTTCATTTTGAACTGTTTGTCTAACATTATGCCATCAAAACTCTTTATAAAGATTACATGCAAAAGTGGATTTATTTATCCATTTTAGTATAGTAACATTAAATATTTGGTGAATTCCTACATTTTAGGGCCATGCTTCACAGTTTTAACTTATTTTTCTACATTTTTCTATGATTTAAAACACATATATATTTTGATCACATTTACCCCAATTAACTTCTCTTGTCTTGCTGTCACTCCTGTTGTACCCCAACTTTTTCCAAAGACCCCTTTCTACTTTGAGGTCTGTTTTTGTGACTTATTGACTTCAATGAGAGTTGCTTGCATAAACTTGGGTGAAGGGTTATTTACTAAACATAGACAACTTATCAGTGGGTATTCTACCGAAGAAAATGTATCTCCCTATCAAGCATTACTTGTTAATAGCGCTTTATGGAGAAGTAGTACCTCCTGGGCCTTTCCTTTATCCATGATGGAATGTTTAAAAAATTGTTTTTGTTATTTTTATTTATTTATTTGAGAGTGACAGACAGAGAGAGAAAGAGGCAAATAGAGAGAGGGAGAGAGAATGGGAGTGCCAGGGCCTCCAACCACTGCAAACGAATTCCAGATGCATGCGCCCCCTTGTGCATCTGGCTAACGTGGGTCCTGGGGTATCGAGCCTCGAGCCGGTGTCCTTAGGCTTCACAGGCAAGTGCTTAACCGCTAAGCCATCTCTCCAGGCCAATGGAATATTTATATATGGTCAATCTTGTTGAGATCTTCTGCTGGTAACTACTGATGCCATAAGTTCCTGAATATAATAGCAAGGTCATGTGTGAAAGATAGCATCTCATGGCATTTTGGCCTGTCCTTTGGCTCATGCATTCTTTACAGCCTGATGTTCTCTTAGCCTTGCAGAAAGTGATATTGATGCCAATTTAGGACCGAACACGCAACAATAAGTTCTTCTCAGCAATTTGGCCAGTTATGATTCTCTGAAGTAACTACTTAATTCTAAAAAAACAAGCTTCTCTGATCAAGGCTGATAGCAGCACTAACCTATGGGCATAAACATAAATATTAGGAGGTAACTTAACAGATGTAAGTCCATTTTGCAAAACAGTAGTAGCTTACCATGTAGGGCTTCTGATTGCTCAGCTACAGGCTTTTAACTAGGTTTGCAGAGATGAATTCCCTCCTGTGGAGCAGGCTTCAATCAGAAAATGGTTAGTTACTCCCATAATAGATGTATTACTACTGAACAAGTGGGCACATCTTGTCTGGTATGTCAGTATCATAACATGTGGGGTCTACCAGTGAGTGAGATTATGGATGACTTTTACCCCTATTCTCTGCACAGTAGCTTCTTTCAGCAAGGAGAAAACTTCCATTATATTTTTTAAACACCATTATTTCAATTATTTGACCATGAAGTATTTTTCCTTGTAGGGAATATTATAATACTTATGATAAGAGAAGCTCACAATTTTACTTCCATTAAGAATTAAATTAGAAACATTAGTCCAACTATGAATGAGGGACAAAATATGAAGTCATTTGTTCATTTATTTTTGAACATTTGCATCTTTATTACTATTTGTTAGAAACTATGATCGTTGATATGGAGAGAAATATAAATAAGATAGAGATCCTGTTTTGATGAGGGAGAAACAATGAATATCTTGGTGGTGTTTAATAATTCAGATTAGTGTCTTACAAAATAAATCTTGTAAGAAGCTAGGTCCCTGAAAGCCAACCAGTTTAATCGGGTTTAATCTGAATGCAGATAACTACAAAAAGCTTGCCAATGTCAGTTGTAATAGCACTTCTGTTCCTTCACAAATTTTATCACAAAGAGCTAAAACTCCACAAACAAATACACATACTATGTATATAACAAAGGAAGAACGGTTTGGTTCCAGAAATTATAGAGATGCATAAAGTGTATATAATTAAAGCTATTGTGATGAAAATTAAATTTTCAGTTGATTATTTTCTCCACTGTTCAAAATAAAGGATAATATTTACTAAATCATAATATTGTACATAGAAATTAACTTGGATATAACAAGAAACTAAAGAAATCTAAATATAGATAGTGTAGTGCATTCCTATAATCCAACAATTGGGAAACTCAAGGAGGTGGGATTTTGGTATGATTTTTAGGCCAGCTGGGCAACATAAGTGTTAAGAAAGTTTATTTCAATTAAAACAAAACAAAACAAAAACCAGAGCTAGAGAGATGGGTCAGTAAGCAAAGTAGATGGCCCAGTGTGTAAAGTATTTGTCACACATGTGAAGGCCTGAGTTCAGATCATCAGTGTGATGGTTTATATTAGCTATCAACTTGACAGTACCTATAATCAGATGTGATAGATTATCTTCCTTAGGTTAACTGGGGTAGGAAGACCCACCTTATCTATGGACAAAGTCCTGAGCCATACACACACACACATACACACACACACACACACACACACACACACACACACACACACACTGGCAGAGCAATAGCATTCATCCCTCTGCATCCTCACTGTGAACTAAATATGATCAACTGCTTCAAATTCTTGTCATGTCTTTCCCACTACAATGGACTATATGCAGTAAACTGAAATAAATCATTCCTCCCTTAAACTGATTTTTTAAAATATTTTATTTATTTTTTGAAAGAACAGGAAAGAAGTATTTATATAGAGAGAAGGAATGGGCACTCCAGGGCCTCCAGACACTGTAAATGAACTCTAGATGCATGTGCCACCTTGTGCATCTGGTTTTCATGGGTATTGAGGAATTACACCTGGGTCTTTAGGCTTGCAGGCATGTACTTTCAGTGCTGAGCTATCTCTCCATCCCTAAACAGACTTTTTGTGAAGTATTTTGTTTCAGTGATGAGAAAGTAACTAATGTTCCAAGGATCCATAAATGTTAAGAATGATGGTGTGGCTTGCAATCTCATCTTTTGGGAAGGCCAGAGATTGGATCCCTGGGGCTTACTCACTACTGGAGCCAAATCAAGGAGCTTGAACTTCAGCAAGAGACTATAAAGTAGAGCACTAAAACCACTACACATCTGGTCACCATATACATATACATGCACATCCATATACACCATACACATAAAACAAATTATAAATAATATTTGATTTTGAAATGATGACAAATATAAAAGGAAAAGGAAGAGGAAAAATTTAGAATAGATTATAACTATGTGAAATTCAAATTTGAGTGAAAGACACAGGCACAGTCATATATAGATAATTTCTATGGCTTCTTGAGTTGAGACAGGGGTAAGTATAGATGTGAAGATGTTTTGGTATCAGAGGTGAAAATGTTTATTATCTGTCCCTTTATCGAAATATGTGTTAATTCTTGTTCTATCCTATAAGCATTTAAGGTTTTATACTGATTCTGATATATTCCATCTTTTTTTACTTTTAACATTGTTACTCTTCATTAGATATATTTTATTTTTTCATTGACTGTTATGATGTATGACTAGAAACTGCAACTATCCTGTATTTCAATATGCTTATATAACAACAAATTTTCTGCCTGAGTTCTTTCTCAATAGTTTTTTGCTTGAATGAGATACTTTGTTTAACACTTTACCTGTGTATATTATTCATATATGCATATTAACTGAATCAAGACACTTTGTATTTTATGATGAATTCTTAGAAAACTTAACTGCCTGACTCAAATCATGAAAAATTCTTAGCAAAAGTAACACTAAGATAAATTACAAAATAAAACAGGTTTTAAAATGTTTAGGGGCACATGTAATGGTGCAAGCCTTTAATCCCAGCAACTGGGTGACAGAGGGAGGTAGGAGGAATGCCTTGAGTTTGAGGCCAGCCTGGTCTAGCTTGAGACCCTACCTCAAAAAAAAAAAAAAAAAAAAAAAAAAGAAAAGAAAAAGAAAAAAAAAACACACAAAAATGTTTAGGTTTACCAAGCAATAATCCATGAGCTACTTTTTAAATTTAATTTTCATTTTTATAGTTAATAATTTTCCTTCCTTGAATTGTATTTTTAAAGGTTTTGTGAAAATATTTTATTTATTTAAGAGAGAGAGAAAGAGGGAGAGAGAGAGAGAGAGAGAGAGAGAAAGAGAAAGTCTACCAGGGCCTCCCGATACTGCAAACAAACTCCAGAACCTTGTGCTACCTTATGCACCTGGCTTATGTTGGTATTGGGGAATTGAACCTGGGTTCTTAGGCTTTGCAGGCTAGCACATAAACTGCTAAGCTTTTTCTCTAGGACCTGAATTGTATTTTTAAAACTTACTTCAGTGAAAGTTGTACTGGTGGTATACTTTTACTCTTTGTTTATATGAAAATATGTTAATTAGCTTGCTGGGCAATAATTTTTTGAGTAGTTAATTGTAAAAGGTAAATTATTTTTCTCAAAATTTGAAGGAAATATTTGATTTTTCCCTTTTAGCTTATGTTGTGGAGAATGTTGGCAGCAATCAGTTGAAAATGGAGCAGGTAACAGCATTGAATAGTTAATTCCACAGAATTTTTGCCCAAAGAATTGTCATATAATAATAAAAGGATCTGAGATGGTCTTTATGTTCATTTTATTTTGGCTTTTAAATGAACAGGTGTTAATTAAATTCTGAAGAGGACAATCAGTTCAAATTTTACTTTGCTTAATAATACTACAAGATCTCCATTTGGCCCCATAATTTTAAATTTGAGAGTTGGGCTTCTTTCAGAGTTATATTGAGAAAATGTGAGCAAATAAATGACAAAACTGGCAATGAACATTTCTGGCTTAATCTTCCACTTAATTTCTAAATTAGGACGCTAACTACCTAACGTCCATCAAGCACACACTGCTATTGCAATTTCTTTCCTCACCTCACTGTCCCTACCCCTTGATATACTCAAATTATCATTGAATATTAACTCCAAAATACACCCTATTTTGTTTCTTTCTTAAGACCAATAACTATGAAGCATGCAGAACATAAACCAAATCTAGCAGGAAAGAATTCTATAAACCCATGCCACCTTGTTTTCATCTTTTGTGTTGGGCATATTTGTGAAAACAAAAATTCATTTCTCTCTAGGGCACTTTCCTTGGGATGGTTACTCTAATTTCTTGCCCCTTTGTGCTTTTCTCTTTCATTTTTTTTTCCTGGCTGCAAAGTTTAGAGGGTTTTAAAAAAATTATGCTGTTGACTATCGATAGATTTACTGACAAAGGTACACTGACTAAATTCTCATCTTATCCCTATTCTCCTTCACATCAAAGAGTAGAGCAAAATAATATTTTTGCATAAAATTCCCCTTAGTTGATCCAACTGGCAAATTAGTCACCACTTTGGTTTCTATCTAAAATCTTTTGATAGAAATAAAAGCCCTAGCAATAATGGGTGATTACTTTCTATAGCTTAAGTGATCACTGGTCAGAAAGGCAGCATGAGATTGATTTTGTGGTAATCACATATGTAAGGAAAATATATAGTGTACTAAGCATTCTATTCAGTATGACTTGTTGTACTTTGGGTGCAAGAATACTGCAGGTAATATAATGGCCTATAACAACTTATTAGATATAGTCAGAAGGTGATAGAATACACCTGGTTTCTCTGACATTAATGTGATAAATAATCCCCCCTGTTTCATGTTCTGATCTCCAACAAATTTAAACATGATAATAATTTATCATTTATATTTAGATTTTCATTTTAAATAATTGGTTAATTTACTTTGGATTGTGATTTATTGGCTATTTTAGTTTTAGATATATCAGTAACATCTTGGTCACAGAGCTAAAAGAAGGGTATTTTTAAGGATTTCGTTTTTACTTTATTTTCCTAGTTTTTTTGAGTTAGGATTTTGCTGTAGCACAGGATGACCTGAAATTTACTATGTAGTCTCAGGGTGGCCTTAAACTCAGAAAGATCTTCCTACCTCTGTCTCCTGGGGGCTGGGATTAAAGGCATGCACCACCTCGCCTGGCTTATTTTCCTATTCTTAAAAATATTTTAGCTGGGTGTGCTGAGCCATTTCTCCAGCCTCATCCTATTTTCTTTTTCTTTCTTTTTTTCTTTTTACAAATATAGCTACATTGGATTGATGTGGAAGAGTGAAAAGAGGCACAAAGAAGACACAAAGATGCCAGGTTTCTAAATGATGCCCTACCACCCACTAATGGAAGTTACTTTGCTTTGATTTCTGAATGATAACACCTTCATTTGAAAAATGTAGGTGTTGCTTGGCATGGTGGTGAATGCCATTAATTCCAGAACTCTGGAGGCTGAGGTAGGAAGATCAGTGTGAGGTTGAGGTCAGCCTGAGCTACAGAGAAAAATTTAGGTGTTTCAACTACTTCTCAATATTTCCAAGTATAGACAATTATAATTAACAAATATATAACAATTAATATATAATTAATCAATGGCTTACATCAAAATTAATATAAGTACAGATGTATAACAGTATTCAAATATATATTTGGACTCTAGCAAAATGTAGGAATGAATAAAGCATAACTATTGGAAACAGGATATGGAGAAGAACATGGATGGAGTTATTGTGTAGATGTACAGTATATGGTTGAAACAAATTAACTTGAATTGTGTACTACATTTTTAAGGAGAGACATCAAGTAGGCAATTGGATATACAAGTCATGAGGTGAAGTGGGTAATGCAGCCTAAGGATATAACTATTCAGTCAGCAGTTAGAAAAAATTTGCACTCATGATACTGATGGAGATAAGGAAAGTACTTAGTAGTGGAAAAAATGAAAAATATCATAGGACTGTATTTCAAAAGTATCTGACGCTATTGATATATTATATATATACCCTTGTAATTTATCATTTTATCCATATTAGCGCAACTTCTATAGGTAAATATCAATGAATATTGATTTTATTTTTAGGATCATATCTGGACACTAATTTGCAGTCTGTCCTCAAGAACATAAAGTTGAAAGTTCTATGAATATGTTGTCATTCTCTGAGAGCCAGCTGCCAAACTGTAATAATTATTGATAGACAAGTACCTACATTTATTTCACTTCTTTTGTGTGACAAAAATAGGTTGTATGTTTTTCACTGCCTCTCATAGTGTCCCAGTGAGATAAACTAGCTCTAGAATAGAAACTTGCTTTATTACTTATCAGACCTACCTTTGCTTTCTTTATTTCTTCACTTCTCTGTTGGGGTTTACTCAGGACCTGATACTGTTGGAGGGAGGGACAAGAGTACTGCATTAAAAACATAACTTTAACAAAAGGTTGAAGACAAAAAAGAAGTACCACAATAGCTAGGTGTTAAATCTGTAAGGAAGAGTCATCAAGGTGACTATAAATATGTGGTGAGTGATTGAAGGAGAGTACATTAACATCTGGTTTCAACTACATTGACAGGTCAGGTAAGATGTATACCAAATGTGGCTATTACATTTAAAATCAAAACCATTAATGATCTTACAAATGATGAAGAAAAATCTTAATTGAAGTGAGTTTTAAAATGCAATAAAAGAGCTGGGGAAATGGCTCAGCATTTAGAGTGCTTGCCTGCAAAGCCTAAGGTCCCAGGTTCAATTCCCCAGTGCCCACATAAAGCCAGATGCACAAAGTGGGGTATGCATGTGGAGTTTGTTTGCAGTGGCTAAAAACCATGGAGAACTCATTCCCTCTCTCTCCCTCCTTTCTCTGTGCTGACAAATAAATAAATAAATACATACATTTTAAAATATGTGCTAAGAAAGGATTTAAAGAAAGACAGATAACAGTGTTGTTATTATGTTCCTATAAGCAGAACGATTTGAGAAGTGAGTAGCTAGAGAAAGATAAAAAAAAAAACGGATTTTTAAAATTTCATGTTCTTTATAGTATTGCATGATCATGGAACTTGGTTATTAATGGGCAGGGTCCATTAAAAAGAGAAAATATAATTACTAAGTGGAGAAATTATTTGTATGGTATGTTTGGATACAAAATGGTTGGATTAGACTGCTCAGGCAGAGTAGGAAGTCTTAGAAAACAGTAAGGCAAGTTAACATATTATTGTAAACAAACAGATTATATATGAATATAAGCAGGTAGGTGTGGTAAATAAGTGAGGGTGTCTGGTAATTGCACTTAAGTGTGAGGTATGTACTGTCTGTACAATGATAAAGCTGGTGCTAGTAATCAACTTTACCTCCCATCAGGATGAGCTGCTTTCCAACTCAGCTCATGGCTTATTGTGGCTTTCTTACTACTTTCTAACTCAAGCAAAAGAGGCTACACCATTGCATAGTTCTATCAGAGTCTGTGCTGTTTACTTTGCCAGTCAGCTTTCTTAAACTGCTGTCATTTAAACCTAGATATTTTGATGCCCCGATAGTAGTATCGATTACTCTCCCAACCACAAAGCTGTGAGTGCTTAGTGCTGCATAAAAAAAAAATCACCAATAATATACTAATATACCAGATACACTATCTCAATGTTCTGGATATTGAAATACAGGGTAGTTTTAGATTTGAGCACTGTTGGGAAATTTCCAAAGCCAAAATGAAGGGGTCAGTTCAACTAACTTCTTGTCAAGTTATGGATTATAATTTACTTCATACTTACCCAAGTTGAAAGAACTCAGCAAATTTTAATTGTAGGAATAGGGTCCTTATTCCATTGATGGCTGTCAGCCAGGCCCACATTCAACACTTAAGAGGCTGCTCACAGGTTTTCTCCATCTTTGGGACCAGAAGCAGATTATGTTTCCAAGTGGATCTCAGGCTGCTTCCAGATTCTCATATACTTCATTTAAATTTATGTAAATTTCTGGAATACACTTTGCATTTTATGAGTGTATGCAAATGATATTAGGCCCACTCAGATCACTTTTTTTTTTAAATTTAATTTATTAGTTTTCTTTTCAGTAAATACAGGCAGTTTGGTACCATTATTTAGGCTCATCTGTGATCTACCCCCTCCCATTAGACCCTCCTTGTTAATGAAAATGGGTTGTGCATTGTGGAGTTAGCCCCCAGTTATTAGTATGATAAATGTCTCTGCAAATCATGACCCAACATGTAACTCTGACATTCTTTCCACCCCCTCTTCCGCAAGATTTCCCCGAGCCATGTTGGGTTCATTTTTGGTCTGCTTCAGTGCTGAGGTGTTGGGGGCCTCTGAGGCTCTGGCTCTCTGATTTGGTAGGAGTTGATTTTTCTCGGCGTTGATCTCCTTCCCCTTTGTGCTGGTATCCGGTTCACAGGAAAACATCACCCTTGCTTATTTCGCCAGTTGTCCTTAGTTTCAGTTGGGCCCCTTTTGAGGTATGTTGGGGCAGCTCTCTTCTTAAGATCTGCATCTATCTGGAAAAGAGAAGCAGATTCTCCAAGGGAGAGTAAGTTAGCACCCGGAAAATTGAGATAACACTTACTTTTTTGATAGACAGTTTGATAGGTGTAGGCCCTCTTATACCCCGTGATTGATGGTAGCTTGATATTGTAGAGTGGGCTTGTGTTTGGGTATGATTCTGACTTGTTTCCCAGCTCCAGCTAAGTGTCTAGTACCACTGAGTGGATCAGTTAGCCAAATCAAGAACAATTGATTCCTCATCATGGCTGTGTACCACTATTGCACTTGTGTGGGCATCACATCCGGTTATTTGTTGCTAATTAGGTTAAACAATGTGTTGCTTGGACAGATCAGATCACTTTTTATGATCAATTAGTAATTGAATACATGAGCAATATCATTTATGCCATTAATAGCAAGACTGACATCAGGTCACCAAGATCATTTGACATATTACAGTCTAATTCAGGTTCCATGATTTATATCCATTTCTCATGTAAAAATAAATTTATTGTGTATAAATTCCTGAAATTTTTATCCGGTTACAGTAGTTAGTCTTGTCCAAAATCTCTTCATCTAAGTTTAAGGGTTATCCTCCAAAGAAACCAAGTTAAATTTCACTCACATTATCGTAGTTCAAAGTTCAAAATCTCATCATCAAATCTAGGTGTTCAGTTGGAAATGAGGTTCTTTAGTAAGGTCTCCATATAAGGACATACAAAACTATAGAAAAAAAATATATTTCCCCACTACTTTCAACATGAAATGATAAGAAAAGTATGAGCAAACAATTGTAATAGACATATAGTTCAAAGAGAGGAAAACAAAAAGTAAGAAATCATAGTTCTCCTCATTTTGGAAATCAAATCAGGCAAATGTTGAATTTATTCTGGATTAGTTTTTAGGGCTTGGACACTACTCTCTTTGTCCCTTGATTTTCCTCTTTGTGGTCTTAAATATATGGATGTATTTGTTATTCTGTTTGGGCTCTTAATTTTAACCTGTGAGTCAGCCCTCCTTTTGGATGAAACAGGACATGTTTTGTATCTGAGAGACTTTATTCACTGATCACTGCCAGAAAAATTTTTCAACCTCACAGCTTTTTATTTTGCACTATTTTTTGTTGTAGTAGTCTTACCTCACAGTGTTTAGGTTGTCCCTTTACTCTATTGATCATTTTTTTGTCCATTTGGAAGCTTCCGGTTATATATAATAGCATTTGTATCCTTTTCGCTTTTTTTTTTCTGTGCTTTGATGATATTATTTTAATAAAAATTATTGCAATACAAGTTTTTGAATATTTTCACCTATGTTTTCTTCTAATAGTTTCATATTTTAACATCATAAATATAGATCTCTTATCTATTTCAGTTGGTTTCTATATTTGTTGAAAGAAGGAATCAGGGCTGGAGAGATGGCGTAGCGGTTAAGCGCTTGCCTGTGAAGCCTAAGGACCTCGGTTCGAGGCTCGGTTCCCCAGGTCCCACGTTAGCCAGATGCACAAGGGGGCGCACGCATCTGGAGTTCGTTTGCAGAGGCTGGAAGCCCTGGCGCGCCCATTCTCTCTCTCTCCCTCTATCTGCCTTTCTCTCTGTGTCTGTCGCTCTCAAATAAATAAAAATTAAAAAAAAAAAAAAAAGAAGGAATCAAATTTCATTCTTTAGAATGTAGGCCCTCTACATTCTCAGTACAGTTTATTGAGGAGGCTGACCATTCTTTCCACTATATGTTTCTTATGTCTTTTCAAAGAACCATTGGTTGTATGGGTGTAGATTTACTTCTGGGTTCTGTATTGTGAGCTTTAAACTAGCTAGTACCATGGTCTTTTTGGTTACTAGAGATCTGCAATATCCCATGAGACAAGTACTTCTGTTCTAGTTACTTTTTTTATTTTTCTCAATTTATAGGATGACTATAATATATAATTTTAGTGTTATTACTATTGAATAAACCAGTAAAATATATGAGTTGCTATAGAAATTCTGTGCATTAATCCTTCTAGTTCATAAGCAGATGAATTCTCTGTGTTTCAACATGTTCTTATACAGGCTAACTTGTTGAAGGTTTAGTCTATCCCCAGCTAGAGGCTCCACTGAGAGGTTACTAGATGATATAGATGCTGAGCTCATCAACAGATTCTATTCATGGTTAATAACTCAATGACTATTTAAAGGTAGGGCATAGGACAATGAGTTTGCTCCTATCAAGAGTATGTTATCCTAAAATCCTACCTCTCTCTCAATACTTCCTGATCACCATGTCCCTAGTGCATATCCTACCCCACTACAGCCCAGAAATAACATAAACAAATGATTTT
This sequence comes from Jaculus jaculus, assembly GCF_020740685.1. NCBI lineage: Eukaryota > Metazoa > Chordata > Mammalia > Rodentia > Dipodidae > Jaculus > Jaculus jaculus. Next base: position 79,700,645 of record NC_059125.1, read on the forward strand.
GAACATAAACTTTTAAAACTATGAGCCAAAATAAATCCATCATCTTTTTCTGAATAAAATATTTAAGACATTCTAATACAGGATATAATTAGGCCCACACTATTTTTAATTCACTATATAGACCAGACTGGCCTTGGGCATATAGTGATCTGCTTGTTGCAGTCCCATGAATGTTATGATTACAGGTGTGAGCCACCATATTCAGCTGATCCTTCCAGGTAAGTTGCTTGGTAAATTGTTGTTCTCATAGTTTGTGACAGGAGCAAAAAATCAACAAATTAAGTTATACTGAGTTTTATCAAATTATTTTCCCTTATCTAATAATATGATCATTTTTTAAAGTTTAGACTTTGATGTTTTGTTTAATTTTATTTATTTATTTGAGAGTGACAGACAGAGAGAGAAAGAGGCAGAGAGAGAGAGAGAGAATGGGAATGCCAGGGCTTCCAGCCATTGCAAACGAACTCCAGATGCATGTGCCCCCTTGTGAATCATCTCGCTAATGTGGATCCTGGGGAATTGAGCCTCAAACAGGGGTCCTTAGACTTCACAGGCAAATGCTTAACTGCTAAGCCTTCTCTCCAGCCCAATATTATCATTTTATCTTTGTTCTTCGATCTATTATTGAGATATATTATATTTATTAATATGTTTATGATAATGAGCCAAACCCATTAGTCTGAAATAACCTACATTTGGCTGTGTTAATTTTTTTGATATGCTATTGGATTGTATTTGCTAGTATTTTTTGAGAATCTTTTCATGTATGATCTGCCACGATATAAGTTACAGTTTTCTCCCTTCTTTCCTTCCTCCCTCCTTTCTTTCTTCCTTCCTTCCTTCTTTCTTTTCTTTCTTCTTTGTTTCCTTCATTTTCTTTCCTTTGTTTCTGAGTGTTGAAGACGGAACTCAAGTCTTTGCATGTGCTACACAAATACTGAAACACTGAATTATACGTAAAGCCCTTTAGTTTTCTTGTTTTGCTGTTTGTTTATTGTTTTAGTATCCAGAAATGCTGACTTCATAGAATGAGTGTGGGAAATTTCCTTTTATTTTTGGTATGTTGGAGTATTTATAGTTAGTTATATTATAATGCCTACCACTTTACTGAGTTTTTTATTCATATCATGAATATTCCTAAGCTTGCTGAATTGTATATTTTCTTGCATATAATTAAGATTCTTCATATAACTTTTAAATACTTTCTATGACCATTTCATAATTTACTTGTAATTTTAATATTTTTTGTTTTTATTTTTATTTATTTATTTATTTGACAGTGATAGACAGAGAAAGAGGCAGATAGAGAGAAATAGAGAGAATGGGCACTCTCAGGCCTCCGGCCACTGCAAACAAACTACAGATGCATGTGCCCCCTTGTGCATCTGGCTAACATGGGTCCTGGGAAAACGAGCCTTGAACTGGGTCCTCAGGCTTCACAGGCATGCACTTAAACTTTAAGCCATCTCTCTAGCCCTTTACTTGTATTTTTGGTCTAGAAAGTTACCATATTCCTTTGGAGGGATTAATTTGTCTTATTTTCATACTTATGTCCTTACCATGCTATATGCCTATCTGGTCAATCAGTTGTCTTCACAGATTTAATATAGTGGCATTCATAATAAAAGATTTTCTTGCTGGACATGGTGGCACACACCTGTAATCCCACCACTCAGGAGGGAGAGGTAAGAGCATCACCATGAGTCTGAAGCCACCTTGAGACTATAGTGAATTCCAGGTCAGCCTGAACTAGAGTGAAACCCTACCTTAGAAAAGCACAAAACAAAAACAAAACAAAACAAAAAATGCCAGAGTCCAGCCCTGACTTGAAGGAGGGTCCCCGAAGAGAGGTGTGAAAGGGAGCGGCACAATAATGACTCAAAGTCAAGTTCTGGTGCAATCTGATATGCTAATGCTGAAGGCAGATGAGTTTCTCCATCTCTTTTTCTCTGCTTCTCTGCTGCCACAGCTCTTAACCTCACTCTTTTATTTTCTGATCATGTCATGCAAGATCAAACTTCAAGAAAGTTGCAGTTCCACAGAATTCATAGAAACTTTTTGCTATTTCTTTACATCAAATAATCCCATAATTATTTACCTCAAGTACAGTTGTCAGGCCCCTATAATGATTAACTATTTTCACATTTTCCCCATGTATGTGTACTCAAGCACTTGAGATTTCATGAACTCCTACTTGCAATTACTGTATTAAATGTGAGGCAAAACAACCACAAAATGGGGGTTCCCACCATTGATTCAATAAACCCATTTATCCCCCAACCAGTTCTTTTGAATTTTCCATTTCATGTCCCTCTGATACTTATACTTTGGTTCCCCCAATTGAACTCTTTTTAACCTAAGTTGTTTTTCCTGTAAGGATTCTTGGGAAAGAGTCATAGTTTGCTACAATTGCCACCATTCAGAAAAATTAATCATAAAACAATTTTTCATTGTTCCAGGAGGTTCACTGTTTCCTCCTCAGTGTACTGTACTCCATGCCTGACTTTCTTTAAGGCCTTAAGGTAAACAATTAGTTCTGACCCATTTTCTTGGTTTTCCAAATCTATGCCAGAGCTTCTTTCAGATACATTGACCAACGCTTCACTAACATCAATTTTTGCTGGAAAACTTAACTCAGAAATTGTTGCACCAAGTAAAAGCAGAAAAAGACAAACATTATACAGAAAACCATAGATATCTGTAGCACAGAGAGCCAAACATGTTTCTATAGAGGGGCCACATTCGACTCCAAGGAAGAGAGAGCTGTGCTGGAATTGCGTCATGCAGCTCTTCAATGCTTGATTCCTCCTGATCCTGAGTTGGCATGCTTGCCATCTCCGGCAAAAACAACCACAAAAAAAAGAACAAGAAGAAGAAGAAGGAAAGAAAGAAAGAAAGAAAGAAAGAAAGAAAGAAAGAAAGAAAGAAAGAAAGAAAGAAGGAAAGAAAGAAAGAAGAAAAACAACTTTCTTCTAAGGATGTATCTTAGTATTCAGTTGCTATGCTATAATGATCTTGGTGCCAATTGGGCCACATAGAGTCATCTGTGTATAATTTACTTAGTTTCAATCTATTGTTCTATGTGGGTTGTATATATTCTCATTAGCATTCTTAGCTTCTAAGGGCTCACCAGAATCACCCATTAAGGTTTGATTACAATATTATAGGGGTTCTTCAGCATGTGCCTGCAAGTTCTCCACAAATTATCCTGTAAAACAATTTCAACTGTTCTTCCACAACTTCAGGTATATAGTAATATAAAATGTTATATTTCTTGATACAAATATTCTGTGCAATTAAACAATTTATATAACAAGTACCTGACTCTTTCAGCTTTTCAAGGAAAAGTGTTGTTTTGACTTGCAGTTTCATATATTTCAGTCTATGGTCATTGGTCCCTATTCTTTTGGACCTGTTATGGCACAACATGAGAGAGTTCTAGATTTACATTACTCAGTGGAATTGTAACTGATTTTTGTAACCTACAAGAGTTGGCAGTTTTAGATTTCATTCTATACTTTAAAGACCAAAGTAGACAAATCACAATCTTGGTTGATGCTATTAACTCTAACGTGACTTCAATGGGAATGGGAATAGTTAGATATCTCCTCACTAGAATTTCAAGTGTTTGGAGATTACACATGGAATATTTTTGATAGAAATAAATCTTAAAACATGGAAAAGATAAGATCCAGAGATAGTAACATCAGGAAAGTGCATGGGTAAGTGTTATTTCTGTCAATGATTTCTCCATAATTGCCATTATATCAGTGCTGCAATAAGCTGTACAAGCATATAATAAGCAAAGCCAACAGAATACCCACAGAATGGGAGAAAATATTTGCAGGTTATCCAACTGATAGAGGCCTTATCTCTAGAATTTACAAAGAACTCAAAAGTCTAAACAATAAGAAGACAAATACCCCACTCACAAAATGGGGCACAGAGTTAAACAGGCAATTCACAGAGGAAGAGATACAAATGGCAAACACACACCTAAGAAAAAGTTCATCATCCCTAATCATCAGAGAAATGCAAATTAAAACAACTATGAGATTCCACCTTACCCCAATAAGGATAGCCAACATCAAAAGGTCAAATGAAAATAAATGCTGGCGAGGATGTGGAGAAGCAGGGACACTCATTCACTGTTGGTGGGAATGCAGGATGGTACAACCACTTTGGAAAGCAATATGGAGACTCCTTCAATTTCTTGCTTTTAATTAGCTCAAACGAAAAAGCCTTTGACTGAAGTTCCTAGGACATATTACCTTGAGAATATGTCCACTTGCTAAAAGCTTTCAATCTTCATTGTTGACCTAAGTGTAGTATGGAAGTACCATTTGTGTGGCATTGATCATCATATCATTCAAGAAAATAACCTTAAAATAATAAAGAACAATAAAATAAAGATAACAAAGAAGGTAAATTAACATAAAAGCTGGTCTATATTGACTTTTTTAAAAGTCAGGATTAAATTCACAATCTGACAAAAATAACTTTTTTGTTAAACCTTGTCACAGAGACAGAAGACATTGATAAATCTATGATTAATGAACTATATTTCATATGGAAAGTGAGGTTCAAATTAGCTAATTTTACCAAAATAAAACAAGCCATAAAGTGTTCTGAAGATGAGAAAAATGAGTCTGTTCATTGGCTTCAGATCATAGTTTTCTTTTTTTTCTTTTTTTTTCTAAATGTACAGCAGTTTCTTCTCACAATGTATCACATTTCAGACATCAAGAAAAATGTAAGAAAAAGCAATCTTGTCTTAAGTCTATGAGGTCATCCCTTGACAACATAGTTTTCTACTATTAAGTAAAATTTGTATTTCTTATTCCTGGAAATAAAGCATATTGTGGGTTGACTAAGCATTCACATTTGATGTCTGAATGGAGGCTGATTTGGAATTCTGTCTGTGATAAGAATTCTTTCTGGAAAACACCAGCAGATAGCATCTATTCACCAGGACCATTATGAATGCAATATATATATATATATATATATATATATATATATATATATACACACACACATTCTACTCTGTAGTATAAAAAGGTCTTTATTTTACTGATATTCATGAAATGTGTTCCATATTCTATTCTCTGATGCTATGAAATCAATATCAATTCTTTTTTTAAAAAAATATATATTTATTTATTTGAGAGTGACAGACACACAGAGAGAGGCAGATATAGATAGATAGAGAATGGGTGGCCCAGGGCCTCCAGCCACTGCAAATGAACTCCAGACACATGCTCCCCCTTGTGCATCTGGCTAACGTGGGTCCTGGGGAGTCAAGCTTCAACTGGGGTTCTTAGGCTTCACAGGCAAGCACTTAACCACTAAACTATCTCTACAGCCCCAGAATCAATTCTTTAACCTCATCAGTTATGAGTATCAAGTGTATTACAAAACTACAAGCTCATAACAGTAGAAGATGGAAGAATGGATGCTGCTAGATTAATGCTTCATCATTTGATAAGAAAAATCTAAGCATCTACCTCCTTCTGACTCAGATGATTTGGTCATCATGTTTACGAAGATAGGAATATCTTATTCTCATATTCCCTAGAGTAGAGACATTGACCACATGATGCTCGTGCTCCACTTAAAAAAACACACAGGGGCTGGGGTGATGGCTTAGTGGTTAAGGGGCTTGCCTATGAAGTCTGAGGACCTAGGTTCAATTCTCCAAGACCCAACATTAAGCCAAATACACAAGGTGGCACATGTGTCTGGAGTTCGTTTGAGTGGCTAGAATCCATGGTGTGCCCATTCTCTGTTTCTCTCCCCCTCTCTCTCACTTCCTCTTTCTTTGTATCTTTTTAATAAATAAATTACTTAAATTAAAGAAAATACATAGGAATATTGGACAACTCTCACATAATTTTTAAATTTCTATATGTTGTTATTGTCCACAGTTGGAAGAATTTGACTTCTTATATGACCATATGAATGAATAAATGGAAATATATAAAAGATTAAAAATGTACACTTGGATAGAGGAACAAGTGTACAAGAAATTTTTAAAGGGTTCATAAGTCAAGGCTTGATATAGCTATAGTTCTGGTAGTCTGACTTTAATGTCACCTGGTATAATTCTGAGTCCATTCATAACATATTCCAAGGTTTATTCATGTGTCTATTTTTTTAGGTTAATTTGAGTTCTAATGTGTTGCTTGTATCACTTAATGTGAATAAATTGATAATAGACCACTTGAAATGCTAAAGTGTGAGACTATTATTTTTGTTGTTCTTTCATTAAATTAATTTTCAGTTAGCATATATGTTTAAGTTTATTCTCTCCTGCCCTCCTCTCCCATCTTTTCCAAACAATTCTTCTGTGTCCATGCCACATGTGTCCTATACTCTTTCATACACTTTCTTGTCATGTCTTTATATTTGCTCTTACTTACCATCCTATCTTTATAGATTTTACACACACTTGCTTCCTTGTATATAGATACATATAGATATTATGAGCTAGGATCCACATAACAGAGACAACCCAGGATTTTGTTGTTTTTGAGTTTGGTTACTTCACCCAATATGTACCTTGCCAGATCAATCTATTTTCCTGAAAAATTCACAATTTCATGCCATTGAGTAAAATTGCATATATGGGCTACATTTTATTATCCATTCATCATTTGATGGATATCTTGGCTGGTTCCATTTCTTAGCTATTGTAAATAGCATAGCAATTAACATGGATGTGCAAGTTCTGCAGTAGAGTGTTGAGTCCTTATGGTATATACCCAGAAGTGGTATAGCTGGGTGTTATGGCAGTTCTATTTCTATTCTTTCTAAGAAACTTCCACACTGATTTCCTTAATGGATGAGCTAGTTTGCACTCTTACCAGCAGTGAAAAAGGACTCCAAGAGTACAGGAAATACCTCCAAGATTTAACATATGGAATACATGGAATTACAAGATTTTTTTCAGACAAATGAAGCCATCAACAAAGAGAACACACAGCCTAAAGATTGGGAGACAATCTTTGAAAGGTTTATATCAGACAGGAGTATAATAACCAGAATTGATAAGATTTTAGCAAAAATTGAATGTCAAAAATTAAACTGCCCATCACCAAATGGGCTAACAAAATGAACAGTTTACAAAAAGAGAGCTACAAACCGCCAGTAAGGACTTTTAAAAGACTTCCACAACCCAAACCATCAGGAAAATGCAAATTAAAACCATTTTGAGATTACTCCTCACCCAAGTTAGAATGACTATCATTAAGAAAACTGACAACAAATGTTGGTGAGGGTATGGGGGAAGAATTACTGTACTCTTACAAATGGAGAAAAATGTTGCCATTACTTTTAGTATTTGAATAACAATTTCTTTAATTGTAGCCATAGGTGGACTGAAGCAGTGGTATATAGGAAAATGAATTATAAAAATTGGCCTGGTAAAATGGTTCAGAGGTTTAAGGCGCTATCTTACAAAGCCTGCCAGGATGGGTTCAATTCCGAAACCACTCATGTAAATGGTATGCTAAAAGTAGGGTAAATGTCTCCATTAATTTGCAGAGGCAAAAGGCCTACCTCACACATGTGAGCCCATGCTCACACACACAGGTGAAATAAGTGACATTTTTTAGAAAGAACACTTCACCTTAATATAATCTGTCAGAAAGTACAGTAATTGTGGCTTGCAATGAAACATATCCATTATTTAGGCAGAACACTGTGCAAGGGGGTTATTGGCATCATTAAATTTCTTAGTAATCTTTTGAGCACCATAATCTGTGCTTTTCATCTGGCTTCTCACTATCTTGTGCTCAAAACCCATACCAAATCTCTTGACTAGGAAATACTGTTTCTGGCTTACACATTTCTGCCAGATATGAGTGCAAAGGGAGCAGGGTGTACCTCACTTTTAGTTTTTGACTCTTACTCTGTGGCAGCTGATGCCTCCCTGAACCTTTGGAGCTCAGACACAGCACAGCTGAAATGAGAAGTTATCTCTGCTTCCAAAGTAGCTCTTTTGTATGGAAAAGTTGAGTCATGAAACAAACAAACAAACAAACAAAAAATGTAGCATGAAACAGATATCACTGTCTTGGTACACAAACCCACCTGTTAGTCATCATTTAACTGCAAGTCTTATTATCACTTGGGTCAGGAGACACATATTTTGACATCACTATCATACATTCCATTTTGGGTTACTTTGCATATTTTGTGAATCAAAGCTAGACATCAATAGCTTCCACTGAAGATTACACCCCCCCTTCCTGGACCTCTCTGACATGTTTTATCTAATTTAGATAACCAATGACTCAGACTTAATTGTACTTATTTTGTTTCAGAAAATATCTCAGTGTGACACCATTCACATAGTTGATTTGCTCTTTAAAACAGTTTTTTCTAAATATTAAACTATAGCGTATCTTTGATGAAAACTGCTAATATATATACCTAAGGGTATATATGAGTACAATTTGAAATTCCTCAATGCATAATGTAAATGCAATAATGACTTACATAAGTACCTTGGTGTATGTTGTTGCAGACAGGCAGATATAGACCAATGAAATAGAAACTTTAATAAGAAAAATAGATGATGGGAAGGGAAAATATATAAACATATTCTTTGAATTGCATTATTTCTGTACCACCAAGAGTATATTTTGTCATTATACAACCTTTCCATTAATGAGGGTATTTTTGACACTTGTTTTTCTCATTTGCTCTCCTCTCCCCTTTCCAGGATTTCACCATTAATATGCAGGTTACAGTTTGATAAAATCTCTTTCCATTCTCCAGCTGGCTTTCTACTTGTTTTCTTTTCTTTTTGAGCCAAGGTCTCAGTATAGATCAGACTGACCTGGAACTCACTGTGTGATTCTAGCCTGGCCTCATACTCATTGCAATGCCCTCAGAGTGCTAAGGCTAAAGTCATGCTCCACTCTGCCTGGCCTTTTCTCAGCTTGTTCTTTTTTTGTGAATATTTTATTTATATATATGAGACGAAAAGAAATAGAGAAAAGGAGGCAAACAGAGATGGAGAGTGTGGACACACCAGGACCTCTTGCCATTTTCAATGAAATCCAGACACATGTACCACTTTGTGAAGGTTGTACATGAGTACTGGGGATTTAAACGATTTTCTAACTTATTTTTTTGTTTTTCAAGATAAGATCTCACTCTAGCCCAGGCTGGCCTGCCAGTCACTCTGTAGTCTCAGACTGGCCTCAAACTCCCAGCAATCTGATCCTCCTAATTCTGCCTCCTGAGTGCTGGGATTAAAGTCATGCACCACCATGCTTGGAATGCCAGGGTTTTCAAGCAAACACCTTTAACCACTGATCCATCTTTCCAGTTACTTTCTTAGTTTCTTAAACTATGGGATCAAACTCCACAAGGTAGCATAAAAATGAATGTGAACATTGTGCAAAATCTGGCAATAGTAAAAGGTTTCTGGAGAAACAACAAGGAAATTAATTCAAAACCAAGTGTGTAATAAATGCAATGAGCTTCCAGTACTGTATGCCTGGGTTACATCACATGACTTCACCGCCTTGATTATGAGCACACAACATGCACATTTTGCAACATGTGTGTCATTGTCATTTACCAATGAACACAGCCTAAAACAACTTGCTTCAGAGTTAACATCATTCCTCAACATGTAAGCAACAAATTATTATATTTTTACAATGTATTATGTTAGAATATTTAATTTTATCAATTGCTATTTGAGTTGCTGATTTGAGTTTCATAAAAATATTATTCAATGAATTTTGGATTAGAATTTGGACAGAATTTCCAACAAGTGCTGAAATAGCTATAAATATATTCCTGTAATTTTATACTGCTTAGTCATGTAAAATGATACTCTTAGTATTGATGATTATAAAATCAAATCATTGAACAACTTGGAAAAACTTTGGAGGTGTTCTACATTCCACATCATCAAATATTCAACAAAGGTTTAGTTCTTTGTGTAAAGAAAAACAGAACCTCTGTCTCAGTATATAAAGTTGCTTTATTGTATACATACTTAAGAATTGTTTTAATAGACATAATTCCCTGCATGATATCAGATCATAATGCTATATTCCTAGAAATCAACAACAAAAAAACCAACAAGAACCCCAATGGCAACTGGAAACTGAATAGCACACTCTTAAACAATAAATGGATAGTGGATGAAATAAAAAATGAAATTGAAAAATTCCTGGAATTGAATGACAATGAGAACACATCATACCAAAACTTATGGGACACAAGAAAGGCAGTCCTCAGGGGAAAATTCATAGCACTCAATGCCTTCATAAAAAAGACAGAAAGATCCCAAATCAATAGCCTAAACATCCACCTAAAGGCATTGGAAAAAACAAGAAAAATCTAACCCAAAGAGCTCCAGAAGGAAAGAAATAATTAAAATCAGAGCAGAAATTAATGAATTGGAAACCAAGGAAACAATTAAGGCAATTGACAAAACAAAGAGCTGGTTCTTTGAAAAAATAAACAAGATTGACAAACCTCTGTCCAATTTGACCACACAAAAAAAAGGAGAGACTCCAAATTAACAAAATTCAAAATGAAAAAGGAGAGATCACAACAGACATAAGTGAAATTGGGAGAATCATCAGGACTTATTTCAAATGTGGAGGAGATGGATAAATTCCTGGATGCATATCATCTACCAAAGCTAAACTCAGAGCAGATTAATCACCTCATGAAGCCAACACACTCATGGAAATCGAAAAAGTAATAAAAAAAACCTCCCCAAAAAGAAGAGTCCAGGACCAGATGGATTACCAGCCGAATTTTATCAAATCTTCATGGAAGAACTCAAACCAATCTTTCTAAAATTGTGCCACACAATTGAAGAACAGGGAAAGTTACCCAACTCCTTCTATGAAGCTAGTATCACCCTAATCCCAAAACCAGGCAGAGATGCCACAAGAAAAGAAAACTTCCAGCCTATTTCCCTAATGAACATAGATTCAAAGATCCTGAACAAAATACTCGCAAACCGAATCCAACAACACATCAAAAACATTATCCACCTTGACCAAGTGGGATTTATCCCAGGAACACAAGGGTGGTTCAACATACAAAAAATCTGTCAATGCAATACTCCACATAAACAAGCTTAAACATAAAAATCACATGATCATTTCAATAGATGCAAAAAAGGCCTTTGACAAGATATAACATCACTTCATGATCAAAACATTGGAGAGAATCAGCATGGCCGGATCACATCTTAACATAATAAAGGCAATATACAAAGCTCCAAAGGCCAAAATAAAACTTAACGGAGAGAGACTGGAGGAATTCCCATTGAGATCAGGAACAAGACAGGGATGTCCTCTCTCACCTCTGCTTTTCAATATAGTTCTGGAAGTCCTAGCTCAAGCAATAAGACAGGAGAAGGAAATAAAAGTGATACAATATGGAAAGGAAGAACTTAAGTTAGCTCTATTCACTGATGACATGATTGTATATGTAAGAGACCCGAGAGACTCCATCCCAAAACTCCTGAAGGTGATTAACTCCTATGGCAAAGTAGCAGGATACAAAATCAATGTACAAAAATTGGTAGCATTTCTGTATGCAAATGACAAAGATACAGAAAAAGAAATAAAGGACATAGTCCCATTTTCAATAGCAACAACAAAAAAAAAATATCTTGGAATAATGTTAACTAGGGAAGTAAAAGATCTATACAACGAAAATATAAAAACTCCCAAAAAAGAAATTGAGGAGGACTTGAGAAGATGGAAAGACCTGTCATGCTCCTGGATAGGCAGAATTAACATTGTGAAGATGACAATACTACCAAAGGCAATATATAGATTTAACGCAATTCCAATTAAAATCCCTACAGTGTTCTTCACAGAGATAGAAAAAATGATCTCAAATTTCATATGGAAAGGCAGAAGGCCTCACATATCCAAACATATCCTCAGCAAAAGAAATACCTCTGGTGGCATCACCATATCTGATCTAAAACTATACTACAAAGCCATAGTAATAAAAACAGCATGGTACTGGCATAGAAACAGGAGTATAGACCAATGGAATAGACTTGAGGACCTGGATTTTGGGTCAAGCAACTATAGCTACTTGATATTCAACAAAGGCCTGAACAATATAGGCTGGAAAAAAGATTGCATCTTCCACTAATGGTGCTGGACAAACTGGATAACCACATACAGGAAACTAAATCTTGATCCACACATTTTACCATGCACTACACTCAAATACAAATGGATCAAAGACCTCAACATAAGACCAGAAACTCGAATACTACTGGAAGAAAGTTTAGGTAGTACTTTTCATGATATAGTAATGGAAGAAGACATTCTGAACAAAACCCCAGTGGCTCAAGTTCTTAAACAGTCACTCAAACAATGGGATGATATGAAGCTGAAGTGTTTCTTTACAGACAAGCATATAATAAGTAAAGCCAATAGAATACCCACAGAATGGGAGAAAATATTTGCAGGTTTTCCAACTGATAGAGGCCTAATCTCTAGAATCTACAAAGTACTCAAAAGCCTAAACAATAAGAAGACAAATACCCCACTCACAAAATGGGATGCAGAGTTGAACAGGCAATTCACAGAGAAAGATATACAAATGGTAAACACACACTTAAGAAAATGTTCATCTTCCCTAATCATCAGAGAAATGTAAATTAAAACAACTCTGAGATTCCACCTTACCCCAATAAGGACAGTCTACATCAAAAAATCAAATGAAAATAAATACTGGCGAGGATGTGGAGAAGCAGGGACACTCATTCACTGTTGGTGGGAATGCAGGATGGTACAACCACTTTGGAAAGCAATATGGAGACTCCTGAAAAAGCTGACTATAGAAATACCAACAGACCCAGTTATACCCTTACTGGGCATCTACCCTAAAACCTTCAAACCACAGGCCAGAGAGATTTGCTCAGCCATGTTTGTAGCTGCTCAATTCATAATAGCTAAAAGCTGGAATCAACCCAGATGTCCATCATTAGAAGAATGGATAACAAAGATGTGGTATATCTACACAATGGAATTCTATACAGCAATAAGAAAAAACGACACAAAGAAATTTGAGGAAAAATGGTTGAACCTGGAACAGGTCATTCTCAGTGAACTTACCCAATCAGAGAAAAAAAATCGACACATAGTCTCACTCATCTACAACACCTAAGCTGAATCTACCCAATATACCTTACATACCCAGCAAGCACCTCATGGACTAGACAATAGTATGGATGGGGAGGGTGGGGAGGGCATCGAAGGGAGGAAAACAGTAATCTGGACCCAAACGGCAATGGTACCATAAAATTCTACTTCCTAAAAGACAGACCAAGTGGCTGAACCTTCACTAAACCCTTACAGGAAACACCTGACTGCAAGACACTGGAGAGGGTAGGATGAAGACTAACCTAAATCTTCTACATCTTCCCTCCCTCCCTCTCCCCCTCTCCCCTCTATCTTTCTGCTCTCTAACTCTTGTATATTAGATATGCTTTTCCTCAATTTCTTAGTGGGCAATGACCTGTAATCCCCCACTTCCAGCTTGGGGCTACCATCCACAATGAGCTTTTGATCAGAGAAACCTACAAGTTTTCCCAAAACAATGACAGACTTCTCTCAGAGTACTTGATGACCCACCAAAGGCCAGTAGTAAGACCCTATTGCTGAAGACTCCATACGCAGCTGACACGTAAAATGGAATGGCATGGCTGGAAGCCACGAGAGAGTCAGTCCCCAGACAGTCAGCGTGTCTAGTGCCAGAAGGTGCTACATGGGTGACTGGGGGAAATGACTCATTGTCTAACCTAATTAGCAAAAAATAACCTGATGTGATGCCCACACAAGTGCAATAGTGGCACACTGCCATGGTGGGGAACCAACTGCTCTAGATTTGGCTAACTGATCCCCTCAGTGGTATGAGACCCATAGGTGGAGGTGGGAAACAAGTCAGAACCATACCCAAGCATAAGCCCACTCTCCAATATCAAGCTACCGTCAATTATGGGGTATAAGAGGGCCTATACCTATCAAAGTCTCTATCAAAAAAGTGTTATCTCAATTTTACGGGTGCTAACTTACTCTCCGTTGGAGAATCTGCTTCTTTTTTTCAGATAGATACAGAACCTAAGAAGAGAGCTGCCCCAACATACCTCAAAAGGGGCCCGACTGAAACTATGGATAATTGGCAAAACAAGCAAGTGTGATGTTTTCCTGTGAACTGGATACCAGCACAAAGGAGAAGGACACCAACACAGTGAAAAATCAACTCCTACCAAATCAGAGAGCCAGAACCTCAGAGGGCCCCAACACCTCAGCACTGAAGCAGACCAAAAATGAACCCAACATGGCTTAGGGAAATTTTCCAGAAGAGGGGGCAGAAAGAATGTCAGAGTCACATGTTGGGTCATGATGTGCAGAGACATTTATTGTACCAATAACTGTGGGCCAGCTCCACAATGCACGCCCCATTTACATCAACAAGGAGGGTCCAATGGGAGGGGGTAGATCATAGATGAGCCTAAACAATGGTACCAAACTGCCTGTATTTGCTGAAAAGAAAACTAATAAATTAAAATTTAAAAAAAGAATTGTTTTAAGATACATTTATTTATAATATTTATCAGTAAATATTTGATTTGTATTTCTATTTTGCACACTTATATACCCAGGTTCCTTATGATTTTTATGCTAAAATCTGTCCTGAGTGATAAAACAATCCTATTGCTATAGTGACAATTAAATGATTTTACTTGCATTTTTTGAGTGATATTTAGTCAAGTTAAATGCTTTTTCCTAACTTTATGAATTCTCCAGCTCCTTCCCTAATCTGAACAAGTCAGATATTTAATGCTACTTAAGAAAGAAAACAGCCAGACATGGTGGCACATGCCTTTAATCCCAGCACTCAGGAGGCAGAGGTAGGAGGACCACCATAAGTTTGAGGCTACCCTGAGCCTCCATAATGAATTCCAGGTCAGTCTCAGCTCTAGAGTGAGACCCTACCTCAAAAAAAGAGAAAAAGAAAGAAAAGAAAAGAAAAACAAAGAAAGAGAGAAAGAAGGAGAGAGAGAAAGAAAGAAAGAAAGAAAGAAAGAAAGAAAGAAAGAAAGAAAGAAAGAAAGAAAGAAAGAAAGAAAGAAAACAAAGAATTCTGGAAACTCACCCATTAATCTCTGGTAAGTGCTCCACAATGGCTATATTTTCCCAACACACATTGACAAACTGATGAAATATAAGGAGAAATGAGAGAAAAAGAGAGGGAGAGAGATGACTTGAGAAACTCTATATCTCCAGCAACACTCAGTCAGGACATCTTTACTTTCAACTTGCATGTTGGGGTTATCACACCTGATAGGATTTGTCATACTTGTCAATATTAATTCCTTGTAGTCTCTGTATACTTAAACATATGTACATAACATTCTATCACATGAGTTATGACTTGCCTGTAGTCAATACTTTCATATTCATGACTCAATGTCAAACATGCCTGTCAACTGACTAAAGCTAAGAACAAGACCAGAATAGCCAATGCACATCTATTAGATTCTTTAATTTTTATTTTTTTATTGACTTCAATGATTGTAAACAATAGGGTTAGGGTTACTCCCTGCCCCCCCACTTTCTCTTTTGAACTGCATGACTTTTATAAATCTCCTTGCCCAGACCTAGATGGTTATTCATGTTGGCCCTCACGAGTGTGCCATTTTCCAAAATAATCAACAAATTAAATAGGAGTCTGTTACTGTAGAAAATTTATGACTATTTACAGAGGGCTATTTGAAAGAGAGGCAAGCTAGTCTTTTGAAATCAATGCCTAGTGATCATTAAGCATTAAGGAGTGGTTAGTTAAAGAAGGGTAATGAAGCCTAAGCCAATGTCATTTGAAGATTAACTGGAATGAATAATAAAGTCATTCATTGAAAAGGGTGTTACTGGAATGACGCACACATTCCTCCACATCTCAGGGAGATTTTATTTTATTATTTATCATAATATTTATTTTATTTTTTTATTTATGTTTGTTCAAGTTACAGATCTTCAGAACATAAGTACTCAGTACCAAAGGAAACCCTTGAAATTTAATCCAGATTTTTTAGACCAGGAAAGAATATATGACCCAAGGCCAAATGCTCAATAAGGCATTAAGTAGATTCTCTTTTAAGCATTCATGCTTTCTGCTTCCTGACTAGGGATACAATGTGAATACCTTCTGCTGCCATGCCTTCCTCATCATGATGGACTATATCCCTTCAAACTATTATCCAATCTTATTTCTTGCCTATGCAATGAAATTATCATAAAACTGTGGGTTCATAGATTCTGTTGTTCCCCACAAAGACATCCAGGCAACCAGGGGTGGGTGAGCGCATGATGATACAAACACTCCAGGGAGAAAATTGAACATCTCTCTCAGTTTATTGTCGGTGAAATGGGTTTATAAGCATCTGAGGGTGGAAGAAAGGGTCCTAAGGCAATTGGGCATACCAAGTTCATTTCTGGTGCCTAATTGGCATACAGGGACATTCATTCTAGCAAGTAGGCAATGGTGGGTGTTGAGGGTCAGGTGTTCTAGGGTTCCCGGAGGATGGGCTGTGTGAAGGCTGAGAAGGAGTTTCCTAGGCAACTGGCCAAAAGTCATAGGGCTATGGCCAGAGCCTAATAAGTTCAGGTGTGCCAGGCTTAGAGAGGCAGTGGCCTCCTATGGCCTGGGGGTCCTTAACTGTGCCTAGAAGCTCAGTCCCCTCTCCTGAAGGCTCTAGCCAGTGTCTGGTTCCTGGCAACGCCTAACATAAAACCACAAACAGGATTCAGAGACAGTACAGCTTAACATATGGAGTCTTCCAGGAAAGTGAGCAAGTACTTGTGTTCATAATCCAGCTCCACAGGGACAGAAGCTGCTGAGGTCAACATCTGACAGGACATTACCTCACAGATTTCTTCATCTGGCTATTGAGTTGTTGAGTTCTATGCACCAGCGAGCATGCAATGGTGGCAGGTACAGCAGATGCTAGCAGAGGGGCAACAATAGTGATGATAACACCAGACACCTCAGGCCAGAGGGATTTTCAGCTTATGTAGCTACCAGCCCTTTCTGCCATAGGGTTTGGGCCTAGCCTTGGAAAGAGACTGACTGGCTTCTTCAGGGGGCATGCTTAATGCAGCCAGAAAAATGGGCTCTGCAGGAACCATGCCAAAGCCAAAAAGAGGTGTCTGAGAAAATGAGCCTGCTTTCTACAGCTGTCTCCAGCATTCTCCCACTGAAGCACAAGGGCTTGTCAGTAGTTCAAACTCTGACCTCTTTCAACCTTTAATGAAAGATCCCTACATGATGTGATGCATAGTTTGTACCAATATACTTAATGACCACTAAGCCATGGACATCACTGAGTGTGTCAATGTGATAATGTTCCTCAGTGTCAACCAGAGTATGAGTGAGGAGAAATTGGAAATGATAACCTCACTCATGACCAAAAGCTTTTAGAATGCTACTGAAGAGGGAGAAACTTAAGTGGCAGGCAGACAGACAGTGATTAAACCTTGCATAATCATTGGTGGAGTTGCCATTACTGTATGTCAGTAAAATGAATTAAATAATGCCTAACAGTCCAACTGGTAGTGTGTGCTCATGTTAACAAACCCCTTAGACACACAAGTTGCTGGCAATGCCCACCAGTGGCTGTATAATTCTGAGAGACTGAATAAGATCACAATGGTCATTTCCAGAGAAGATACAGAGCTGGCCTGTCAAGAAACGATGTTCAACATGGCTACCTTAAACAGAAAAGCTACTGGATAGATGCACACAGTTAATGCCCATGTAGTCATAGATATCTCAGGCTTGGTATTCTAGGACATTCTCAGAACCTTATAAAACAACAATAAAAATGAGCCAGCCTTCCTTTTTCATTCATAATCACTCCCTAAATGACTACTGTGAGCAAGGTCTCAGCTAAAATCTCAGGAGGAATGCTGATTTGTCTATTGAGAGCACAGGTGACCCACTTTTATTCTGCCATCAATTCTTCAAATATAGGGAGAGTGGCGAGGAATGGATTGTTGCCATTGTGGAGAAAAGAAACAGGACTGCCAGAATCATTGACAAGCCTTTGGTTACTAAATTCTTACCTCATAGGGCCAGTGCTCCTCCATATCTTGTTGACTATTTCAGCATTTTCTCTGAACCTAGAGCCTGAAAGAAAATAGCATTTCTTTAGTAGGATCATAGAACTTTTGTTTACAATCATGGAAGATGTTCAAGAGTTGATTTAAAGAAATGTTCAAAGAAGGCAGCCTGCATAGTGCTTCCAGTTGCCCATTTGCAGGGACTTGTATCCACTCATCAAAAGCAGCTTTCATATACATTCCAAGCCCATTAGCAGCATTTTGGACATGAAGAAACAGTTTGTTCCTCTCATGGGTATATAAGGAACAAAGAATCTTTCCTCTTTCCAAAGAAAAATATAGAATTTTTTCCTTGTGCTAGGCTGATTCTTTTCTACACAGGGAGCGATAGTATTTATTAAAATTACATAAAGACACAAAATCTTTAGACAGACAATTTATGTTGTGTCAAAGTCCTTTCTATGTTTTTCTTAAGTAATAGAGTTGTTCCTGCTCTGGGAAAGAATTAAGCCATTTGTTCAATGGCCAGGAAGAATTTGCAATTGCCTGACTTGATCTATGTTAAATGATTTCTTTCCTACTGTATACTTCATTAAGGACTGTAAGAGGCAAATCAAGACCCAGATCCCAGGCACTGGTGATCATTATTATGGAAAAACTTGTGTTGAATTTTTCTGATAATTTTGTCGATAAAGAGTAGTTTCAAGAATATTTTAAGTGAAATGTGTTGAAACCAAATGAAAATAAACTTCAAAAGAGAATCTAGTCAAATTGACATAGATGAGTTTATTTGATAAGAATATCCAAAATGACAGAACAAATAGAACATACATAGATAAGAGGTATGATGATAAGAGGGAATTGATTAGGACAAATATGGATAAAGGGAAATACAATTATCGGTTATATACATGCTTGATGATGAAGAAGGCCAATAGCATGGCTCAGTCTAAATCCACAGACTTCAGAACCAAAGAAAATGATAATGAAATGTGCAATAAATTGGTGATTTGCTGATGTAATGAAGTCCTACAGTCTAGATTCCCAAGGTCAGAGAATCTACTGGAATTAAGGGCATCTTGTAGAATGAAAGACAGACAGAAAAAGAGAAAGAGAGGAGAGAGAGAGAGGAAGGGGAAGGATTCGCCTTCCTCTGTCTTGTTATTCTTTCCAGGCCCCCATCCACATTTCATGGCAATGTTTCCCCCAGTCCAACTCACATGTTGATCTCTTCTGTAAAAGCACACAGAAAAATATACACAAATAATGATTCACCAGCATCTCTTAGTCAAATCAAATGACACCTAAAATTAACCATTCTAATACTTGGCTGGAATATTTGAATGAAATATATAGATTTAGAATAATTAGTGGCTTTCTGGAATAGCCAGAACATATACAAGTAGATAGTTGAGGAAAAAAATACAGGACCAATGATAAAAATTTAAATGATAAATGAGTGTTAAATACAGCAGACATATAGGATAAATAAAGACATAATATGTAACCTAGTCAAGATGGAAACACTAAAATAGCTTTATTATATTCCAGTTCTCAGCTCCAAACTTGGCACTGCCGCTCTGTGATTTTGGCCTTTCCTATCATGAGAGTAATCATTTTTTTTTATTTATTAAGTCTGATACTATATACTATGAAGTAAATAGAAAACAAGTTAAAGATTTAGCATCATTTCAATTATATTAAACTTTTCAATGCTATTGAAAATTTACAATAGTAGAGTTATTAAGGGAATTGTAGTTCCCATTACCTGTCATCTCAAGTCATCTATTGAATATCTGCCAAATTCTTTCCACTACATCATATACAAATACAGGCATGCACTTATGCAATTCAGACAGAGTACTGTTAGAAAATTGGATACTGCTAGTTATAATTCTAAAATCTATTAGCCATTTTAATTAATTAGTATGAAGTTTATTTGTATATTTTATTTAGGTTTTTCAATAGAAGCTAACAATACCATGAAGAGTAATTAGACCAATTGGTCTAAGCATATTTTTGAGGGTTTTTGCTTGTTGTTGTTGATTTTTTGGCATTTTGAAAAGGGCTCTTACATACCCAGACTGTTCAAACTAGTAGTTCAAACTCTTTATGTTGCTTAGGGTGACCTTGATCTTCATGATCTTGGTGATTTTCATGACTCCACTTCCCATGACCTGGATTACAGGCATGCACTACAACAGCTGGCTTTGCTTGTTTGGTAAAGGTGATCCATTTTGTTTTTAGTTTGGGGGTTAACCAAATGTGTGATACAATTCTATTCAAGAAAATATGATACTCTTCAGCTGTGCTTTTGAGGAAAGCCCATCCATTTTAATAAACAGAGCCAATAGCTAATATTTCATTTTCATGAACACAGGTCTGGCTTCAGTGCTGTGTAACCTGGGCAATTTCTCATGTCATGACCCTCAGAAGGATTTTACACTTGCTGTGTTGCTCCACTATACTAATCATATTTTTTCTAATGTTTTAGAAAAAAGAAACTGTTTATATTTTATTCTAGAGTTCCACAATATGTCAAATTATTCAAGCTTTTATATCCTAGATCAAGGTCATATTCTGGTATCTCAACATTTTCTTTCTACTGGTTTTTAAAGTGAAAAGGATGAAGATTGCCCATTACATATCTCAAGAAATAAATAAACAGGTTAGTTTCAGAGTTGTGAGAATGAGCATGGCTTCTTAAATGTATCATTGAACAATTAAACCAATCTGTTTTGTGACCATGATCTACAATTGAATTCCATGCTTTCTGTCTTATGAAAGAACAGATGTGTTTGTCTTTAAAGTTGATTTGAACCAAATTTTGTATACCTTGACAATGAAAGAACTCTGATATAAACAACAACAAAGTACCTAATATGTTTGAATAGCATTAGCAATACAATGAAATAGAATAATTGGTGGGGGACTGATTAATGGAAACATGTAATATATGGATTTAAATACCATATAAAACATAGGCTGGGGAGATGGATCAGAAGTTAAAGACTCATGCTTGCAAAGTCTTCCAGCCTGGGTCCAGTTTCCCAGAAACCACATAAAGGCAGGTACAAAATGTTGTTCATGTGTCTGGCATTCATTTGCAATGGGACAGATCCTGGCATATCCATACACAAACACATATACAAAATAAATCAACAAAAATTTTAAAACATGAAATATGAAACATAAAACTGTCTATATACAAGTAAGGAAACATGAGAGGCAAAGACAACAGTCAGCATTTGGCAATAGGATAGACATAATCAGGAATGGACACAGAAAACTTCTGCAAGCCTGTACCAATGTGTCTAGGTTGTGATGCACATTGTTTAGTTAAGCAGTAAAAGGTTACTTTGAAGGTATTCATTAGATATTATTAACCCTTATATTAATAGACTTTGAGTAAATGGATGTGACTTATCTAATGACTTTAAGAAATACTTTATGATAAACTTTAAAACCAGTAACTAAGTTTTTTCATGCAAGAAGTTATTATTATTACAACATAGAAACTCTGCCTATATTTTCATTTTTCTGTCTTCCTGTTTAGTAAATATTATAATATCAATTGTGCTAGTCAGATTTTCTGTTGCTATTAGAAGCAACTGAGATAAATGAACTTAGAGAGGCTTATGGTTTAGAGATTTTAGTCTACAGCCACTTGGATCCATAGCTCCTAGGACATGGTAAGGTATCACAACATGATAAGGAGAATATGGCAGAGAAAAACATCTCAGTTCACAGAGGACAGAACGTAAGAAGTGAGACAGTACCAAACCTAAGAAAATAGATAACCCCCAAGGACACATCTCCAGGTTCTAGCTATTGTGAATAGAGCTGCATTAAACCTGAAAGAGCAAGGATCTCTGTAGTAAAGTGGAGATTTCTTAGGGTTTATGCCCAGGAATGCTATAGCTAGGTCATGTGGTAAATCTATTTTTAGGCTTTTGGGAAACTTCCATACTGATTTCCATAGGGATGCACCAGTTTACACACCCATCAAGAGTGAATACAAGTTCTTCTTTACCCACACTTTCAAAAGCATTTGTTTTCATTTGATTTTTTTTTTTTTTATGATTGCCATTCTGACTAGGGTGAGATGAGATCTACAAGTTTTTATAATTAGCATCCCATGATGGCTTATAATGTTGTACTCTTAAAAATATTGATTAGCCATTTATATTTATTCTTTTGTGAGAACACTCTGTTATGTTTCACAGCCCACTGCTTCATTAGGATTTTATGATGTATAGTTTTCTTGAGTTTGTTGTATATTCTAGATATCAATGATTTGTTGTATATAAAGCTGGCATAGAAAAATCTTCTTCTGTCTTTTCATGCAGTTAACTAATTCTTATGCTGTACAAAAGCTTTCTAATTTCATGCAGTGCCATTTGTCATTTGTTAACCTTATTTCCTGAGTTATGGGAGTTCTATTCAGAAAATCCTATACCTATATCTTACAGTATATTCACCCCACTTTTTCTTTAAAACTTTCAGAATTTCAGGTTTTGATCTATTTGGGGTTGATTTTTGTACTAGGTGATTGGTAAGGGTCTACGTTCATTCTTCCACATGGACGTTCATTCTTCCACATGGAGATATCTAGTTTTCCAAGCACTAGTTTTTGAAAATACCATTTGGTCCTCAACATGCGTTTTTAGTGTCTTTGTAAAAAATGATGTGGCTGTAGTTGCATAGATTGGTATATTGGTTCCCTATTATGTTCAATTGATCTCAGTGTCTGTTTTAGAGCTAGTACCATGATTTTTTATTGTAATGGATATTTACAATAATTTGAAACCAGGTATGATGATACTTCCAGAATCAATCTTTTTGATCAAGATTGTTTTGGCTATTCAGGGATTTCTTTTTTTTTCTTTTATTTTTGTTGCTGTATCAATTTTAGGAATTTTTTCTATAGCTATGAAGAATTTGGTGGGTTCTTTTTAGCAGGATGTACATTTTCAAAATATTAATTCTAACATCCCATGAGCATGAGAGAGAGCTTTCCAGCTTCTAGTGTCTTCTCCAAATCCTTTCTTCTCTGTTTTAAAAATTTCATTGTAGAGGTCTTTAACTTCTTTGGTTATGGTTATTCCAAGGCATTTTTGAGACTATTGTTAATAGCATTATTTCCCTGATTTCTTGGTTTATATGAGAGGTACTGAGTATTACCTGTTAGTTTTGCATTTTTATTTTAAAGGAGAGAAAGAGAGAGGAAGAGAATATAGGCATGACATGCCAGGGCTTCTTGCCACTGAAAACAAACTCTAGATGCATGTGACACTTTGCTCATCTGGCTTTACATTTGGCACTGGGGAATCAAACTCAGACCATCTGGCTTTTCAAGCAATCACCTTTAACCACTGAGCAACCTCTCCAGCCTTGTATGTTAATTTGTATAGTACTATTTTGCTAAAAAATGTTTATCAACTCTCAGGGCTTTCTAGCGAGTTTCTAGAGTCCATACATATCAAATCATACCATCTTTAAATAAGGATACTTTAATTTCATCTTTTCCTATTTGTATTCTTTTTATTTCTTTCCCATGCCTTATTGCTTTGACTATGACTTCAAATGCCACATTAAATAGGAAGGGAGGGAGGGGAAAGCTTGGTTATGTTCCTGACCCTAGTGAATATGCTATAAGCTTTTCTCCATTTAGAGTGACATTATATATTGCCTTGTCATATGTAAATTTTATTATGCTGAGATATTTTCCTTCCTTACCTAGCTTATCCATCACATTTCTATGAAGTGATAAGGGGTTTTGACAAAGGCTATACCTATATTCATTGAGATAGTCATGTGATTTCTGTCCTTGAGTGTATTTATATGATGAATTACTTTTATTGTTTTATTTATGTTGAAACATCTCTTCATCAATGGAGTAAAGTCTATTTGTCATGATGTTTCATCTCATTTTTCATTTCTAATTTTATAAATTTGGGCCTATCTTTGAAACATTTGACTAAGGGTTTGTCAGTCTTGTTTATCTTTTCAAAGAACCAACAAACTAGTCACCGCCTTTTGTATGTTCTTTGTTCATTTCTATTTCAGCACTGAAGCAGACCAAAAATGAACCCAACGTGGCTCATTAATTTGTACATATATCTTAATTCTTTCTTCCTATATACTTTTTGTTGGGGCATTGGTTTGTTACTGTTTTTCTATGGCCTTCAGGTTTATCATTAAGTTATTTACTTGTTATCTCTGAATTTTCAATGTCAGCACTTATAAACTATAAACTTATAAGCTATAAACTTATAAGCTATAAACTTTCCTCTTAGGACTGCTTCTTTATTCCCCATAGGTTTTGGCATGTTGTGTTCTGATTTTTATTTAGTTCTAAGAATATTTTTGATTTCATTCTTGGTTTCTTTAGTGACCATTCATTTGCCAATAGTTTGTTATTAATCTATAAGAGTTTGTGTATTTTCTGTAGGTTTTACTGTTGATTTCTAACTTCATTCATTGTGGTTGGATAACATACAATGGGTTATTTCTAATTTTCTAAATTTTTGAAATTTACTTTATGGCCTAATATATGATCTAATTTAGAGTATATCCCATGCACTTCTATAAAGAATGTGTATTCTGTAGCTTTATGGTGGAATGTTTCGTGTCTGTATGTGTGTGTGTGTGTGTGTGTTCCTTTTGTTCCATGGTCATTTAGCCTCAATCTTTATTTTTCCCTGCATTATTTGTCCATTGGAGAAATTGTGTGTTGAATTAGCCCACTATAATTATGCTGGAGTTCATCTGTGACTTTGTATCTAGTATTATTTGTTGTATGACGATGGTACTTCTGTATTCAAAGCTATAGATTTAAAATTGTAATTTTTTTTCTGGTGTATTGTGCCCCTGATCAATATTGGGTGCCTTTCCTTATCTTTTCTGACTAATTTTGGTTTGAAATCTCTGTTGGCATATGTCAGAATAGCAATATCTTATTTTTTTTTTTGGTTTTTTTTTTTTTTTTTTTTTTTTGGTTTTTCGAGGTAGGGTCTCACTCTAGCCCAGGCTGACCTGGAATTCACTATGGTGTCTCAGGGTGGCCTCGAACTCACAATGATCCTCCTACCTCTGCTTCCCAAGTGCTGGGATTAAAGGCGTGCGCCACCACACCCGGCTAATATCTTATTTTTGCATGGTTCCATTTGCTTAGATTTTTTTTTCCATCCTTTCACCCTAACATAGTGTCTATCCCCCACAATGAGATGAGTTTCTTGAAGATCTCATAAAGATGGATTCTGTTTTCTTATGCCATTTGTTTATCTTTGCATTTTATTTGGGTAATTGAGATCACTAACATTTAGGGTTCTTATTAAAAGATGTGAACTAATTCCTATCATGTTGAAGGCTTTGTGGACTTCTTCATTTACTTAGCAACTGATGTAGCATTAGTTAAGATTTTCCCCGTTAAACTCTTGAATGTGTTTATTCTTTTCTTTAGTCCAACATATTCCTTCTAATATCCTCTGTAGAGCTAGCCTAATGATATCAAATTTCTTTAGTGTGCTTTTGTCACAAACTTTGTTTTCTTTTCTCTGTCTAGTATGAGAGATAATTTTCTAGGTTACAGTAGTTTGGGCATCTATGGTTTCTGAATACTTAAAATACAATATTTTAATTCCTTGTGTGTTTTCCAATTTCTATTTAAAAATTGGCTATTATTCTCATGGGCTGGCTTTCAGTATATCACTTGCTATTTCTCTCTTGTTTTCTCTCCTGATTTTGTTTTGTGTGGTTAATGTTTTGGCCATAACGTGATGTCTGAAGCTCAATTTCTTGTCCTCTATGTGTCATGTGTACCTGGATGCACACATGATTTCTTATGCATTTCTTCTAAAATTTTATTGATAATATTTTCTGATCCTTTAACCCAAAGCTCTTCTCCTTTTTCTATGCCAAATATTTATAGATTTGATCTTTCCATAATGTCCCAAATTTCTCTCATGTTCTGGTCATTTGTTATTTTGAACTTATTACTGATTTTGGCTATGTGTTCCATTTTCTCTAACTCATCTGAAAGCCCTGATATTCTGTCCTCCACATGATTAATTCTATTGGTGAGACTTTACACAGAGCTTTTGATTTGACATTGCATTTTTCATTTTAATTATTTTAGTTTACTTTATTTTAATTATTTTCTATGTATTCAATTCATTCTATTTTCATGTCCTGGCTTGAATTTGTCATCTCTTCTAGCTGCATGTTCTTGAAGTTTATTAAAGCATTTGTTTGTGTCCTATTTTAATTCATCCAGGTGTTTGAGTGCTTTCAGTTGTTTGTGCTCATTTGGATTTCATTCATGTCCTCTTTAAGTTCTTTATACATATTTATCGTTATCATGCTTTTGAATTCATTGTCTAGAATTCCTCTAAGGAGATCTCTTAGGAGGCTTGAACTATGGGAATAGGCATTCTTGGTGAGGGCATACTATTCTGATTATTTTTGTGGTATTCATTTTGCATTGGTGTTTTCCTTTTTGGATATATTATGTGGGTTGAATAGTTCAAGACTCACACACAGTAGATGCAAACATAGCTGAAAGGTGCTGCTAGACTCAATAAAGCAGTGATTTTGGTACTGATGAGAGGAATATGTGTAGAGCTGGGGGTTGTGAACTAACGTGGTGGTGATGCATGGTACATAGCATAGACTGGGGAGGGGCATGTGAAGGGGAAGGACACACTGAGCAGGAGGGTAATTGTGGAGCAATAAAGTAACACACAGTGGTGGCAGTGATGTGCATTCTTGGAAAATCAGGAAAGGTCTTGTGGAGCATGAGCCTGCACACAGAATTGTGGTAGCTGCCACAAAAAACAAAAAGGATATATCAGAAAGATCATTCACCCTGACCAAGTAGGCTTTATTCCAGAGATGCAGGGATGGTTCAATATACACAAATCTATAAATGCAATACATTATATAAATAGATTGAAGGACAAAAATCACATGATAATCTCATTAGACACAGAGAAAGCATTTGACAAAATCTAATATCCCTTCATGATAAAAGTCCTACAGTGACTGGGAATAGAAGGAACATATCTCAATATAATAAAAGCTATTTATGACAAGCCTACAGCCAATATATTACTAAATGGGGAAAAACTGGAAGCTTTTCCACTAAAATCAGGAACAAGACAAGGGTGTCCACTATCCCCACTTTTATTTAATATAGTACTGGAAGCCTTAGCCATAGCAATGAGGCAAGAGACACACATAAAAGGGATACAAATTGGAAAGGAGGAAATCAAGTTATTATTTGCAGATGACATGATTCTATATATAAAGGATCCTAAAGACTCTACCAGCAAACTGTTAGAGCTGATAAACACCTACAGCCATGTAGCAGGATACAAAATCAATACACAGAAATAAGTAGCCTTCATATATGCTAACAACAAACAAACAGAGGATGAAATCAGAGAATCACTCCCATTCACAATTGCATGAAAGAAAATAAAGTACCTTGGAAAAAAAAAAACAACCAAGGAAGTAAAGGATCTCTACAATGAAAACTATAAAACACTTAAACGAGAAATTGCAGAAGATACTAGGATCTGGAAAAACATCCCTTGTTCCTGGATTGGAAGAATCAATTTTGTGACAATGGCAATCTTACCAAAGCAATCTACACATTTAATGCAAATCCCATCAAAATTCCAAAGGCATTCTTAACAGAAATAGAAAAAATAAAATCCAAAAATTCATTTGGAATCACAAAAAACCTCGAATAACTAAAATAATACTGATCAACAAAAATAAGTCAGGAGGTATCACCATACCTGATTTTTACCTATATACAGAGTCATAGTAACAAAAACAGCATGGTACTGGCACAAAAGCAGATTTGTAGATCAATGGAATAGAATAGAACACCGAGATATAAGGCCAGGTAGTTATAACCACCTGATATTCGATAAAAATGCCAAAAGTACTCATTGGAGAAAAGACAGCCTCTTCATCAAATGGTACTGTGAAAACTGGATACGTATCTGTAGAAGGATGAAAATAGATTCTTCTCTCTCTCCATGCACAAGAATTAAATCCAAATGGACTAAAGGCCTTACCATCAGACCTGAAACTCTGAAATTGGTACAGGAAAAAGTATGGGAAACCCTTCAACATGTTTGTCTTGGCAAACACTTTCTGAATATAACCCCAATTGCTCAGGCAATAAAACTACAGATTAACCACTGGGACATCATGAAATTACAAAGATTTTGTACTGCAAAGGACACTGTGAATAAAGCAAAGAGGCAACCTACAGAATGGGAAAAAATAATCTTTGCCAGCTGTATATCTGATAGAGGATTAATATATAGGATATACAAAGAATTCAAAAAAATAAGAAATCAAACAAGTTAATTAAAAAATAGGTTATGAAGCTAAATAGAGGGCTTTCAAATGAAGAAATATGGATAGCGTATAAGCATCTAAAAAATGTTCTACATCCCTAGTCATCAGAGAAATGCAGATTAAAACTATATTGAGGTTCCATATCACTCCTGTCAGATTGGCTACCATCATGAAAACAAATGATTATAAATCCTGGTGGGGATGTTGAAAAAGAGAACCCTTCTACAATGTTGATGGGGGTGCAATCTTGTCCAGCCATTGTGGAAATCAGTGTGGAGGTTCCTAAGACAGCTAAAAATTGATCTACCATATGACCCAGCTATAGCACTCCTAGGCATATATCTTAAGGATTCATCCCATTTACTTAGAAGTACATGCTCAACCATGTTTATTGCTGCTCAATTCATAATAGCTGGGAAATGGAACCAGCCTAGATGTCCCTCAACTGATGAGTGAATAATGAAGATGAGGCACATTTATACAATGGAGGTATACTCAGCAGTAAAGAAAAATGAAGTTATGAAATTAGCAGGAAAATGGATGGACCTGGAAAGGATTATACTAAGTGAAGTAACCCAGGCCCAGAAAGCCTAGAGTTGCATGTTCTCCCTCATATGTGGATCCTAGCTACAGATGATTGGGCTTCTGGGTGAGAAGGAAAAAACTCAGTAGCAGAGGCCAGTAAGTAAAAAGGAGACATAAAGGCAAGACAAAGGAAGGGAGGAGGGTAATTAATAGGTTGGTATTGTATATATGTAACTAGAAGAATAGATTAATAGGGGTGAAAGGCCCAAAGTGAGGTGAAAGGAAGAGATTGAGTAAAGGAAATATGGAGGGAGGGCTAATCAAAATCTAAGAGGATGCAAAAAAATCATATGAAATCCTCTGGTTTTGGACAATGGAACACTCGGGAGCCATAGATCGTTGTTAGAAAAATTTTTAATGCCAGGGATGGGATACCTCCAGTGAGTTGTTGGCCAGGGAAATCCCTGATTCCCCCAAAACATTATAGGCCATTGCCAAGGTTCTTGGTTTCCCACCAGGAATACATGGCAAGACCCTATTGCTGAAGACTCCACATACTTGGGCTGCAAGGCCACTGAGAAATCCTGCTGGAACTGAGCTGATAACCTACCCCATGTACACCAGCTGACAGAAAGCTGGAAGAAGCCATTCTCCATGTAGTTCAAAGGGAGAAAGAGATACCACCAGTGAAGATACTCAACAGTGGACACTGCAAGCCTTATAATTGGCCAGCCAAGCCAAATAAGCCAATGGGTGCAATAGTGGCATGTCTGTCATGGTGGAAACCTACTGCCCTCCAATTGGACTGGAAACCCACTCCATGGGGGGAAACAAATCCCTGAACCTGAAAACATAACATAGGGGTAGTCATGAGACCTAGAGGTATAACATATGCTGATTTCTGGAAAAATGTATATACTGTGCTTATCAAACTGCCCAGTAACCACTTCTCTTAATATTTATACCATTAAATTAACGCTACTCTCACTTTGGGTAGAGAATCTTCTGTTTTCAGATGGCAGTGTCCTTGGGATAACTCAGAAGTTATCATAAGGCTGGAAAGAAGTGACTAGAGTACTGAGTAACATCTCAATCACACCTTCCAAGGCTCAGGGTCTAATGTGGAAGAGGTGGCTGAAAGAATGTAAGAGCCAAAGGAAGGGTTGGACTCCTTACAACGTGCTCCCTCCAGACATAAAATGGCCTGGATATCCATGACCTCATAGTGCCTGACACTACCTACACAAGACTATCATAAGAGGAGGAAAAGAACATGACCTCAAAATAAAATGAGACTGATTGAGATGGGGAGGGGATATTATGGAGAATGGAATTTCAAAGGGGAAAGTGGGGGGGGGGTATTGCCATGGGATACTTTTTATAATCATGGAAAATGTTAATAAAAATTGAGAAAATAAAAGGTTGAGCTGAGCTGGGCATGGTGGCTCATGCCTTTAATCACAGCACTCAGGAGGCAGAGGTAGGAGGATAGAGGCTACTCTGGGACTACATAGAAAATTCCAGGTCAGCCTGAGCTAAAGTGAGTCCTTACCTCAAAAAAACAAAAATAAAAAATAAAAACAGGTTGAGCCACCTGTCTACCAGGTGATGGGTCACTTCTACCTCCGCCCAGAAATCATTACAAGGGAAGCAGTGACATGAATAATGCACTCATTGTAAGCCTGAAATACAGTTTCATGGAAATATCAACAGACAATGTAGTCACTGAAACTTCATAAAAACATAAATCCAGAGTCTACAGAGAAAGAAATCCTAAATTAGATCTCAATCTTGCCCACCAAGGCTCAGAGAACATCACGGAAGAGCGGCTTGTAGATTGTAAAAGCTTCAGGATAGATGGGGATAGCCTGAGACACCATGTTTTCCCCATCCCTGCAGAGACTGACTTAACCCACTTGGTCCACACAATGAATACCAATAATCCCACCAAAGACCCTCAGCGAATTGGGGCTCAGGAGAGGCTGTCTATGTGTGCAACATTATATTAAAAAAATCAATAAATTAAAAAGTAAAAAAAGTACATATGTACATATGTTTTCTTTTTAAATGTTTCATGTTTATGGAATTTGCATTTATTTCTTTGATATATTTTAAATGTGTCTTACGTAAGGCAGGAATATAGCTCATTCTTTTTCATTGGAATATCTGTAGACATTTTTCCTATTGAAGTATTTGACATTTCTTTCAAAGATAAATTAACTACACATAAAGCAGTACATTGTATTGAGCACTCAATTTTTTTTTTTGGAAAATATCACTTTCCTAAAAGAATATTAAATTTCCCAATCCAACAATATACCACATATTTAATTCTAGTAAATTTGAATGAAATAGTAAGCAGTCTCTATGCACAATAACATGTTACTTGTGAATAGAATCACATGATTTTGCTACTGCATTACTTTTACCTGCACAGGACACCTAGTTTTTCAAAAGAATTGGATAGAATAGTATCCCAGATCGTTTTACATATATTAGCGAGTAAACATTCAACCTTTCATCATGTTATGATACTATGATTTTTTTCATAAGTATTCTTTACCATTATTGATACACTGGTGAATGTTATAGTAACACCAGGTATAAAATAGCCATTTTTTTTTCCACAACTATAGAGATGATAATATTTTCCCTAAAATTTCTTCTTCTTCTTCTTCTTCTTCTTCTTCTTCTTCTTCTTCTTCTTCTTCTTCTTCTTCTTCTTCCTCTTCCTCTTCCTCTTCCTCTTCCCCTTCCCCTTCCCCTTCCCTTTCTCCTTCCCCTTCCCCTTCTCCTTCTCCATCTCCTTCTCCTCCTCCTCCTCCCCCTCCTCCTCCTCCTCCCCCTCCCCCTCCTCCTCCTCCTCCTTCTCCCCCTCCCCCCTCCCCCCTCCCCCTCCTCCCCTTCTCCCTCCTTCCCCTCCCCCTCCCCCTCCTCCTCCTCCTCCTCCTCCTTCTTCTTCTTCCTCTTCCTCTCCTTCTTCTCCTTCTTCTCCTTCTTCTCCTCCTTCTCCTTCTCCTTCTCCTCCTCCTCCTCCTCCTTCCCCTCCCCTTCCCCTCCCCCTCCCCTCCCCCTCCCCTTCCCCTCCCCCTCCTCCTTCTTCTTCTTCAAAGTCAGGTCTCATTCTAGACCAGGGTCACTTGGATTCACTATGTTCTCTCAGGATGGCCTGTAACTCAGAGTGATCCTCTCACCTATGCCTCATAAATGCTGGGATTAAAGGCATGCACCACCACACCTGGCCATAATTCCTTGATGTGATACCATTATAATTGTTTTATACCATTATAAAATGTATGTAGGTCCTATTTTATCAATTGTGAAAATCACGTTATTTTTGATTGATGATCATTTTCTTTAGTGCTATAGCTATATGAACTTATGTCTAATATTTTACAATGTGATTTCTTTGTGTCTTATGCTTTTACCCTCTGATCCTCATTCATTATTCCCTTCCTTTATGATCTAGGTGAACTTGTTCTAACATTTTAATTATTTTAATAATGTTTTACTTTTTGATGGATTTTCAGAATGCTTGTTTTATAATTTAATATCTAAATATTTATCATTTTCTATTCCCAATACATTCTGAGTTATAGAGAAATATAGAAAATTTCCCAAATATTAACTGTATTCCAGTTGTTCCTTTATATGATATGCTTTGTATACAATATCTGTATCACATCTATATATGATATAGAACAAAAATATGTTGCTAAACTTACAAATTTATGAAGGATTTTTCTTTCTTCAAATTATTACATTTTATTGAATACAGATGTACTAAATATGGATACATCATGTGTTGGTACCCTTCTTTCTCTCATCCCTGCCCTCATTCTGCTGAGGTCCCTCCTCCTCATTTGGTAGCAGGATTTCCCCATAGGGTTGTGGGTTATTCACTGTGGGACTTTGGCAAAGGCAGTGTCTCTAGGTATGATGTCCCAACTTGTGGCTGTAACAATTTCCACCCTCCTGTGTGCAAAATTCTCTGACCCATAATGGGTGTGCTTTAAATCTACTTCAGTGATAGGCTTTTTGGAACCTCTGGATCTCTGTTTTGGTAGGTGTTGGGTATCCTCAAGGTCTGTTTTCTTCACCTGGTGCTGAGTCTAATGTTGGAAAGGGCTATTTGAGCTAATTGGGGTGACCAACAGCTGTACAAGCAACCAGGGATCTAAGCTACTCAGAAGCAAGCACCCAGACAAGATGTACACACAAATGCAATGGTGGCACACAGCCTTGGTGGGTAACCAGTAACTTTCTGATTGGCTAAGAGATCCACTTAGTGGTAAGGTACCCATATCTTGAACTGGGAACCAGGTCCAAATCCTATGGAGACAAAGATTATGCTCTCCAATGTCAAGCTTCCACTAATTTTGGATGAAAACAGGGACTATAGCCATCTAAATTATGTATTTTCATATTTAAAGCAAGTTTACAGATGAAAAGAAAGCAAATATGTATACATTGTTTTGTTGCATTATTTCTACTTTCTGCTATTTTATACTTTGCCATTTTACATTTCTTTAAACATTTAGGTTACCATCTAGAGACATTTTAGGGCTCCAATAAAATTTTATTCCCTCTCACACCCTTTGTACTTTTATTATCTAATATATTTCTATATGCTATAGGCACTTAATTAAAGTTTACATATATTTTAGAAAGTTATTTTTAATTATTTATTTAGATACTTTTTAAAAGGAAAAAGCATTAATAAAGAAAACTTTGAAAGATAAAACAAAAGAAATTCATGCATTAGAAAATATCAGCTAGGGACTTCTGGATAAGATGGCAGCATAGGAATCATGCCAAACCAACCTAGGGAGAGATTTAACCATAGCACAATACACTCTTTTTCCCAAAAGTGAAGGTATATATGTTTCTATTAGCCACAGTGAAGAAGCAAGAGAGTCCAAAATCTACAAAAAGAGGGAATATGGCCAGAAACCTGCCAAGGCATTGCAGTCCCAATCAGCATGGATCCACGCACCCAACCACCAAGTGCTGAGCTACAGGAGCAGAGACCAAACAAGGTGATATTCCAACCTCATTGGCCTCCTTGCAACATCAAGAAATGTGAAGGGGAGACAGCAAAGATCAACTAAGGAGCTGCTGAAAGAGATACAGATGGGACTAGCTGATCAGTTCCAGTACAACTTGGGTCTTCCTATACTCTCCTATCCCCCAACCATCAGAACCACAAACCTCTAGAGAATGCACTCAGCACCCCAGTAGCAGGGCATCCAGCACAGCTGATTAGAACACCAGGTCCACAGCACAACACAGAGGGATTGAGGTGGGCACTTGGTATGGGTGAGATTGTAGGCCAGCCCAAGAGGTAATGAGGCTGAATGACAAAAAGAAGGTACTTGGCCTGCACTGGAAGTGCTAATCTCTCTTTCCCTGTCAGGGAAGGTTATGTGTTACATATTTTTGGTTGGCTTTACCATTCTCAAATAATCTATATTTGGGGGTTGAATATTGTTGTCTTGTTGTTTCAGATTTATAGGGCCTTTTTCCTTTTGCTTAGATTTATAGGGCCTTATGTCTTTTGTTTCTGTAATTATTCGGGGCAGGGTCTGATTCAGATCCAGGCTAACCTGGAATCCATTTCAGAATGGAATTCAAAACCTACCAGCTGACAGGATGAAGGGTTTGCAGCAGCAAACACCCTTAGGGATTTTGGATTTATAAGGTTATCTGTTTGTTTAATCTCACACTTGCATACTCTGTGCTGGATTTTATTCAATGTATATATTATCCAGTTGGAGTTTAGAATTTGCCAGTAAATTATTCCACCCAGCCCGATACAGTACTTGAAAACCAACCACTCTCTACTTGGACTGGAGACCCTCTCTTTGGGAGGGATTACATGCCTAGTACTGAAAACCTAATCAAAAGCCTGTGGTGGAGGGGGGCATAAGCATGAGGAGTGTAATGCCTGCTCTTGTCTAGCTAAATGCATAAATTTTACTCACCAAACTGCCCGGTAAGCACTTTACTTAATATTAATACACATATATCAATGATACTCTCATTTTGGTTAGAGAAGCTTCACTTTTCAGGTGGAAGTGACCACTGGGGTGACAAAAAAGCACCATACTGCTGAGAAGACATGATGGAGGAATGTTCTATACTAAAACATCTCTATCACAATCTTCAAGGTTCATGGTCCATTGCAGAAGATGTGGTGAAAAGAGCATAAGATCCAAAGGAAGGGTGGGGCTGCTTACAAAGCAATTGACCAGATGGAAATTGTCCTTGATATCCATGACCTTGCAGTACCTAGCACTAACTTCACAAGACCCTCATAATAGGAGGAAAAGATGATGACATCAAAATAAAAGGGAGACTAATGGAGAGAGGGAGGGAATATGATGGAGTGTAGGTCTGTGAAGGGGAAAGTGAGGGAGGGGAGGAAGTATCATAATTTTTTTTCTGTAAGCATGGAACCTGTCAATAAAAAATATCAATTTACAACTATCTGCAAATAAATTTAAAATCTAGATGAAATGAAAAAGAAATTATATGTAGAAAATGCTTTTAAAATTGACCCATCCATACACAGAATCAACCACAGGGCCCTGGAAGGTAAGATGAACACTAAGCTTAATCTTCTCCTCTCCCTCTCTCTCTCTATCTATCTATCTCTATCTCCATCTCCCTCCCTCTTCTCTCTATCTCCTTCTATTACCTATCTATTTCTTCCTTGTTTTCTTTGGCACTGGCCTGTAACTACCAGTACCAGCATGTTGTTAACATCCACCAGGAATTGTTGATCAGTGATACCTACAAGATTTCCCAAAAATAGCAAGATTTCTGTCAGAGTATTTGACGAACCACCAAGGGTGAGGGGCAACACCTTACTACTGAACACACCATATGCTATTGGTACAGAACATGGAGTGACCTCGCTGGAAGCTTGGCAAAGACTCAGTCCCCACCCACCCCCCTCAGACAGTTAGCTCTTCTAGTGCCAGAAGGTGCTACATGAGCAACTGGGGGAAAATGACCACTATCTGTCCAAGCAACTCATGGTCTAAGCTACCCAGCAACAAGCAGCCTGATATGATGCTCACACAAGGGCAATAGTGGCATACAGCCATGTGGGTAAACAACAGCTCTTAATTTTGCTAATTGATGTGCTTAGTTGTATAGAATCCATAGCTAGAGCTGGGAAACAAGTCAGAACCATATCGAAAAAACGAGCCCACTCTCCACTATCAAGCTCCCACCTATTGTGGGCTAGGAAAGGGTGTATACCTATTAAATTATCTCTAAAATAATAACTATCCCATGTATCCAGTTGTCACTTCACTCTCCATTGCAGAATTTGCTTCCCATTTTTAGATGGATGCACATCCTGATGACAGAATCAGCCAAAACCAAGAGTAATTAGGGAAATGAGCAAGAGTGCTGCTTTCTTGGTGAACCTGGTACCTGCACAAGTGGGAAGGGGATAGACATAAATAACACTCAACTCCTTCCAAACCAGATATCCAGAGACACAGAGGCTCCCATGACCTCATCACTGATGTAGACTTAAACCGATCCAAGAATGGCTCAGGATAATTTGCTGAAGAGGGGAAGGAATTATTTTTAGAGCAACAAGTTGGGACATTATTCATAGAGACATTGCCTTTTACCTGTAACTGATGGATAGCACCACAATGCATGACCCATATTCCCCAATGAGGAGGGTCCCTTTGGAAGGAGTAGGTGAGGAAAGAAGCTAATGATGGTACCAACATGACTGTATACACACTGTGTATGTAACTAATAAAAAATTAAAATGTCAAATTAACATGGAAGAAATTGTAGAAAAGAGTTGAAAAATAAGCCTGTATATTTAAATTATATACACATAAATATATTTGTATATTATGCAAATACATATATTCTCTATATAAAATGTAGATTATAATATGACATATAATATATATAACATATACAAAATCAAGTCCAGTGTGTGTGATACACACACATACACACATATATGTATATACACATAATACACACACACACACACACACACACATATATATATATATATATATATATATATATATATATAGAGAGAGAGAGAGAGAGAGAGAGAGAGAGAGAGAGACATATTTTAGTTATGTACATACTCAGTATGTAAACAGCACATGTCGGTATCATCCTTTCCCTCATCCCTGGCCCCCCAAAGGTTGGGGATGGAGGTCATTCCCATGGGGATTGTGGGTCATGCATTTGTGTGGGCAGCCATTAGTTATGGGGGAGAGGCAATGTCTCTGTGCATAATGCCCCAACTTGTGGCTTTAACAATCCACGCCGTCTTCCACAAAATTTCCTGAGCCATGTTGGGTGCATTTTAAGTCCACTTCAGTAATATGTTCTTAGGAGTCTTTGGATCTGTGGTTTGGTAGGTGTTTTGTATCATTAGTGTCTATCTACTTCACCCTTGTGCTGATATCAGGTTCACACGGAAAGCAGTACTCTTGCTCATTTCCCCAATTTCTTTATGGTTTCAACTGGGGTCCTGGTGAAATGCAATGTGTCATTTCTATGTTCAGGTCCAGCTTCTGTCTGAAAGAGAAGCAGATTCTCCAATGAAGAATGAAGTCAGCATGAGTTGAATGGGATAGCCATTATTAGTTTATAGAGAATTTAATGGGTGTAGAACCTCTTGTAGCCCCAAATTAGTGGGAGGTTGACATTGGAAAGCAAACTCATTATCTGGATATGACTGAAATTTTCCAAGTTCCAGATATGGGTTCTTTTCCACTGAGTGGATCTGTTAGCTAATCCAAGGGCATTTGGTTACCCACCATGGCTGTGTGCCACTACTGCACTTGTGTGAACACCACACCAGGTTGTTTGCTTCTGAGTACTTTAGACCTCAAGTTGCTCAGACAGTTGTTGGTCACTTTCCCCCCATAGCTCATGTAACACGTTCGAGCTCTAGATAGGCTAACTGTATGGAGAGTGGCTTTATTTCAGATTCCAATCAGGTCTCTCCATGCTCTATACAGACTGTATATGATGTCTTCAGCAGTAGGGTCTAACCATTAACCTTTGGTGGGTAGACAAGTGCTCTGTGAGAAGTCTGTCTCATTTTGGAAACCTTATAGTTCTCTCTGATCAAGAGCTTGTTCTGGGAATTAGCCACATCCTGGTACTAGGAGTTATAGGCCATGGGCAAGGGAAAAGAGAGAAGAAAATGAAAGAAAATAGAAAAAAGAAAAAAAAGAGAAGCAGGAAAAATTTAAGGTTAGTCTTCATCTCACTCTCTCCAGGGCCCTTTGATTCAGGTGTTCCCCATAAGGTTCTTTTGAGTATTCAAACTTTTAGTCTTGCTTCCAGAATACAGGATTCTATGGTACCAGTTCCATTTGGGTTCAGTTTTCTGTTTCTCCCAACCATTACCTTCCCCTCAAGCCCTACACTGCCTGTTTTCCATGCCTCAAAAATGCCTATTAGATATGTCAGCACTCAGGATGACCAAGGTTACGAGCCGTAAATAAGTGGAACCATGTGACAATTGTCTTTATGTGATTGTGTGAGTTCACTGCATATAATCTGTTCCAAGTTCAACCATTTTTCTACAAATTTCATTATGTATCTTTTTTTTCTAACTGAATAGAATTCCATAATGTAGATATACATGTGTAGATATACTATATCTTGATTGTCCATTCATCCTATAATGAAAACCTAGGTAGATTCCAGTTCTGAGCTATTATGAATTGAGTAGCTATAAACATTGTTGAGCAAATATCTCTCAACTGAGGCATGGAGCTTTTAGGGTAAATGCCCAGTAAGGGAAAATCTGGGTCTCTTATTAACTCTACTGAACCTTTTTAGGAGGAGTCTCAATATTGCTTTCTATAGTGGTTGTACTAGCTTACATTCCCACCAACTGTGAATGAATGTTCCTATTTCTCTACATCCTCACCAACATTGAATTACTCTTTAAAATCATTAGAAAAAAAGAAAAGTATGCATCTGCTTACAAGGTATATCTGTTATCAACTAATTCAGCTATCATCATTTACATTATAAGATATTTTCAGGTGGAGCTAGCTTTTTGTTTGTATTTGTTTTATAAGTAT
This sequence comes from Jaculus jaculus, assembly GCF_020740685.1. Lineage (NCBI taxonomy): Eukaryota > Metazoa > Chordata > Mammalia > Rodentia > Dipodidae > Jaculus > Jaculus jaculus. Next base: position 79,739,790 of record NC_059125.1, read on the forward strand.
TTTTATTTATTTATTTGCAAGAAGAGAGAGAATGAAAGAGAGAGCTAATGGGTGTGCCAGGGCCTATAGCCACTACAAGAGAATTCCAGAAGCACGTGCATCCAGCTTTACATGGGCACTGGGGAATTGAACCCAGGGTTGTTACTCTTTGCAAGAAAATGCATTACATGCTGAGACATCTCTCAAACCCCCAAGTACTTTTTTTTTAAACTAAATATTATGACTTTATTATTTTTTACTAATTATGAATTTTACTGTTTGAACAAAATGTACTTTTGTCCCTTTCTCCTTGTGTTATTGTCTTATATCCCACCAGTAGCACATTTGCCAGGGCCTAGGAGACATAAGAAGAAGTTACAACTTTCAACATTAGTGCTGCTCTCACTGCTATCTTGATAACCAGCTCCAGGGATATGGCAAGAGACACAACTCTCATAACTCATCAAAGCAGAAATACAGGGGTTGCAGAGAGCTCACACCTAAAGTAGACTTATTTGTTTTGTTTGACAGGATATTGACATTTTGTTTCAGAGACAGGAAAACTGGCATCTAGTTCTATCAGTGTCTACCTTCCCCACTACCATACCCAGCAGAACAGACCATTGTCCTTTACACTTTCACTGCCTCTACCCAAATTTCTTTGCTTTTTTTAAAATTTTATTTTATTTGTAAGCACACAGAGAGAAAGAGATAGAGAAGAGAGAGATAGACAGAGAGAGAATAGGCGCCAGGGCCTCCAGCCTCTGCAAATGAACTCCAGATGCATGTGCCCCCTTGTGCATCTGGCTAACGTGGCACCTGGGGAGTCAAGCCTCGAACTGGGGTCCTTTGGCTTCACAGGCAAGCACTTAACCACTAAGCCATCTCTCCATCCCTTCTTTACTTTTTTAACAGAAGAGACAATCAACTTGTTTCTTCTTTACCATGGTATCTGAAAGACAATAAACACACAGATCTAAATGGTCAAATGCTTTATTATAGATCTTCAAAACATGGAAAAGTTAAAAGGCTTTCTAAGATTTTATAACTACAACCCTGGGACATGGCATTGATGACTTAGAATATTTCAGATAAATTTACCTAAAACATGTCGTTATCTCTTGTCATTTTCTTTAATCTATATTGGGGGAAAAGATCATTTATGATCACTTGTGTTATAGTTTCATGCTAGAAATTAAAGGTGTACGTGGAAAAGACATTTTTCTATAGATGCTAACCAATAAAACATTCAACAATTCCCTATTTTCTAAATTTCCTATTTTTCCATGGAAGCAATATAATCAGAAACACATTTCTTAGTGATTCTTTTTTTTTTTTAAACATTAGTAAAAAAAAAAAATTTTTTTTTTATTGGTTTGAGAAAGACAGACACAGAGAGAAAGACAGATAGAGGGAGAGAGAGAGAATGGGCACGCCAGGGCTTCCAGCCTCTGCAAATGAACTCCAGATGTGTGTGCCCCCTTGTGCATCTGGCTAACATGGGACCTGGGGAACCGAGCCTCGAACCGGGGTCCTTAGGCTTCACAGGCATCTTGGTGATTCTTATAATTTGCATATGTATGTTGAGCAGCTTCTCTGTTTCTTTCTAAAGTATACAGAGTCCTCAAGGTATTCCCAGCTATTAATTGACAGGAAACACTTTCTGATTGCTGAATCAGCTGTCCAAGCTTCTCAACATACAGAACCACAAACTGTGATGAAGGAATGTATTAAACCTACTGTAAGAAAGTTCTGATTCAGACACACAGGATAATAAAGATAGTCTTCTGGCCATATTTTACACATTCTTCCTTAGAAATGATATGACATATGATTTTCCTTGTTTGAATATATGTGTGCTATGCATGTGTGTGTGTGGGTATGTATGCATATGTGCTTGTAGAGACTAGAGGTTGACATCTGGTATCTTTCTTTATCACACTCCATCTTATTGCTTAAGAAAAGGACTGCTCACTGATCCTAGGTCTCACAGATCTCAGTTAGACTGGTATTTTAGTTTCTTTCTCATTCTTGGGACAAGCACCCAAACAGAAGCAACTTATAGGAGAATATAATTTCTTTCAGACTTACAGTTTCAGAGTTTATTTCAGGTTTACAATTTCAAGAGAAAGGGTCTTCATGATAGTGTAAGAAACTGGCATACTACATCACATATCCATAGCAGACAGAGAACAAAACAGCTGGAATACAAGTTGGCTCTGAATACACAGTAGAATAGACTTGAGATCAACTGTCAGTGACACACCACTTCCAGCAGGGATCCTCCTGCTGGAGATAGAGTTCAAATTTCATCAATATTACTTGAAAATATGAGAAACATTACATTCAAACTATCCCAAGGGTCCACTGTCTCTAATTCCTTAGTGCTGGACTACAGGTACAATTTTTTGTGGGTTTTTTTGTACTTTGTTTCTGTTTACTGGGATACAGACCCTAGGTCGTCATGTTTGCCCAGCAAGCACTTACTGACCAAGCCTCTTCCCATCACAAATAGCAAACTCAAAGTTGAGAAAACTGATGATGGTGGAAATAGGAAGTAGTATGACTTCATTTTAACCTGCATACTTTGTTTAGTTGATGATAAGGAATACAGTTAAAGCACTATCACTTTCAAAGACGTTTTAAATACTCCAATTGGCACCTAGGAGTAAAGTGATTATTTAAACGATTTTAGTAACCAAGTCATTCACTACAGGCCAGGTTGTTTGAACACAAATTTTTTAAAATAAAATTTTTAAATGCTAGGCTTTATGATATTTTGTTGTCATTTTCTATTCAGCAATAAGAAAGAATAAGTCAAGTGAAGTGGTGCACATGATTAATCAATCCCAGGACTCAGGAGAGTTTAATCCCAGCACTCAAGAGGCTGAGGTAGGGGTATCCCAGTAAGTTCAAGACCAACCTGAGACTACAGAGTGTATTCAAGGTCTACCTAGACTAAAGGAAGACTCTACTTTGCAAAATTGAAAAACAAAAATGACAAAAAATAAAAATAATTAAAAGGCTGAAATGGATAATTTAGTGAAAATAAAACCATAAAAGACTCAAATAATCTACTAAAAACAATACTACATCAAAGTAAAAACTTAGAAAGTCTCCATATTTCTGTCATATTTTCTTCTTACTTTCTACCTCAACTGTATTTTTACATAATTTATATTTATATAGTGCCTTTATATACATGCTCAGAATGGTTTGAGATGCATCTTAATTCTCAAACAAGATTGAGGGATAAAATTAGGTGGATAATTGAAAAATTAACTAAAAATTTAAAAATATTCCAGAGAACCTCCTAAATGTGACCCATACCTTATAAAACATTTGTTTTCATGAGTTAGAATTATGTTGATTGGCTATTAATATACTGTTAAGTGTATCTATGTATGAATAATAGAAGTAAATCTGTAAATTATTGACTCTTTGTTGTACTCTGGTGTAAAGCACTACTTTTCATATGCATAATTGTGTGTGCATGTGTGTGGGTGTGTGTGTCCTTTGGCTTCATTTGCTATAAATCACTTTCAACTGTCAACCATAAAAAGATAGATTTTATATTTTCACCTTTACATTTACTATTCCTTGTCTAAGACAGAACGTGGTTTACATTGATAGTAATAGAAGCTGGGTCCATAAATTTGTATTCAGGAATGCTTTAAATGCCTCAGTATACTACTTACACTATCTTTTTGCACTGATGGTTCTATAAAATACAAAACAACCATTAGGTTTATACAATATATTATGAAGCATTGTAACAAAAAAGTTCAATTGTGTTTACATTTTTAAAATTTTATGTCAGAAGATAACATAGATAAACTAGGAATACCTTGAATGCATAACATTGCACCATCTAATGTTGAAGTATTATGATATCTAAAATACATAAGCTTATGTACAACTTATCAAGTTACTTATATAAGGAAGTGCATCAAGGCTTAATAATTTGTGTTCTTGAATGTCTTTCTGATTTTGAATTTTTGCAATAGAATCTCATTTATTTTCCATAATTGTGTTCATAAAAAATAAATATCCTAAAATCCTATAATTTATGTCATAGAAGAGCTCTAAAACTTAAGTAGGTTGATAAAGTTTTGAATATTAGCAATAATTTGTCAAAGAAGAAGCCATATATTTTATACTCGCTAATTTTTCAATGAAATTATATACTTCAGGTCAAAATATTGAACTGATCTGATTTATACAAAATAAAGAATTGAGTAGAGAATAAGTTTCTAAGTATTTCATTAGCATTAATATAGTTTATAACACCATGGTAAAACCCAATTCATAATGAATTGTTCCAAGGTAGTTATATTTCTTTCCTTTGGATTATGAGAATTACTTATACATTCAATTGTAATATTATAGATTTATTACCTAATAGGAAAAATCCCCAGGATATGAATTATTATGAGAAAGAATTGAAATCTCTGCTTCTGTGTTAAACTTAAAAAAAAAGGTGAAAAGATTTCTAATCACGTAAAATCTACATTGCTTCTGGCTCAGTTTGAAAGTCATAGCTATTGCTGAGTAACTCAAAACTATTGGTTCATAGTTATATTTTCCTTGCCTATAAAGCTAGAAAATTCAATGGTGTAATGACTCCTTAATGGAATAAATGAGTAACAATGAGATAATAAGAAATGTAAGTTAAATTATTAAGTTAAAATTTAAAAAGGTAGAAAAAAGATAATGAATGTTGCAGTGGCTATCTCTCATTCTTTAAAGCTAACAGAGGGACATAGACCAAGAAGCAGTTGAGCACCTAAACTTTACCCTGAGGCATGTGATAATGAAACTCTTGACATTACAAATACATTTATTTGACAGTTGTTCTCACTCATAAAATAATAGATCTTTCAAGGAGCTCATTAGGCATTGCAAATAAGTTTTAAATCCCATAAAAATATCTTCTGACATTTATTGTCAAAAAGTAGCTCGAGGATGTTGATGCATAATGATAATCTGCTTGGTGACATTTAAAATTTTATTCATGATTCCTTCAAAGAATATAAAATTTCACAGGAAAAACTTGGCTGGAACATGCTTGTGGGCAGGCAGACAAGGGGCCTATAGCTTGTGGGCTGACTAGAGAACCCTGAGATGCATTTTGCCAGTATGTAGTAAAAGCAAATGGTAATTTGTTCCTGGCAAATTTGTGCTTTCTATCACCCTGTGAATTGATCCAAGTTGTGTTTGATATATCTCAATAATTTATGGAGGTGATTTATCACCTCTTAAAATAATTCCATTCATTTTAGGTGTTCATTATAGATTACCCAAGTAGTTCTTCATGCTACTTAATATTGTTAAAATTTTAGAAATAAACTTTCATTGTAATTACCTTAATTTGGTAACTTCTCAGGATTACTGTACATACCAGATGACATTAGTTGAAAATTCCATAACATTTTTATCAGCTCATACTACCACTCTTTCTTATATGTGTTCTTCACAGATGGAGATGTTGCCAATACACATATCAGCAACTTGAATAAATACAAGTAAATTGTGCTGAGATCTTTTTTGAACATGAGAGGTTAGAATGAGAGAATGTAAGAATGACAATCAAGTCATATTATGGATAATAAAACAGTTCAGCAATACCTCAGAAGATGAAAACTATTATTTTCCAAACAAGAGTTGTAAATGAACCTATGTTTCTTGAATATAAGAGATCATTCTGATATAAAAGCCAGAGCAGCCAGGCTCTTGCTGCTTTGCAGAGGCCACTATCATTGCTGGCTCTTGTCAGCCGTGTTCAACCCCACTATGTTCTTTGAAATAGCTCTCTATGGTGAGTGAGCCCTTGGACTGTGTCTCCTTTGAGCTGTTTGCAGAGAAAATTCCAAAGACAGTAGAAAAGGTTCATTCTCTGAGCACTGGAGAGAAACGATTTGGTTATAAGGGGTCATGGTTTCTCAGAATTATTCCAGGATTCATGTGCCAGGGTGATGACTTCCCATGTCATAATGGCAAGGGTGGAAAGTCCATCTATGGGGAAAAAGTTGAGGATAAGAACTTTATCCTGAACCATACAGGTCCTGGGATCTTGTCTGTGGCAAATGCTGGTCCAAATACAAACGGCTTCCAATTTTTCATCTACATTGTCAAGGCTCAGTGGTTGTATGACAAGCATGTAGTCTTTGGGAAGGTGAAAGAAGGCATGAACATTGACTAAGAAATAGAACTCCTTGGGTCCAGGAATGGCAAGACTAGCAAAAAGGTCACTATCACTGAATGTGGACACTAATATAGTTGACTTGTTCCATCTCAACCATCAGACAATTCCTTCTATAGCTCAGGAGAGCACCTTGTACTCCCCAGCAGCTCACCATATCCTGTAATATTTTTGGCCTCAGTGAAGTTCTTTGGGATTCTATATTTTCCTTATTCTCCTCCAAGTCTAGCTGGATTGCATAGTTAAATTTATGGTTATGAATAAAAACTAAATACCAAAAATAAAAAGAGATCCTTCAACAGGTACTTCATAGGTAAATAGATTTTAAGACCCTCTCCCTTATGAACCTAACCAATAAGCCTGTGCTTTTATCATTCTGTGATATTTCTAAACTATGTGATATTTGTCTCTCTGATACTATGGCTCTTTAGGAACTTGAGATAAGTGAGCTTCACAATGGACAATTATCGTTCCCTGTATTTACCTTTTTTCTATTTAATTTGATACTATGACTATATTTATTTCTATTTTTTCACTTTCATATTTATGCTTTTATTTTTATATAATTTATTTGATTTTTTGTTAATTAATTTTATACTCAGTGAATAGAGTCAAGTAGTTACCATTGTTAGGCTGGTCCATGTCCTATCCTCTCCCCCTATCCCTTCCTTGTTGAGGTATATGGGTCATGCATTGTGGAGTTAGCCCAAAGTTATGGGTTGGAGAAATGTCTCTGCGTATCATGACCCAACATGTAGCCCTGACATTCTTTCTGCCCCCTCTTCTGCAAAATTTCCCTGAGCCATGTTGGGTTCATTTTTGGTCTCCTTCAGTGATGAGGTCTTGGGAGCCTCTGTGTCTCTGGATCTCTCATTTGGTAGGAGTTCATTATTCTCTGTGTTGATCTCCTTCCCCCTTGTGCTAGTACCCAGTTCACCAAGAAAACGACACCATTGCTTGTTTCGCTAATTATTCTTAGTTTCAGCTGGAGCCCTTTTGAGGTGTGATGGGGTGGTTCTCTCCTTAGGATCTGTGTCTATTTGAAAAAGAGAAGCAGATTTTCCAATGGAGAGTAACGTTAGCACCAAACAAATGGGATAACCAATATATATATTTTTTTACAGAGAATTTAAAAATTGTAGACCCTCTTGTAGCCCACAATTGGTGGTAGCTTTATAAAGGAGAGCAGGCTCTTGTTTGGATCTGGTTGTGACTTGTTTCCCAGCTCCAGCTATGGGTCCTGTTGCATTGAGAGGATCAGTTAGCCAAATCAAGAGCAATTAGTTTCTCACCATGGCTGTGTGCCACTCTTGCACTTGTGTGAGCATCTTGCAAGTTATTTGCTGCTAAGTAGATTAGACCATGAGTTTCTTGGACAGATATTGGTCATTTTCTCCCAGTCACAAATGTAGCACCTTCTGCCATGCTGACTGCCTAGGGAATGTCTCTCTTCCAGCTTCCAGCCATGTCATTCCATTTTACCTATCAACCACTTATGGCGTCTTCAGCAGTAGGATCTTACCACTAACCTTTGGTGGGTCATCAAGTACTCTGACAGAAATATGTATTTCTTTTAGGAAACCTTGCAGGTCTCTCTGATTAAAAGCTCATGGTGGATGATAGCCACCTGCTGGTACTGGGAGTTATAGGTCAGTGCCCACTAAGAGAAGGAAGAAAAAGATAACTGATATAAAAGAGTTAGAGAGAAGAGAGAGGGAGAGAGAGAGCTGTGGAAGATTAAGGTCTGTCTTCACTGTACACTCTCCAGTGCCTTGTGGCTCAGGTGTTTCCTCTAAGGGCCTGGTGAAGGGTCAACCATTTGGCCTGTCTTTTAGGATGTAGAATTTTATGGTACCATTGCCATTTTTGGTCTAGATTTGTGTCTCCCACCCCATCCCTTGCCCTCCCCTCCCTCCCCACCCACCCTATTGTCTAGTCCTCGAAGTGCTTGCTGGGTATGTGGGTATCTTGAATAGATTCAGGTTAGGTATTGTAGATGAGTAAGACTATGTGGTGATTATCTTTCTGTGATTGGGTAAGTTCACTGTGAATGATTTGTTCCACATTCAAACATTTTTCTTCAAATTTCATGAACTGTGGTGCCCCTGTGTTTGGTACATACAGATTTATGATTGTAATATCCTCTTGATGGATTATTCCCTTGATAAGTAGGAAGTGAACTTCTTTGTATTATTTTTTATTTGAAGTATATTTTATCCAATATTAATATAGCTAAGCCGGCTTATTTCTTATTACTATTTGCTTTGAATATTGTATTCTAACCTTTCACCCAGAGGATGTGTCTGTCTTTAGTGGTGAGATAGGTTTCTTAAAGACAAGAGATTGAGGAGTCTAATTTTCTGATCCATATTGTTAGCTTGTGTCTCTTCATGGGTGAATTAAGGCCGTTAATATTTAGGGTAATGACTGTGAGGTTTGATTTGATCCCTGCCAAATTGTGCTGGTATATGTAGTTTGGTGTTTTCATGGACTTTGAAGTTTTTTGTGCCTTCTCTGAGTTTGGTTATTGTGATCTGCTTCTTCTGGCATTTTAGGTTGATTATTTTATTTTTCTGTGTGGAGAATTTCCTGAAATACACTCTGTAGTTTTGGTTTTGTGTTCATACAATTGTAAAGCAGAATTTGTCATGGAAAATTTTTCTTTTACCACATACTATGAGGGATACTTTTGCTGGGTTGGAAGCCATAGGTTCTTAGACTTTGCAGTGTTTCATTTGAGGCCTTTCTGGCTTTCAGAGTTTCCATTGAGCTTCTTATATCTTGATGGGCCTTTCTTTTGAGAGAGTGGGAAAGTTTTCTTTGATTATTTTGTTGAATAAGTTCTCCATGCCTTTAGTCTGAATTTCTTCCCCTTCTGGTATTCCAGTGATCCAGATATTATGACATTTAAGGGTATCCCATGATTCCTCATGTTTTGTGCACACAAATTTTTGAAGTTATCGAAACTTTTGAACACTCAAACTTTTTCTTCTATCTGGTCTTACAGATCAGAGTTTCTATCCTCCCTATGGCTGACTCTATTCTTGATAGCTTCTAGATAGTTTTGAACTTGTTCAATTAAGTTTGCATTTTCTACTACTTTTCTATGTATAGTTTCCATCCCTCTGTCAAGCTCCTTTTTCACATCATTATTTTGATTTTCTTGGTGTTTCTTGAAATTCATCCTTGTGTTGCTTTATGTCTTCACTTAGCATCACCAGCTGATTTTTGAGATCCTCTTTTTTTACCCTCCCTCATCTTTGAACTCCTTCCATTCTCTTGTCTATTAGGTCTAGTCTAGTCATGGCAGCATCCACACAATTTTCGGTCCTTTGTTGCTTTTCTGCAAGATCTATGAGTAGCTAGGTCAGGTTCCATTGCTCATAGCTTCATTTTGGTGTTCTGATCCTAATGTTTCTTCTATGTTTTGATTAGAGATGTTCAATGTAGGACTTGGTGATCTAACTGGATTTACTTGCATTTGACTCTTCATGTTATTTCTTTTGCACTGTGGTTTGCCCATCACAGAATATGGACAGGGAGAGGAGGCCTGTGTTCTCAATGGATGGGGAAGTGGTGCCTCTTGGGGGAGCTGGCCTGAGCTAGCCAGCAGTCAAGTAGAGGGGCTGAGGGGTCCTGAGCTAACACATAGTTGGGTGGATCATCCTGAACTCAAGCACAGTGGGAAGGGTAAGCAGCCTGAAGCCGGATGCCAAGCAGTCTGAGCTCTCACTTGGCAGAATGCCAAATCAGCCTGAGCAACTATGTGGCAGGGGCGTCCAAGTTGCCTGAGCTCTCACATGGTGATGTGCCAATGCTGCCTGTGCTCAGGCCTGGAGAGACGCTGAAGCACCAAGTACTGAAGTAGCCTAAACTTGCATGGCAGGACACTGGACCATAGAAGCAGTCTGAGCTCACACACAACAGGACACTGGTGGGTGGCTGGTGCAGTACATAGGCAGGAGCTGGCACAGGCAGACAGGCAGAGTGAACCTGAGTTCGGGTGGGCAGGTGGAATGGGCCTGAGCTCACCTGTGGACAGGCAGCAGTCAGAGCAGCAAGTGAGCAAATGAGCAGAGCAGGCTAAGCTTGCAAAAGCAGGGGTCAGGGGCTCATGTGTGGCATGCAAATGGACTGAGCCTGAGCTCCAGCAGGCCAGTGGGCAGAGCCTTCCCAAGGTCACACATGGGTGGGGGTAGCAGGGCAATTGCCCATGAGGAGTGAGGCAAGTGGAATTATGTTGGCCTGGGTCCCCTTTCCTACTGTAAGTACAGGGGTATCCTGAAGCTGGGACTGTGGGTATGGCAGCTGCTTGGGGGAAGTGAGGGACTGGTGGGCTACCTGTGAGTGAGGAAATTAGGGATTCCATTTTTTCCACTCTGTGCCCTCCCACTTTATAACTATTAGACATTTCTCTCCCCTAAAAGACCCAGAGAACACTTAATGCCTTGCCTTTCTTTCTCTGGGATGTGTGGCATAGTTAGGCGGTTGCCATCTAGGCTGGAAGTCTATTTCTGTATTTTTAAGAAGAGAGTAGAAGGTCAACAGTCTGTAGTGACTATTACCCAAAATGAACTATTAATATAAATAACATAGATATAGACATTCGAGCCAAAGAAACTAAGAGATATACATTAAACCACTTGATCTAATTGTGCTAGACAATCTCTTTGAAATCGTTTTTAGCTTTTCAAAGTAGCATCAAAGTCCATGAGGCAGTAGGAAATTACTGGGTCTTGGTGGACACAGAGAATTAAATTTGTCACTTCATTATTTTTCTTCCAATGAGACTCTATAACCTTTATGAGTTTTAGTTCTGTGATTTATAAAAGAAATATCATTTTATAAGTTTATTATAGATAACTCTCAGTATACAGAAAAGTAATGACTTTTTTCAACAGAGGGAATGGGAGATATGTTATAATTTTATTGTTATATTATCATTTTATTCTCACATGATAGTATAAAATAATGTATGGCTTTGGAATTGAAAAGAATAAAAAGCAAAGGTTGGAGAAATGACTCAGTAGTTAAATGGGCTTACTTGTAAAGCCTGTGGCCAAGGTTTGTTACCCATGTAAAGTCAGCTGCACAAAGTGGCACATGCATCCATAGTTTGTTTGCAGGGGCAAGAGGCCTGGATATGCCCATTCTCAGACATGAATTCTCTCTCTCTCTCTCTCCTTCTCAAATAAATAAATAGAAATATTCTTAAAAAAACAAAATAAATATTACATATTATGGATTCCTTTCTGGTTTGCATCTCCAACCCTTTATTTGTTTATAGAGTATAGAGCTCTACATGAATCATATAATCAGTATATTAGATTTTATTCAAGTGAAACAATTTTTTCAATATTTTTATTTATTTACTTGTGTGACATAGAGAAAGAGATAGAAAGAGAGAGAGAGAGAGAGAGATAGAGAGAGAGAGAGAGAGAGTCAGCATGCAAGGGACCCCAACCACTGCAAATGAACTCCAGAGGTATGTATCACCTTGCCCATCTGGCTTATGTGAGTCCTGGGGAATCAAACCTGTGTCCTTAGACTTTGCAGGGAAGCACTTCAACTGTTAAGCCATTGCTCTATCCCCTATGTGAAACAATTTTAAATTTTGAAAAGAAGACAGATTGCATGCTCTGTGATTATATAAAAATAACAGAAAAATAAAGGCAAGGAAGAGAGTTGAAATATTTGCATATATGTTAATTTTCATTGCATGCAGTTTCCTAACATTAAAAGATACAGTCAGTCAAGACACAAAGAAACAATTCACATTATTATTACACATCAATCTTTCTTGTGTGTTACATATATATATATATGTGCATGCATTTATGTGTGTAAATGGGTACATATGTGTGAAGATCAGTGAATAACCTTGGGTGTCACCCCAAAATATACTGAGCATCTCCTTTCGATACTATGTCTGTCAGTTGCCTGAACTTCACCAATTAGATTGGACTGGTTGCCAGTGAAACCCAGGGATCTTCCTGTCTACATCTACCCACTGCTAGGATTACATCAGCTAATATTTGTGTCTCTGTCTCTCTTTATCCCTCTCTTCCTCTTTCCTACCCTCTCCTTCTTCATATCAGTCTCCCTCTCCTTCCTGTCCCTATTTTCATCTTTTCAATAATTTAAACATAAGAATTAAATATTCAAGACATTAGTTACAGATATTGGTCATTTTCCCCCAGTCACCCATGTAGCACCTTCTGGAACTAGCCACACTGTCTGGGGACTGACTCTCTTCCAGCTTCCATGTCACTCCATGTTATGTGTCAACCTCATATAGTGTAATCAGCAGTAGGATGGAGCACTAACCTTTGGTTGGTCATCAAATACTCTGACAGAAATCTGTCATTCTTTTAGGAAACCTTGTAGGTCTCTTTGATCAAGAGCTCATTGTGGATGATAGCCACTTGCTGGGAGTTACAGGTCAGTGCCCATGAAGAAAAGGAAGAAAAAGATAAGTTATATAAAAGAGTTAGAGAGAAGAGAGAGAAAGAAGCAGTATAAGATTAAGGTCAGTCATTTTCTCCTGGATAATCTTGACATAATAATCTTTTCTTAACCAGTTGGTGATATAAGTGGCTGAAACTAGAGGAAATGGGGACATATGCATTGAATACTGAAAACAGGGAATGAGAAATACAAAATGATCTCAAAATTAATAGGTAATGGCAGCAGGCCTTGGCTATCCAAATATATTTACAAAAAAAAAAAAATCTGGTGGTGTCACCATACTTGATCTAAAGCTATATTACAAAGCTATAGGAACAAAAACAGCATGATACTGAAATAAAAACAGAAACATAGACCAGTGGAATAGAATTGAAGACCTAGACTTTAGGGCAAGCAACTACTGCTGCTTGATCTTTGACAAAGGTGCCAATAACATAGACTGGAGACAAGACAGCATCTTCACAAAATGGTGTTGGACAAATTGGATGACCATATGTAGGAAAATGAAATTAGACCCACTCCTTTCACCAATCACAAAAATCAAGTCCAACTAGATTAAAGCCCTCAAAATTAAGACCCACAACTCTTCAACTACTAGAAGAAAAATAGGAAGCACTTTCCATGTTATAAGACTGGGAAAACACTTCCTGAAAAAAACACCAGTAGCCAAGGGAATGAAACAAGCACTCAACCAATGGAATCTCATGAGCTAAAAAGCTTTTGCCTAGACAAACATACCATAAGCAGATCCAATAGATTACCCATTGAGAGCTTGATACTGATCTCAATGGGAATTCCTCCAGTCTCTCTCCATTAAGTATTATTTGGGCCTTAGGAGCTTTGTATATTACCCTTATTATGTTAAGATATGAACCAACCATACCAATTCTCTCAAATGTTTTGATCATGAAGTGATGTTGTATTTTGTTAAAGGCCTTTTTCTGCATCTATTGAAATGATCATGTAGTTTTTGTGGTTAACTTTGTTTGTGTGGTGTATTACATTGACATTCCTGGGATGAATCCCACTTGATCAAGATGGATAATGCTTTTGACGTGTTGTTGGATTTGGTTTGTGAGTATTTTGTTCAGGATCTTTGCATCTAAGTTCATCAGGGAAATAGGTCGGTAGTTTTCTTTTCTTGTGGCATCCCTGCCTGCTTTTGGAATTAGGGTGATACTAGCTTCATAGGAGTTTGGGAGCTTTCCCTGTTCCCAAATTGTGTGGCAGTTTGAGAAACATTGGTTTGAGTTATTTCATGAAGGTTTGACTTTTGCTTGATAGAGTAGTATGGGTTGGAATCCATAGGTTCTTAGACTTTGCAGTGTTTCAATCCAGGTCTTTATGGCTTTCAGAATTTCCGTTGAGAAGTCTAAAGAAATTCTGATGGGGTTACCTTTAAACGTGATGTGCTGTTTTTCACTAGCTGCTTTCAGGATTTTCCCTTTGGTGTCAATGTTTAGAATCTCAATTGCAATATGTCTTGGAGAGTTTCTCCTTTGGTCCAACATGTTTGGAGTTCTATTAGCTTCTTGTAACTTGACAGGCCTTTCTTTTGATAGCGTGAATGGAATAAAATCTCTGCAATCTAAACCACTGACAGAAGCCCAATATCTAGAATCTACAAAGACTTAAAAAAAAAAAAAAACTAAACAATAAAAAAAATCAAACAACCCACTGCAAAAGTTCAGCAAAGAACTAAATAGGGAGTTCTCAGAGGAAGAATTACCATGACTGGGACATCGATGCACCTGTGGAGCTCTGTCTGGTGGCAGGAATGCATAGGGCAAAGGACTTAACCTGTTATCTTTGGTCTACTTGTCCTGCAGTTAGTGCATGAAGGACCTCCTACTGGTACTGTGGCTAGGACGGCTGCTTGAGTGGATCCCCTATTTTGTTCCTCCACACCATCCCACTGGAAGCCTGCTAGAATCAGCAAACCCATAAACAAAAATACCCCCCTGAACCTTAAGGGTCTGGCATTTTCTTTCCAGTGAGGTTAGGCAGACACCATCTTGACTGGAAGGCCTCCCATGGTATTTTTTTTTTTCTCCCACTTACTTATATATTTTGTACTATTAGATTTCTTTATGTATTTTGGATAATTGGTTTGTCAGATCACCTTTGATATCTCACTTTGATTTGTTTGTATTGTACTTTTTCTTTCACACTCCACTTACCACCCTAGCAATTTTACTCCTGTATTCACTTTGCCCTTGGAAAACCACTATAGAGTCAGATCTGAAGACTATGAAGTTCACTCACATTGGGGTTTTAACATAAGTGATTGATTGGCTCTTGAGGGACATGACTCAACCCTGATCATGATGCTGTATCTCTATACTCTTGCCCCTTAATCACCAAGATACAAATGAATTGTAATTTTACAAGAAATTGTAATTAGCTTTTGACTCCCAACCTTCTTTACTGAGTTAGGGAGGTACTATGAGCCAGTAGTTTTAGTCACTGATACAAAATATAGTGACATCCTTTATATAAACTGTCGGTAGTCCTAATTCCCATTCTAGCCTTCTCTTATTTTCCTGATATTCCACTAACAGCAGAGAAATTATTTTAAGTCCCTAAATACCATTTTATATTTTTTTGTTTAGTATGTGGTGTATCAAATAACTTAACTAGTGCCCTGGCTTGCAGATGACATGATCCTATATATTAATGACCCAAAAATTTCCATCTCAAAACTTCTAAAGGTGCTAGGCATCATGGTTCATGCCTTTAATCACAGTAATAGTGTGGCAGAGGTAGGAGGATCACTGTGAGTTGAAGGCCACCCTAAGACAACAGTGAATTCCAGGTTAGCAAAAATGGCAGGATACAAAATCAATGCACAACAATCTGTAGCTTTTCTATATGCAAAGGACAAATATACAGAGAAAGATATTTGTGAGGCTGTCCCATTTTCAATAGCAAGAAAAAAATTAATTATCTTGGAATAACACTAACATAGGATGTGAAAGACCTATATAGTGAAAACCAAAGGGAAAAACAAAGACTAAAGAAATAATTCAAGGAGGATAAGAGAAGATGGAAAGCATTCTCATTCTCCTGGAGAGGTAGAATTAGTATTGCAAAAATGGCAAATCTATCAAAAGCAATATACAGATTTAATGCAATACCAATAAAAATACCAGCATCATTCTTCACGGAGATTGAATACATGGTCTCAAAATTCATATGGAATGACAGCAGACCTTGGATATCCAAACATATCCTCAGGAAAAAAAAAAAAAAAAACAAAAAAAAACAAAAAAAAAAAAAAACTCTCGGCCCCAAGGGGAGACCGGTGGGACCAGCTCTTCTACAGCCCTACATGCCAGAGGACCTGGCAATTCTCAGCAAAACAAATAGCACTGGAGGCATCACCATACCTGATCTAAAGCTATATTACAAAGCCAGAGTGACAAAAATAGCATTGTACTGGAATAAAAACAGATACATAGACCAATGAAACAAAATTGAAGACCTACACCTTATGTCAAGTAACTTTGACAAAGTTACCAGTAATGTAGACTGGAGAAAGGACAGCATCTTCAACATATGATGTTGGAAAAAGTTGATTACCATTTGTAGAAAAATGAAATTATTTCCACTAATTTCACCACACACAAAAATCAAGTCCAAATTGGTCAAATACATTAATATAAGGCCTTGAACACTTCTACTAATGCATGAAAAAATAGGAGGTACTCTCCTTGATAAAGGACTGAGAAAAGTCTTCCTGAACAAAACTCCAGTAGCCCAAGAAATTAAACAAGCCCCCAAACAATGGGATCTCATGAAGCTAAAAAGCTTTTTCACATACAAACATACCATAAGCAGAGACAATAGATTACCCACTGAATGGGAGAAAATCTTCACTAGCTATACCACTGACAGAAGCTTAATGTCTAAAATCTACAAAGAATTAATAAAACCTAAACAATTAAACAAAAGAAAAACCTCCAAAAGCAGGCAGAAAACTGAATAGGGATTCCTCAGAGGAAGAGTTACAAATGGGTAACACACACTTAAGAAAATGTCCAACATCCATAATCATGAAGGAAATGCAAATTAAAACAACTATGAGTAAGGACAGCAAACATTAAAAAATCAAATGAAAACAAATGTTGGTGAGGCTGCAGAGAAATAGGAACCCTCATTCACTGTTGGTGGGAATGTAAGTTGTGACAACCACTGTGGAAATTAATTTGTAGCCTCCTGAAATGGATTAATTTAGGGTTATCAGCAGACCCTGTTATTCCCTTAATAGGCATTCACGCTAAAAGCTCCCCATCTCAGTACAGAAGTATTTGCTCAAGCATGTTTATAGCTGCTCAATTCACAATAGCTAAAAACTGGAATCAACCCAGGTGCCCATCATTGGATTAATGGATAACCAATATGTGTTATATCTACATGATGGACTTCTACACAGCAGTAAGAAAATAAAATGACACATTGAAATTTGTACAAAAATGGTCAAACTTGGAACAGATCATTCTATGTGATCTCAAACAATCACAGAAAGACAACCATCACATGATCTCAATCATCTGAAGTTCCTAACCTGCATCAGCCCAAGTTTTTGATATAACTGAATAGCATCTTAAGGCTTGAACAATAGGTAGGGTAAGGCTTGGGGGAAGGGAAAGGGTGGGCGGGGGACACAAAATCTGAACCCAAATTGAACTGGTACCATAGAATCCTATATCCTGGAAATAAGACTAAAAGTGGAACCCTCAAGAGGACCTTAGAGGGTGCACCTGGATCGAAAGACCCTGGAGAGAGTGAGACAAAATCTAACCTCAAATTTCTCCCATTTCTCTTTCTTCTCTGGATTTTTCTTTTTGATTTTCCCTTGGTGCTGGTCGATAATTCCCTGTACCAGAATGTGGTCTACATTCCCAATGAGCTGTTGATCAGAGAGACCTACAAGATCTCCCAAAATAAACAAGACAGACTTCTGTCAGAGACTTGATTACCCACCAGAAATTAATGTCAAGACCCTACTGCTGAAGTCACCAAACACTGCTGGCATGAACCATGGAAAGACCTAGTTGGAATCTGGAGGAGATCCAGTCCCCTGATAATTTGCCCATCAAGTGCTGGAAGGAGCTAAATGAGCTACCAGGGGAAAGTGGCCAACATCTGTCCAAGCATCTCAAAGTCTAAGTGACTCAGAAGCAAACAACTTGAAGTGATGCTTACACAAGTGTCATAGTGGCACACAGCCATGATGGGTAGCCAACTGCTCTTGGATTGGCTAACAGATCTGTTCAGTGGAAAGGAAACCATATCTGGAACTGGGAAACAAGTCATAATCATATCCAGTTAATGATTCTGTTTTCCATTGTTAAGGTCCCACTAATGTTAGACTATAAAATTGTCTAAACCCCTTTAATTCTCTATAAATTAATAATGGTTATCCAATTTAGCTAGCACTGACTTCACTCTCTGTTGAAGAATCTGCTTCTCTTTTTGAGACGGTAACTGGACTTAAGGAGATAAATGACCCAGCACACTCCACTCTGGCGCTAGCTAAAAACCACGGAGGAATTGGGGAAATGAGCAAGAGTGTTACTCTCTTAGTTAAGCTGATTTTAGCACAAGGGCAATGAGAAAAATACTGAGGACACTCAACACCTACCAAACCAGAGATACAGATTTTCCTAAGTTCCCCTCACTGAAGACTGAAAATGCTCCCAACATGGCTCAGGGAATTTTGCAGAAGAGGGGGAAGAAAGATTGTTAGAGCCACAAGTTGGTACATTTTACAAAGAGACATTGCCTCTCCCACATAACTAACTGTTGCCTTCATAATGCAATAATGCATGACACACAGTCCCCATGGGGTTGACCTATTTCCCCAATGAGGTTGACCTACATCCCCAATGAGGAAGGCCTCTTCAGAAAAGTGGCAGGGAGGAGGGTAAGGATGTTACTTACCAACATGTGATGTTTACATATAAAATATGTCCATATCTAATTTTGAAAAAGCTGTGAGATAAAATAAGCATTTTCTCTAAATAAAAAGTATTATTTATTTTATTTATTTATTTGAGAGACAGAGAAAGAGAGATTGAGAAAAGGCTCTCCATGGCCTCCTGCCACAGCAAATGATATCCCAACACATGTGCCACTGTGTATGTGTATCTGGCTTTATTTGGGCACGGAGGAATAAAGCCTGGGCCATTCAGCTTTGGAAGTAAATGTGTTTAACTGCTGTGCAATCTTTTCAGTTTTGTCCTATAGCACCGATAGCTATTTAAAGGCAGTTTCTCGCTATGTAGCCCAGGGTGGCCACAACTTCACAATCTTCTTGCCTCAGCCTTTCACATACACCAAAATAAACAAACAAATATACAACAATTAAAGAAATAAACTAGACTCTATGTTTCTGGGTCAGGCTCAATAGGAAATATTATAAATAAACTATTTGTTGTCAAAATCTGAATTTAAATCTGATTAAGCCACATTATTAATTAACTGTTTTATAGGTAAGGAGTATGAAATAACATCTAACGACATTAAGCAGTTACAATTATTAAAAGCTGTGAATGAAGGATAACTGAAAGAAGAGTATGCTTCCTTTAGAAAAGAAATTATATAGACTAATATAAAATAAGAGCAAAAGTAATTTAGTTTATACCTGGATCAAACAAATGATATATGTGCACATTGGAACATTTTTCAAATAAATCAACCATTAAAAGGAGGCAAGTAGCACTGGAGAGATGGCTTAGCAGTGAAGGCCTGTGAAGCCTAAGGATCCACGCTCAACTCTCAAGATCCCACATAAACCAGACACACAAATGTGAGGCAAGAGGTCATACATGCTCACTAGGTGGCACAAGAATCTGGAATTTGATTGCAGTTGCTGAGTCCCTGGCACACCAATTCTCTCTGCCTCTCTCTGCTTTCATGCTCTATCTAAAATAAATAAACAAATATGGGATACAAGTAAAGAAATATGAATACCATTATAAGTTGAACTATGTTCTCCCTAAAATGTTAAAGTCCCATTAATGTGATCTTACTTAGAATAGTATATCTTCAGATGAATAAATTGAGATGAGATTATTAAGATAAATCCTAATCCAGTATGAATGATTCTTTGTATAAAAGGAGAAATTCAAGCACATATATGTGCAGTGAGAGAGTAGGGATATGAAGATCAAATTATAGTGTTATAATTCAATCAAGGAAGATACAATGACAAGAATAGATCCTTTATGATTGTGCTCAGAGGAAGTATGGCCCTTCCAGTGCATTAATTTTTTACCTGTAGCCTCAAGCACTAGGCATAATTCAATTTCTATTATGTTCCACATTATGTGATATTTTATTAAGTAATTCCTAGAAAAATAACATGAACATTATATTAAGATACTGATGTTGGGACCCAGAATTTGGTTACTCCCAAAAGTGAGCTATTGGCTAGGGAAATAATATGGTCCCCAATAAAATGCAGGTCATTGCCCAAACATTTGATTACCTGCCAGAGCTAAAAGATAAGACACAATTGCTGAAGACACGACAGGCCACTGTCACAAAACATCAGAATACTCTGCTGGAACCCAAATGGAAACTACACCCCCACATGGATAGCCCTCATAGTGCTGAAACCCTATTAGGGATACTGGAGGACAATGGCCACTAACATCTTGAATAAGCAGGGGATCATACAGAATACAAAATCAACCAGCATAACAAGAAATAAAATCTTGTGCAATAGTGGCAAACAGACTCTGTGACTAACCATCTTTCCTCTGTTGCAACATGAGACCCCCTCAGTAGTGGAGAACTCATATCTAGTTCTGGAAACCAAATCAGAATCCTATTGTCCGGAAACTCACAGACATCAGAGATAAGCCCCACTGCTCTCTGAAGAAGAGTGGTCTTGAATACCAAAATAACCCTCAAATAACTTTTCATACCCATTTAATTCAAGCTGCTCTCACTCTTGGTTGGAGAACATATTTTATTTTACAGATGGCAGAGAAAACAGAGGAAAACCAAGATACATGAATATAACAAGAATATACACCACTAGTCATGCCACCTCTACTGCATCTACCAGAAGAAATTACGGAGGAAGTAGTGACATGAATTCTGCTTTTACTATTAGCCAGACAACCAGCTGCAGGACAATGGTGACCAATACAGTAGTCAGTCAAAACCAATCAAAGCAGATATCTAGAGGCTGCAGGGAACTCAACACTAAATCAGACTGCCAACAGGCCTGCTATGGTTCAGGGAATATTATGGAAGAGGGGACTAACTAACCACTGAAATTTTCCTATACATAAATGGGCAAAATTCTGCTAGGAGCAGAGCCTGAAAGGTGAGAGATCTGTCTCTCGGTACCCTATCCCAGGAATGGGCTAGTTGGCCTTAGCATCAGCCTGAGGAGAGAAAAAAACAAAAAAGAAAACTGAAGATAAGTTTAGTTTAAGCCATTAGTAAACATGCTGCATTTCCTGTCAGTAGTGTTCTGATGTTTCTGCAGTGCTAACTTCTGCTTACAGGTACTCATTGGCACTTTGATTGACCAGTGAAAACCATTAATACATGAAAATCAGTATATTTAATGAGGACAGGGTAAGGAACTTTTGACTTTGGACATTCCTTAAACATTTGTTAAAGGAAGAAATTTAGGGATATAACTTGCTGATCCAGAACACACACACTATGATCACAAGAGCAATCACAATTAAGCCCACCTGTTATGCATAGTTACTGACCTTGCTGTCTTCAATGCTATGGACCAGTATTTCTTATGAATGTATGTTTGCTCTAAGTTGAAAATCCAACCAGGTCCCTGAAGAAAGGAGCATAGAGCATGGCTTAAGATCAGTCAGCATCTCTAAACATTGTTTGCCAATATTGGTTATCTGTGCAGTTCAGGACTAAGGTAAACTGAGGCAGAGAAAACCTAACCACATTACTTTAAGCAGCAGCATTACATAGTTCTAATTTAAATTAAAACCATATTACAAGTAAGGTAGCTAGCAACTTAAAATAATATTACAAAGGTTATTTGTAAGGTCCATAAGAAATATCCCCGGTTCTTTCCCATAATTCATTCTAATAGCTAATTTTCAAAGTTTGTTCTTGTAGTTCATCTCTGCTGCCACAAAACAGAGAACAAACAAAAGTAGCTGGTGACAAGATATTTATGCCATGTGTTCAATATTGTATGTCCTTAACTTGTAAATAAATGTTATGCATTTACGTGTGTGTGTGTGTGTGTGTGTGTGTGTGTGTGTGTGTGTGTATCAGGGTCTCTTGCCACTGAAAATGAATGCCAGGTGCATGTGACACTTATGATTCACATTTACATGGCCTGTTGAGAATTTAAGCCAGGTCATTAGGCTTTGCAAACAAGTCATTTTTATCACTGAACCATCTCCTCAGCCACACAATATGCCCCTATGCTTGGATTATGCTACTTCCCAATAATGTCATTAAATGTGAATTCAAGAATGGATTAATTTACAGGGGAGATCACAGTTCTCACTATATAATCATTTCTCCAAAGGGATAATCTATCAAGTAAGCATTTGCTGTGTGGTCTTTCTCCTCTGGACATAATATGAAGCCATCTTGAGCTAAAGAATGCTTTGGATAGGTAACTATGGCAACTTTGACGCAGAAAACACTGTGATACAATGTCTATAGCAATGGTAATGGAGCTACTGACAATTCCCTAGTAGATTGGAAGGTCACAAAATCATCACTGAAGTTACAGCAGTTGTAACTTCCCTCCCTCCAGTGTAGAACCATAACAAGTAGGAGCTAACTGGCAGAGATTCAAACATGGCAAAGACTGATTTCTGTTTGGTGCTCTCCTTTGGTAATTTTCATATTTGAGTAATAATATAGAGGTGTGCAGACTAACTATTAAAAATATTTTACACTAAGAATGCCAAGTGGTTGTCCAGCCCTGTTTTGGGATTCTTTAAGTGTTATAAAGAAAAATAGCCTTTGTGACTAAGGGTATATATTGATGTGTGCATATATAGTCTATATTGCTGATATGGTAATGCTGAATTATAACAGAGTACTTGTATAAATTTAAAAAAAATAGTAAACAACTATCTTAAATCTTTCCCAATTTAAAACATTATTCAAGAAGTTATGATACAAAGCTATCACCAGGAAAATTAGACACTCTATAAATTAGGATGGCCATCATTTAATGTTGAATGGCTTCGAGAGGGAACTCTGAAAGTAAGATTATAGACAGAAAGAAAATGGTATTCTCCTACTTTTTCTTTCATTATTTAAGACCTTTATTAACAGGTGATTTCAGTTTGTGGTATTTTCTTCTTGAAAAAATCAAGTTGCAAACTTTTTATTACAAATTAAAAATGAAGTTCTTAAAAATCTTGACCAGATATGAAACTATCTAAAGGTATATTGAGAAAAACCAGGCTATTTTAAGAAACACGTTTGTCATTACCAAAAAGAGACATCTTTTGGTAAAAATAATAAAAACCCCATGTTGCATAGACAATGAAGATAGTTCTAGCTTATCTGGTCAATGGGAATAAAGCAAGCACTTAAGGTATTCATCTCCAATCTTTTGTTCATTTCTTATTGCTAGATTTTCATATCCATTTCTTCTTGTTGGATGACTAAACCAGAAGATGGTAAAGATGGTAAGCAGACAGTTATTCAGCCCCGCCCTGCTCAGCCTCAGAGTGGACGAATTTTCAACTGGTGAATCTGTTGCTTTTGTCTCTTCGCCATCTTGTGGTTTAGGGTTCTCTTGGCATCTGGATAGGTAAATGAAGTATCAGCAGTACCTACGTTGAGGTGGCTGTTGACCTTAGGTGTCATCTCCTTGTTCTCTTTTTTAATCTTTTTTTTTTTGTTTTATGTTTATTTATTTATTTGAAAGTGACTGACAGAGAAAGAGTGTGAGAGAGAGAGAGAGAGGGAGAGAGAGAGAATGGGCACCCCAGGCCCTCCAACCACTGCAAACGAACTCCAGACACATGTGCTCCCTTGTGCATCTGGCTAACATGGGTCCTGGGGAATCAAGCCTCAAACCGGGGTCCTTAGGCTTCACAGGCAAGCACTTAACCACTAAGCCATCTCTCCAGCCCCTCTCCTTATTCTCTTCATTGCTATCCTTTCTGGGCTGTCTATGGCGAGGAGGACTCCTGCGGAATAGTGTTCTATAACCTTGACACATATTCTCTCTCAACAGTCTACCTTGTTGTCCTGTACCCTGGTCGTGGGTACCCTTCATCACTTCTCCCTGTATAGGAGGTGGGGCTGCTCAGGGCTTTCTGTGGTCCTCTCTTGGATCCCTCTACCAATCGAAATGAATATTCTCCTACTCTTAGGGAAAATATACATACATACATACACACATATATGCGTATGTGTGTGTGTGTATAAACAGTGACTCAGGGAGCTGACCTTGGGTCCTGAGAGACATTCAAAACTCTCTCTGGAAATGTTCTGCTAGATTCAGACCAGATGCTTCAATGCCAGAACTCAGTCCCCACACACACCTACCTCCAAACACTCTCTCCAGTAAAGAGGAAGGATGAGGGGCTGGCTGACAGGGCCTGAGAATGTGTAGGCCCAAAGCCAAGATAACAACTTGGCGGGAGGACAATGCTGTTTGGGCTATTTGGGAGTTCATCGCTCCACAACCTGACATTGAAAAAGTTGTTGAGCCATGGACGGAAACAAACAAAAGATTAAAGTTTTTCTGCAATTTTATGCAAAGGCCTCTGATCTTAATGTGGATGAATTGCTTGGGCCATATCTAAGGAGGTTTTCACACTGAAATTGCTTCTGGCTCTATGCTAATGCCAGGAGTCTCAGCCTTTGTTCTTCCATGGCTTTTAGCTCTAACAGAAATGTATCTATTTCAAAATTTGTATTTTCTCTCATGCTCTTTCTTTGGCAAAACCTAAAGATTTATAGGTGCATTTATATATTGTTGATTTTTAACTTGTTTTTATGCTTTTAAATGCTTTACAAAAAATCTCACATTAATATATCATCTTAAGATATCAAGTCTTAGATTATGCCCCAGTATTTTAAAATAAAAATGTTTTAATTCTTTTAAAAATGTATTACATAAAATCTGTTCTCCAACCAACATGTAATATAGCCTATATGCATATGCAGGTAAATATTACAAAAACAAGTCTGCTTATCACATTTCCTTCATTATATTTATAGTTGTTTTTGTTGTTGCTCTTGTTGTTCAGGCTGAACCCAGATCTTTCCAGGTTAAATAAGCTCAAGCCAAAAAAAAAACAACAAAAAAAAAAAAACCTACTAAATCTTGCTTATTCCACCATTAAGTAACTTATTAATTTTGAGAAACTAACAATTTTTCCACCTCTCCTAGTCAAATGTCTGTTCTAGGCAAATGCCTGTGTATTTAACATGTTAGGGTGCTTTATTCTCTGTTTTTTTTTTTTTTCCCTCTCTTCCTTTTCTTGATTACAGTTGGTGGACTGTCATATGCTGCTTGAAGAAGTTATATTATGGCTGTTAGTTCATGGCAGAGCTCCCCTGTATCACATCAAAAATTTTTTAAATCAATATTTGTTTCCTAGTGACTCTTCACGGACAAGACTGGCCCTCTCCTATATAAGAACAGAAGGAAACAAACAGTACAAGGGAAATACTAATGCACATTTATTCTCTTGCCCTTAGTCACCTTTATCAGACTTCTCACTAGACAAAAAGGTTAAATACTTAAACTAAGACATGATATTTGATCAGGTTACAAACTTCTTAAATAGGACAACCATCAGGCTTACCTAAAGTATATTCCAGACTAAAACCAAGAAATTTTCTTCTATGATTTAGTTGAAAATACCTGTTCTGCCTTTGGAGCGAATTACTTCTCTTTCTGCTATGCCTTGAATTCTTTTTTTTTTTTAATTAATTATTTATTTATTTGAGTGCGACAGACACAGAGAGAAAGACAGATAGAGGGAGAGAGAGAATGGGCGCACCAGGGCTTCCAGCCTCTGCCAACGAACTCCAGATGCGTGCGCCCCCTTGTGCATCTGGCTAACATGGGACCTGGGGAACTGAGCCTCGAACTGGGGTCCTTAGGCTTCACAGGCAAGCACTTAACCGCTAAGCCATCTCTCCAGCCCTATGCCTTGAATTCTTATGTTTGATTTCTTCATAGTGTCCCAAATGTCTAGAAATTCCCATTCATGCCTTCCTATTAGTTTGTCTTTCTCTTTGTTAGACTTCATTAGATCTGCCACATGGTGTTCTAGTTTAGATAGTTTGTCCTCTCCTCGATCCATTCTGCTAGTGAGACTATGTATGGAGTTTTCTATTTGACTTACTCTGTTTATCATTTCTAGCATTTCTGATTGGTATTTTTTCATTATTTCCATTTCTTTACTCATGTTTTGTATTGACCTCTTTATTTCATTAAGTTGGTTTCCCATGTTCTCCTTCAGGAGTTTTTTTCTTTTGATTTCTTCTTTGATTTCTTTGAACAGAGATACAATCATTTCATTGAAATCTTTGTCAGTCATTTCATCTAAAGTAGTCTCACTGGAGGTCATTTCTCATGGATTTATAATTTTTGGTGGGATTGTATTGTCTTGAATTTTTGTGTTTTTTGTATTATAATGTAGAGATTTTTGCATGTTGAGTTAATTTGATGCTTGTGTTTTCCAATTATCTGCAGTGTTCTTAGCCATGTAAATCCAACTTTATATTTCTTCAGTGTAGGAGTTTGCCAGATATAACTTTTATGCTCCAAGAGAAACAGCAAAATTGTAGTAGACTGGGTGAAGTAAATTACTGGCAAATTCTAAACTTCAACTGAGCAATATAGAAATTCAATAAAAAGCAGCACAGAGTATTTATACAGGTGTGGGAATTAAACTAAACAGATAATCTATTAAAGCCAAAGCCCCTAGAGGTGTGTGTTGCCCCACATCCTTAATCTTGTCAACTAGGAGGTTGAGATTTCTAGATTTCTGAAATGGGTTCCAGGTCAGCCTGGGCCAGTCATTCCTTGCCCCCAATAATGACAGGGGAAAAAACAAAACAAACAAACAAAAAAAGGCCCTAAAAATCTGGAAATGTCAACAACAACAATAGTGAACACCAAAATACAGCTTATTTGAGAAGGATAAAGCCAACCAAGAATATATTACTCAAATGTAATACATTACCTTTCTTGACATGGAAAGAGAGATTAGTACCTCCAGGGCAGACTTATGTGTCTAGATTTGTATAGGTAGACCCTGTTACCTTTTGGGATGGCTTGAAATCTCACCAATGCTGAATGCCCATCTTGATATCTCTTGGTGCTGGGTAGCCAGGGGTGACTGAATTCTCCAGATCTTCATGGTCCTAACAGTTGGGGGATGGGAAACTTTGCAGGTGTAGCAGACAGCTTCAGGTTTACTGAGATGAACTTTCAGACCAGGCACAGTTATGGAGGAAGGGATTTATTGAAGCTTATAGATCCAGGGGAAGTTCCATAATGGCAGAAGAAGCTGGCCTGCCTTCACAGGCCCAAGCAGACAGAGAGAAGCACAAGCCTAAAGGTCAAAATCCACAGCGTCCTTCAGGAACTCCAGCTAGGCACACTTTGCATATCTTTAGATTGAAATCGGAAACCCACCACCACACCTTAAGATCACCCAGTGACATTGCCTCCAGCCAGGTAGCCAGCAGATGCAAACTACAAACAAACAACCGATATTGGGGGTCATCTATTCTATTCAAACCACCACAGCAGGGTTCCTGGCATTATACTGGAGCTTCTCAGCTGGTTCCATTTGTATTCTCCTTCAGCAGCTGCTCACCTAGTGTCTGCTGTTCTTCTTCAGATTTCTTGCCTTTGTGAGGAGGCCGATGTAAGTGGAAAATCCCTTCACTTTGTTTCTGCTCCTGCCACTCTGTCTCCAGCCAAGAGAGTGTGCACTTTGGGGTGCTGGCACCTTGGCAGAATTCTGGCCAGTTTCCTCCTTTCTGTAAGAACTTGGTCTCTCCTGCTTCTCTCTTGTAGTTGACAGTAACTTATATACCTTCACTTTTTGGTAAAAGAGTGCATTTTTCTATGTTTTTATTTTATTTTATTTTTTTAATTTTATTTTCAGTGTTTTTATTTCCCTCCCTAGGCTTCTTTGGTGTGGCGAGTACGCTGCCTTCTTACCTAGGTCCTATAGATAGAATATTTCAAGCTCAACATTATCCTAATTAAAAACCGCATAAACTACAATGGAATTTTGATCAAAAATTTAGCTCTAACAGGTACCTTAAAATTACCAACAAAAATTGGGTACAATAAGTAAAGAATTTAGATAAAATCTAAAATAACTCTTATATGTAATCATATAGTTTCAGACTTTGATTAAGTAACTGCCTCATTTCTGGTATCTCAAGTTCTCTGCTTAGAGATAAATTTATTCTTAACATATGTCCCCTGCTCCAAGACAAAGCCTCATGTTCACATGATCTTTATCAGGAAAAATTGATTTCAAAGTCTACTGTTTGGATTTCAACCTACTGGTTAATTGGTACCCAAACAGGTCTCCAGACTAATCAAAGATGTCTTCAAACACAGGTACCAAGACTTTATGCTGTCTTTTTTGTTTTTTTCTGACAGTTTCTAAGTCAAATTAATTGGTTTAAATCTGTTGACAAGGTCATTGTTTTCAGGGCTTGCAACATGTTCTTCTTGTGGTAGTGCTGTTAGATAGTTAAAGGATAAGCCATGCCTGCTTTCTGTGCTTTATATTTGGCCTACAAGTTCATAGGACAACTATACCTAGGTGTTAGACAAAATGAATTTAAGCTTTTATGCCATTCTTTAGATCTGTTTCACTAATCAGATGTGCTATATATCTATACCCTTCAAGGTTGGTGCAACTTTCTTTCAGCATGTTTTACTAAGAATATGTAGATACTAAAGCCAATTGGAGTCACTATAGGTTAAAAAAAAAAAGACCAATATTTGTACCTTTGCTCCCAGTCATAAGGCTATAGGAGATGAGGGGACACTTATTAATTATGGAGGACATGGAGACCCAGAGACAAAAAAAAAAAAAAAATGGTATACAATCTTCAACAGGATAGTCACAACAGATGAAAATTAGTATTCTATGTGTCCCAAGAGAGGGATGGTCACTGAGGCAGTATGGCTCTGACCCATCCTATCAGAAATACCAGCACTGAAGAAGCAGTAGTGCTCTTCCCAGCTCCCTACAGTCTCCCTTGGAGAGCCAGTATAGTCCTTCAAAAGTACAACTGATTAAATTTTGGCTATCTGTTTGGTCTTAAATACTCAGAGAGAAACATATAACCAAACACAGATGGTACATCAAAGCCTTATATGAGACACAGACAGATAAGGCTGCTTTGCCTCCCATTACAAAATATGCTTCATTTTCTATCCTTGCTGTTGTTCAGTTTTCCCATTCTATCTGCCTATACTCAGGATGAAAACTCATGCCGTGCATGGCCCCAAGAACATACACAGGATAGTAATCAGACTAACTGCTGGGTTTGTAGGCTTCTGCCCACATCGGATCCCTCTGGACTTCCTTGGGAGATGACTGGCACCAATTACAAGTATATATTAACCACAAAATTGCTTACCTTCTTATCTTAATTCAAGTTACTAGATAGGATGTCTCCCAATGGTTTATTTATTTTACCAGGGAGAAATAAGGGCACAGGAAAAGTACTTATACAAATAAAACCAATAAGACCCTCCTAATTATCATTACCAACAAATAATTACCCCCAACCCTCAAAATGGTTTGCTACTGAATGAGTCCTGAGGTGAAGGGTATGTTGGACATCCTCTAATAACACCCAGTAGCTCCATGGTACTAACTTTTGGTCCTGGATATCCCCAGATTAGGTTGGAAGGTACATTCTGGTATTTCCTTGGGTACAAGAGTGAGAAATACAAAATATTATAGCATCCAGACAATTTACCTATATTAAAACACTGAGAGACTAAGAGTGTATTTCACAGGAAAAATCATTTAGTTTCTATTTTTAATCCATCTATTGGCTTAGATACCCCAAAGTCTTTGGTTGACACTGATGAGGAGAATCTCCATTTTTAATTCTGAAGTTCAAGTGATAAAAAGGGCAATTATGCAAATTCATATGGCTTTGAACATCCTTACAAGAGACCAGAGTGGTACAAGTGCCATTATCAAGGTTACATGATGAGTATACATTCCTGATAACTCTGCTAATGTCTCCTCTACTTTACAAGACTTAAAGAAATAGATTCAAATCATGTCAGACACTACTGTGCCAGTGAACAGTTCTGTAAATGGATCTTGCATTTTTCATGGTGTAAAAATGTTATACTATTATAATCATCGTGATTTTTCTGTTGCTTTTTGGACCACATATATACAACTGCTGTTTTAATTTTTTTTCTCTGCTTGTTTACAGGTAACTGATGCTCAGATACAATAATCTAACTCCACCTATGTGAGCCCCCTTGGTTGCCCCTTAAAAGCCGATCAATAGCCACTAAGAGGACTACCAACCATCCCTAACTCATGACATTAAACTTCCTGGTCTCCAAGATAGATTCCAATACTTATGTCACTAATACTTGCAATTCTTTAATATCATGTCAAAAAATCTACATATAGATAGCAATGGGATATCTGATTGACTCACAGATTTCTCTCTTTGCCCTTTAGTTAGCTCCCCCATTTTCCAGGAGAGATTCTGCCATGCTTCTATTACCCCATTCAAATGTAAGAAATTAAAGACTGACTTGTCACCATCCCCTTTCATCTAAAAGCAGTTGGAGTGTCTGCCAAAAAGAGTGGGTATATGAGGGAGTATCAGTTAGCATTGTTCCAAGAAAGGGAATGAAGGAGATATAATACCGCTTTTCTGCTTCAACAAAACAAGAACTTAGAGTCTCTTCCAATCAGCTCTTTTTCTCAGGCTTACCTGAGCCTAAGGGTAAACCCCAGCACAATCAGATTATAAATAAAATCTTACTAGGTAAACAAGCCTCTTTTTTAGCTTTTTGCCTTTCCTGAACTTCCAGTTCCCTGTTCTGGTAAGCCCCGTCATATTGGCTGTGCTGGACTGAGAATGGGAGTGGGGAAGTGTGCTCTCTATCCCCTCCTGTCATCTTTTATTCTCTTAATCTAATAAATTTTCTTTAATCCCTATCCTCTGGTTTATAGATACCAATTCTTTAAATTAGTAAGACAAGGCTCTGGGGTCCCCTAAATTTAATTGTTTGTTGACATGGGCAAAGATGCCTAAAACTTCTGTTGTGATTAACAATGCTGTATGTTCTGTAATGCTACTAACAATATATTGTTGTTTTCAGTTGCATGTAGACAGGTTCAAGGAAGCACCTTTAGATTAACAATTGTGATCATCACTTCCATCTAAGAAATAAAGAATGGGGGATGTAGAGTGCAACAACCAGTAGGAGCCATTGACATAGGCACAGCCATGTCTACCTCTAGCTGAACTGGCAGAGATCAGAGTGGGGTGCGGCCTCTCCTTAATTGCTCCTCTTAGACTGTTTCTATGGTTCTGACCTTGTGCAGAAGACAGTACATGCATCAAAACAGTCTTCATCTGCTCCATTCCTACAGATGCTTTTTATATATTTGATAAAAGAAAGTTGTTGCAAAAGTTTTTATGCTTGTGTATACATTCAAATAATGCTAATTAGGTGGTGTTTCAGTTTCTCCAGCAGAGACTGCAGATTATCCAAACCCAGATTTCAATCTATTACTTGTGACTATCTTTCTTCTAATTCTAGAGTTGTCCCTAATAGGTCATTTTGTCAGTTGCTTGTGCCCTACATCAGGAAGAAGACATGTGCTTATGTCTCCCCAGAGTGAATATTTTCTTGCAAAAGCATTTAACAAAGTGAGTTTTCAGGAGACATTTCAGATTGAAATCATAGCTATGATGTGCATGTTAAAATTTATCTCCTTTTGTTGGAAGAATATTAAAAATAATTTATCTCTACTATCCTTGACATATGTAATCAAACTTTACATAAATATTTCTAGTGACAATGAATACACAATACTAATTAACAATTTCTTAAGCTATTTTATTTGAAAGAGATGCTTTCTTTAATATAGATTTTTAAATACTGTTATTTTATATATTTGACAAAGCAAGACGTATAAATGTGTAGGGGGGAGGGAGGGAGAGAGAATGGGTGATCCAGGGCCTCTAGCCTCTGCAAATGAACTCCAGATGCATGTGCTACCTTATGCATATGGCTTATGTTAGTCCTGGGAGTTGAACTTCTGTCTTTTGGCTTTATAGGCAAGCTCCTTAACTGCTAAGCCATCCCTCCAGCTCCATATTTTTTTTTTCTCCTCAGAAAAACTTCTAATAGTTCATCTCAGGTTTGCTTTTTGTATATAGGTCCACAACATGTCTTTCTTTTTTGTTATAAACTGTTTCTAAATACTTACAGACCTCTCTGCAAGGTCACTGAGAAATCCTGATGGTGCTGAGCTAAAAACTTCCTCCATGTAGACCAGCTGACAGAAAGCTAGAAAAGAGCCACGCTGCATGCGGTTCAATGGAGAGAGAAAAATCACCAGTGAAGATACACAAAAGTGGACACTCTAAGCCTTATATTTGGCCAGCCAGGCCAATTGTGCCAATACTAACCTATAAAGCCTAACTATTATAAACATTGGCTGGAATAGTTTTGTGATTATCAAATCAGTATTAATAGCTACATGACTGGAAAAAGTAATTTAAACTAAATTTAATGTCCTCTATTAAATATGTGTGCTAAAAGGGCCAAATGAGTTAAAGCATGTAAGAAATGTAAAGAGCTTATCACACCACCAAAGATACTGTAGTTGGTCAATGGTTTTAGTATTATCATTACCAAGTATTCCTCAGGCTATAGTTAGGTTGCAGATATAAAACTTTTAAAATATCATTGTATAAATGTTAATTACATGGTAATAAGGTACAGCCTATTCAATTAACAGACTTAGATGAATCATGCAGCCAGAATTCCCTTTTTAGTGTCACTTTCTTTGGTACAGAATAAGAAAAGACACTGCCAACTCACTAGGGCATATTGTGAATTGTATCCCATCATGTTTGCCTTGAATGACAGGCTGGATCAGTTAATACAAAATAATGATTCATATTGACTTGAAAAGTTCAAAAAATGAGTTGTTTGTTAGACGGTTCTGTTATATGGGGAGTACAATAATTATAGTATAGTTTATTTCTTGAGAAAATACTTCTGTTGAGCTGCATTTTTTTAAAACTTATAACTTAACCTTTGGCAGAAAAGATAAACAAAAAATAATTAGCTTGCAGTACATTACTGCATTTAACTAGAAAATTATTTTAATAATGAGACATTTGAGAGCGCATAGGGCAAAATGATACCAATGAAAAGAATGAGTTCTGCAGTCCTGCAGCCTATACTCAAATCCTTAGTTCATTTCTTATATCAAGTCAAACACAGTAAGTTACTCATTATTTCAAAGAGTAAATGTTTTCATCTCCAAAATGAATTACTTGAAAGTCTTAATTCATAGGATTTGGGGTTATCAAATTATATAACACTTAAAACAGTACCTTATACACATAAAATATTCAAAAACATTAGCAATTATTTCCAAGAAAAAAAAAAGAACAAGATTATTTAAATTGTAGTACTGCTAAGCTTAGATTAGTTGACTGGCTATAAAATAGAGTTTCATCAAAGTGCGATAACACATGCTTACAATCTCAGATTCAGGAAGCTGAGCCACGCAGATCAAGAGTTAGTGACCAGTCTGGGCTACCTACTGGGACCCTGTCTCAAAATAAAATGCCTCTACACATACACTCCATGAAATGAAGGAAGAAATATTGGGCACAGTGGCATATATCTTTAGTTCCAGCACTCAGGGAAGCACAGAGGCAAACTCAAAGCCTGTTTGTGCTGTGTACTGTCATAAAACATGAAGGAAAATATAGTTAATTCAGTTCTTTTAATACAGAAAAAGTCATATTATTCACTAGTATGTTTTCATTGTTATATAAATATGCATTTTTCCCTCTAGAAGAATGTGACTTGTGATGGGCATAGCTTTTAAGCCATGCTTATCTATAACCACAGTCTCCATATATTCTCTTCTTTGTGATGCTAAAGATACCAGATGCTAGTATCAGAATGAAGAAGATGGAATCTATTAACACTAACCCAAGAATGTCAGAGATAATTTTACAGCTATAAACATTTCCAAATTTTTAGTTTTATAGTTGCCCTTGTTCTCCAAAAGTATTGAATCAGAATCTGTGTCAATTGCTTATTAACTGAAAACCTGATGTCTTCAGAATATATGTTATCAGATGTCACTTGCTACCCTCCCTTTCTGTGGCTATCTTTCTTTCTTACAGATACCCTCCTTACTCATTGAATCTTTTGACACCTGACTAGCCATCTTCTTGGTTAGATAACTAATGTCATGATTCCTAGTGATTTTAATCAATCCAACACTGTGGATTCTGAATTCCTTTACTTCCTCTCCTGAAATTACCTTTCTCCAACTCATTTTGATACAGATTATGAGAAACATAGCTTTTTGTCACATACCTAGGTAGTTACATTCTACTCCCATAATCATGAAGCCATGATGGAACCTCCATTCCATTAAATTGACTATCATATCTTCACACAGAATTGTTTCATGGCTTATTACAGTAACTCTTTGCAACTCCCAACAAACCATCTCACGTTTGCTATTTCTGATAAAAATCCTCCAAAATAACAATGGTAATAACCTTGAATTGGTCTACAGCATTACCTACTCTATCTAAACTTGCACCCAAGCAGCTTTAGAAAGCTAGAAAAGTATACACAAACTTATAAACTTGCCTTATACTGCCCCACAATATCAATCCATATAATAATCTCAATACTGCCCCAAAATCTCTATCCATAAAATAATCTCATTGAGCCCTAAGCCTAACTATAAATTTACTAATACAGTGTAGTCAATTTATTCTCTCACTATCTGAAATAAATTCTTCATTATCTTTGTGTGTCCTCTTACTTCCATATTTTCAGTTTCAGTTCATGAAATAGACTATTATTTCAATAAGGAAAACTTGGGAAAAGACAACCAATTTTCCACCAGAAATACTACCAGAAACATTTCTTCAAAATATACTATAAACTTCTGGAAAATGCTCTCCCTATTGCTCTAGGGAAAAATGAATACATGCTTCTATCTTATCATTCCAAAGTGCCTGTTCACTAGATCATATCTCTCTTCATTCTACTCAAGTTATTTCTCTCTCTTTCTCTGACTCTGACTCTGACTCTGTCTCTCCCTCCCTCTCCTTGGTACACTAAAATAACCTTCCTCATTTCTTCTTGTCTAAGTGTAAAATTATATATATATATATATATATATATATATATATATATATATATATATTCCATTTAAAGATGAAATCTACATCATATCCCATTACCTGACAATTTGTAATATTTATTTTCCCTACTTATAATTGCAGACTGTTGTATTCAACTTCATGTTGATGGGACAAACATATAATCAGATATAGAGTATTAGAGGAAGGGATTTATTTCAAGCTTACAGATCCATGAGAAATTACATCAATGGCAGAAGATGCCAGTTCCTTTCATAGATACAAGCAGAGAAACCCACAAACAGCCAGCAAATAACAACAAAAACAAACAAACAAAACAAGCAAGCATAGCTCCAAAATTGCTCTGTACATACCTTTGGGCTATAATCAAGATATGCCCCCCAACACACTTTAGGGTTGAAACTCAGGTTCTACCCCCAAGTGATGCTTCCTCCAGGCAACTTCTGGAGATTAAGTAGGAAGCTTAACCTTAATCAAAAATACCTGAGGCTATGTGGGATGTACATTTACATGCAAATCACCACACAGACTTAGATAAATTAAGTAACTTAACAAATTTTCTTTATATTTCAATTGAACCACAACAAGGCTAGATACATATCTTAGCAGTTAAGGGCTTGCCTGAAAAGCCTAAGGACCCATGTTCAATTCCCCAGTACCATGTATGCCAGATGCAAAATGTGGCCCATTCATCTGTAGTATATTTGCAATGGCTGGGAGCCCTGGTGTGTCCAATCTCTCTCTCTCTCTCTCTCTCTCTCTCTCTCTCTCTCTCTCTCCCCCCATTTCTGTCACTCTATAATAAATAAATAAATAAATATTGTTAAAAAATTGAACTACAGCAATCAGCCTTTTGGGTCTGCACTTTTGATAAACATCTGTGACAATGATCAAATCCTAAGACCCAATCACAGTCTCATATGCAATGGACTAAGTTGATCATTCCTTGTCTATCTTAGTTGTGTCCTTTCTGTCGTAAGAAGAGAAGCTATTATTAGTCCCTTTGTTTTTTTTTTTTATTTAAAAATCTTCTCTCCAAAGACAGATTCCTGGGAATTTACAGGTTTCAGCCTTGCTGAATCTTTGAGTGGTTATATATATAACTGCTATTTTGAACATATGTTTCCCCAATTCAAATATCTACTCTGAGTTATAGTGTCATATATCTGTTTCTATATTCAATTTTATATGAGCTATAGTCATATACATTAATTTCTTGTCCTCTCCACTAGGCTATCTAACAGGCCTCTTTAGCCAAATATGTGGGAATTAAACTCTAGATTATTCTCACTTCTAAAACTTGTTTCTTTGTAAGATGTCCATCTTAATAAATGGTTGCCAATAGTCTTACACATCTCTTTGATTTTTTTTAATTGTTCCTTTTCCCTCATATTTTCAATAAGTTTATAAAACAATCCTGTATGTAGTATCTTGTTGCAGTTATGCTGCTAGCAGAAAGTACCCAACCAAATGCAGTTGATGGGAGGAAAGTTTTTTTTTTTTTTTTTTTTTGGCTTAGAGACTAGAGGGCAAGCTCCATGATGGCAGTGGAAAATATGGCATAAGCAGAGGCTGACAATGACCTATTGGCCAACATCAGGTGGGCAACAGCAGCAGGGAGTGTTTCTATGTCTTTTTGGTAGATTGATCCCTTAAATATTTTGTTTTGACTCAATCTTTAGTTAGAAAGCTTATTTTGTCATATTAATACATATGCTTCTTGCTTAACCTGTCAAAATCTTGGGTGTTTGTTATTGTTATAGAACACGTTTTGGTGATTATTTTTAGTGTTGTGAATATTGCCAAAGTAAAAAAGGATTGTGCTGGTAGGCTATTTTGTTCCATGTCCTATGACAACGGAACAGATTTTGTTAAAGCTTGCTTTGTTTGTACCTGCTTATAGTACTAGGTTGGAATCCTCCATAGTGCCTTGCTGGATACATCGCTAGCAATAAAGAAACCCTAGATACTCTCCTCTAGACTTGAGGTTCTTTCTGTGTGCACATTTTTTGCGCACTTTGAAAAGTGGTCATGAACTTGCTTTCTAAGTTGTTTCTAGGGCTGTTTTTGTTGTTTTGTTTTGTCTGGGTTTTTCTTTTTTTTTCCTCAATTTCATTAACATTTTCCATGATTATAAAAAATACCCCATGGTAATACCCTCCCTCCCCCCACTTTCCCCTTTGAAATTCCATTCTCCATCATATACCCTCACCATCTCAATCAGTCTCTCTTTTACTTTGATGTCATGATCTTTTCCTTCTCTTATGATGGTCTTGTGTAGGTAGTGTAGTGTCAGGTACTATGAGGTCATGGATATCCAGGCCATTTTATGTTTGGAGGGAGCACATTGTAAGGAGTCCTACCCTTCCTTTGGCTCTTACATTCTTTCTGCCACCTCTTCCGCATTAGACCCTGAGCCTTGGAAGGTGTGATCGAGATGTTACTCAGTATTACAGTCACTTCTTTCCAGAACTATGATACCTTCTGAGTCATCCAAAGGGCACTGCCAAATGAAAACAAGATTCTCTACCCAAAGTGAGAGTAGCATTAATTTAATGATATAAATATTAAGAGAAGTGCTTACTGGGCAGTTTGATAAGCACAGTATATACATTTTTCCAGACATCAGCAGATGTTATACCCCTAGGTCTCATGACTATCCCTGTTTTAGATTTTTCAGTATCAGGGATGTATTGCCTCCCATGGAGGGGGCCTCCAGTCCAATTGGAGGGCAGTTGGTTTCCACCATGATAGACATGCCACTATTGCATCTGTTGGCTTATTTGGCCTGGCTGGCCAATTATAAGGCTTGTAGCATCCACTTTTGAGTATCTTCACTGGTGGTATCTCTTTCTCCCTTTGAACTACATGGAGAATGGCTTCTTCCAGATTTCTTTTTTTTTTTTAAATTTATTTATTTGAGAGTGACAGACACAGAGAGAAAGACAGATAGAAGGAGAGAGAGAATGGGTGCGCCAGGGCTTCCAGCCTCTGCAAACGAACTCCAGACGCGTGCGCCCCCTTGTGCATCTGGCTAACGTGGGACCTGGGGAACCGAGCCTTGAACCGGGGTCCTTAGGCTTCACAGGCAAGCGCTTAACCGCTAAGCCATCTCTCCAGCCCTTCTTCCAGATTTCTGTCAGCTGGTCTACATGGAAGAGGTTTTCACCTCAGTTCCAGCAGGATTTCTTAGTGGCCTCGCAGCCCAAATATGTGGAGTCTTCAGCAATAGAGTCTTACCATCTATTCCTGGTGGGAAACCAAGGGCCTCGGCAATGGCCTATAATGTTTTGGGGGCATCAGGGGCCTCCCTGGCCAACAACTCACTAGAGGTATCCCATCCCTGGCACTGAAAATTTTCTAACAACGATCTATGGCTCCTGAGTTTTCCATTGTCCGAAACTGGAGGATTCCACATGATTTATTTATATCCTCTTAGATTTTGATTAGCCCTCCCTCCACCTTTCCTTTACTCAATCTCCTCCCCTGACCTCACTTTGGGCCTTCTCACCCCCTTTGATCTATTCTTCTAGTTACATATCTACAATACCAACCTATTAAGTACCCTCCTCCCTTCTTTCTCTTCTCTTTATATCTCCCTCCCCGCCACTTTCCCCTTTGAAATTCCATTCTCCATCATACCCCCTCCTCATCTGAATCATTGTACTTACATATATACAATACCAACCTATTAAGTACCCTTCTCCCTTCCTTTCTCTTCCCTTTATATCTCCTTTTTAACTTACTGGCCTCTGCTACTGAGTTTTTTTCCTTCTCACCCAGAAACCCAATCATCTGTAGCTAGGATCCACATATGAGGGATTAGGTGGGTACTTTAATATGTGAACCTATTGCAAATAAGTTATATTGCTTTTGGGTTATCCTCTTTTGTACTCTCTCCTTGTCCCCATTTCACAGAGGGCCCACCTCAGTGGGTAAATTGATAATACTTGGGAATGCACCAGATGATTTCTGTGGGGAGGGCAAAGCCTCACAGTATGCCTTCCCATCTCTTTCACCTTACGCTTTTTTCTGCCTCTCTCATCCACAGTGTTCTCTGAGGATTGGAGGGCATGATAGAAGTCTTGTTTAATGCTGATCTCTGGGAAGCTGTTGCTATGATTTTAATTGAACCCCCCCAAAAAAATCAAACGTGAATTGGGACAGAGCATCTTAAAAAGGCTGGAAATAATTCCATTAATTTTTTTTTAGAATGTGAAACAGATAAATTGTCACTTTTGCTCAAAATCAACAAAGAATTAAACAAAATGGAAAATCATAGAGTTTATATTGTGAACTTCAGAAATTTGTAAAATGTTGCTGTTTTGTCTTTGTATCCCTACTTAGTATTTATTGTATTACATGTTTAATGTGTTTTTAATTTATTAAAAATTAACTCCATGTTAATAAATACTGTTACATACATAGCTATGATAACAGAATTTGGAATGTAACTATCAGTAATAAACATACTTAACTAAGTGAAAATTTAAGTTTATTTTCTTCTGAGAAGATGCCAGAACATTGGTATCATAATTAATATTGGCTCAACTCATTTATCTTAATTAAAAATTAAATTTAGAGGACTAGATTAATGGCTTATCAGTTAAGGCACTTGTCTGCAAGCCAAAGGACCCAGGTTTGACTACCCAGGACCCATGTAAGCCAGATGCACATGGTGGCACATGCTTCTGGAGTTTCTTTATGATGGCTGAAGGCCCTGGCATGCCCATTCCCTCTCTATATCTGCCTCTTTATCTCTCTCAAATAAATAAAATAAATAAAAATATACTTAGTAATAAAACTTTACTTTCTTAATTAGTTAAAAATTAGCTTGGATTACTCACATCTTATTGGGGAAAATGTAAGCAATTCTTTAAAATGGTTGGTAAAACTGTCACCCATCATTCTTATGAAAAATGGTTACTATTTTTTTATTGTGAAAATTCAAATATTATGAGATTCAAGGAGACTATTTTCTCCCCTTTTCTGATTCTCCAAAGTTATATAATTACAAGCATAACTTAATTTTTCATAAGCTTTTATACATGTGCATATGTTAGTCCAACCACAGAACTTTTCTATAGCAATGCACATTTTTCTCCTTTTTGTCTCTATTGTCATCCAGTCTAGTCTGATTGCTTGCGAAGTCTTCTGTATACTCAATGTAAATATAAATGAGAACTTTTTGGCAGAGGGCATCATAATGCATGACTACAATATGAGAACTTGAAAGTCCAAGGCAGAAAGACTATTTTTAGGCCAGTCTCAACTAAATGATGACTTTAACATCAGCTTGAACTATAGAGCAAAGCCCTGTTTCAACACATCAAAGTCTGTTTATGTATCTTAGTGGTACAGTGCTTTCCTAGTCTGCATGAGGCAAATTAATGTTGGCTAGAGAGAAAGAGAGAGAGAGAGAGAGAGAGAGAGAGAGAGAGAGAGAGAGAGAGAGGGAGGGAGGTATCAGCACAGTTACATAATTTATTCACATGCACATATCATATAAATTATTTTTTGGAGTTTTTATATTGTTACCATTTATTATAAACTATTTCAAAGCAAGTACTTCCTGTTATAATTCTTTTTTAGATTGGGAATAAACAGGTCATAGTAGTAAGGATCTATTAGAAGTATGAAATAAAGACAGGAACACAATGATAATTTATTAAACTATATATGAAAATATCACAGTAATCAGACTCTCTAACTAGTATTTAATGAAATTATCAATATAGATAAATAATAGACCTATAGAAATTTAAGTGATTTATTTTTATAAAATTGATATTCTCATATATTCTAACAATCAAAGAAACTATATGCAAGATTTGGTATTGAGTGAAAAAGGAAAAAGCAAATTTCAAGAGTCAGTAGTTTTACTTAAATATACAAAATAGGAGTCAGAGAGTCCTAACAGGTTTTTTATAAACATCCTTTAGTTGTTTTTATATATGTATTATTTTATTTCATAGCTATCTATCTATGTGTTTTAATACAGTAACAAATTCTCTGCTTTATTTTTTCTCTCAAATTGCTCAGCAGGAATTCACTAATTGCTTGTCCTGTAATGGCTTCAAACAGCCTGAAGACAAATCTGGTAGAGCAGATTAGAGTGGATAATATTGTCTGTATTTGTTTAAGTGCTTGAGGTATCATCATGAACTGAAAGGAAACAATTTAGGCACAGATGCTTTGAACTGCAGATATAGGTAGAACAACTGGAGAATGTCATATAGCACTTTAAATCTGCCAAGCTGCTGAAGGCATTCTTGGGGTAAAGATAAAACATACCTTTGAGTACTGCCTACCCCTCCTTGTAAATTAACATGCTCAATATACAGGAAAATATGACATAAAGGCAATGATAATGGGAATTCCAGCATCTTAGGAATTTTTACAAAGCCAATCATTTGTCTAGCCTATAAGAAGCCACCATAAAATGGTGTGGATTATAACATATGAAAGGAAACATTCATATCTCTCTTTCAGATGGAAGCCATGTACTATCAGTTTTAGGGAAACAAAATTGCGAGATGCTCAACAAAACAGCAGTAAAAGTTCAGTTTGACTCATTTTCAGAGACCTAGGCTGAGTTAAATACTCCCCAGAGAACCAGTAAAATGATGCTTTGATTCCCTATAATACAGCACATTATCAGAATAATGTCACATAGTTTTTAATCTATGATGCAAAATTTGTAACTTGATATAAATATTGAACTTAAACATGAATATATATATGTGTATATATATATATATTTGTAGAGAGAGAGAGACAGCCTCACATACATGCACAATTTATTTTTCTTCATTTGCTTTACTAACAATTTTCAATGATATCATATAGTCTTTCTCTGTACATAACAGAATCATTATGGAAAATCTGCTAAGTTCTTAAAGGAAAGATGTATTTACTCATAAAGGGATTATTTCATACAAAATTTATAATATTGTGCTGTACAAAGTTTTATATGCACAGCAAAAATACAAAAAAATAAATCAATACATAGAAATGTTACCAATTTACCTACAGTTTTTCTGATGTGTCCCTAGATCCTATCTTTAGTACTAATGGACTATTTCCCAGGTTCAGTCACTCCTGCCCATTTCTTTTTTTTTTTTTAATTTTATTTATTTATTTGAGAGCGACAGACACAGAGAGAAAGACAGATAGAGGAAGAGAGAGAGAATGGGCGCGCCAGGGCTTCCAGCCTCTGCAAACGAACTCCAGACGCGTGCGCCCCCTTTTGCATCTGGCTAACGTGGGACCTGGGGAACCGAGCCTCGAACCGGGGTCCTTAGGCTTCACAGGCAAGCGCTTAACTGCTAAGCCATCTCTCCAGCCCACTCCTGCCCATTTCTAACCTTCTCAGGTATCGTTTCTGATTTGAAGAATGTGCTCCTCTAAGACAACATTTTCTTCTTGTGAAATCCTATGTATAGTCATCAACGAGGAGTTATAAACCCTTGACTACCATATTCCTAGCTTGGAGCAACATAGATAGACCATCTGAGCTTCACAGCTCCCTTTGGTACCTCTTTCAGCCTTTGCTGTGATTCCATCTTATTCCAAAATTTCTCTCTTGCCAACTTACTCTTTGTTTTCCTTTCAAGTGCTAAATCTGGGAATATCCCATCATATATTTCTGTCTAGTAGCCATCTTAGATAGTTCCCCCTCAGAAACTTGACTGGCAACATATACCACCACAATTAGATTAAGAAAGCAGATACTAATATTTTTTCCAGAGGTGTATCATCCATAAACTAGAGCTGGAACAGAGTTTCTCTCAAGGCATATAGCAAATGTGGCATTTCATGCCATATAGTCACTGGCATAAACTCTGAGCTCTGCCAATGCAGTAGCTCCCTATGGCATCTCTCGAATGCCCAAAAATGATATATAAATGATTCTCAGCATCCTTTATAATTGAATTTTATTTATCAAAACAGACTGCTAGCCCATAGATCATTGTTTACTGGTCTCTAACATAGTAGTCAGTGAGGAATAGATCACTGACTATAAATAAAGTCTGAATGAAAGTAGTGTAAATCTTGTTATAACTTTTAGCATATTTGGACTGGGATAGTATATGGATAGAAGGACGTATAGTAATAGAAAATTACACTATGTATTTGAAATGCATGCTTTAGTAATAATTATATGGGAGGAATAGTTTCTAAAGAATGTTCAGGCTATTTAAAAACAGCCCAGATAGGTACACTAACTGGCAGCCCTGGTGGTATTATCCATGTTTTTGGTAGGTAAAGATGATGCTAGGAATATATGTCATATTTGAAATGGAAAATTATATTTTAAACCTTTAGGTTTTAAAGTAAGTCTACCTTTCTGAGAACTATAATTAGCCCAGTAGAAGTAGAGTGTCTGACCATAAGAAATCAAACAGATACATCAAGAACTGTCCATTATAAACTTGGTTCTTTGAGAACTGCCACTCTACTGAGCACAGATGTGGTTTAGAGTCACATAGGAATGACACAAAGGACTGGTCACAACCATAGCCTGAAAGTACAAATAAAGTTGTCCCGTCTCCCATGTCATCTATCACTGTTAATCTTTCCCTTCCCTCAAAATAGTGGGTATCTGGATGCTGCTTAAGTACTTCTGATAAACCTAAATGTTGTAGCTCAGGCCTGCAATCCTAATGCTTTGGATACTGTGGTAGGAGTGTAGTCGTGAATTCAAGGCCAGTCTAGGTTACAGTATAAAGAATGAGAGTGAGAAGGAAGGAGAAGGAAGGAAGGAAGGAAGGAAGGAAGGAAGGAAGGAAGGAAGGAAGGAAGGAAGGAAGGAAGGAAGGAAGGAAGGAAGGAAGGGAGGGAGGAAGAGAGGGAGGAAAAGAAGGCAAGAAAGAAAGGAAGGAAACGTAAGAGAATGAATGATATGTTAGTAGAGAATATATATATTTATAAAATGTCAAGTTTTATGAGGAATAATCTGAACTGTACTGAAGCTGTAGGACAGCCCCCTTAGAAGGTAGGCTTGTGATAAAGTAATAAAAAGAAACATGTGGTTCATTTTGTCATCTATAAGTGAGAAAAATGTGTCTCCTCAGGTCTCCGTGTGTGTGTGTGTGTGTGTGTGTGTG
Organism: Jaculus jaculus; assembly: GCF_020740685.1. NCBI lineage: Eukaryota > Metazoa > Chordata > Mammalia > Rodentia > Dipodidae > Jaculus > Jaculus jaculus. Next base: position 79,783,959 of record NC_059125.1, read on the forward strand.
TGTGTGTGTGTGTGTGTGTGTGCATGTGCACGTCTATGCTCAGACACATGTGTGTGTATTTAGCTTAGTAGTTTGAGATTAAAAATAGAAAATCATGGGCTCTGGAATAGATGCAAATGGCTGGAACTATGGGAATAGTATTAAATATTACCAATCAAAGAAAATCTATCACAGAAAGATGTCAAATACCTAAGTAGAAATAATGGTATGGCCAGTTAGTGTTTCCCAGTCATTATCATTAGCCAGTCTGGTGTGAGTATAATATTAACGTGAATGAAGTGGTCCCAGCAGAAGGAATGGATGCCATGCTTGAAACATAACAGTATTGGTTCCCTCTCATAAGAATTGATATAACAACATCACTTGAAATATGTAGTCTGATAGCAATCTAAATCAAACTTATCTTCCTGGTACAAACATACTTATGGTATACCATCAGTGTTTAATAAGACAAACAAATCTTCTGGAAAGTTTATCACACTCAAACACTTCTCTCCTAAAAGTAACAATGTTCATTTTTGCTAGAAATAACTTTTGCACAAGAATACACGTTCCCATGGATAGGATATGTGTTTGTCTTTGATATTCACAGACCTTTAGCCAGAACCATATTCAAATATATATATATATTGATTCACTGATATGAATATTGCATAACCCTTACATGAAACCAAGAGTCTGACATAGCCACAAGAAGGGAACCCATGATCATGACATCAGCTGATGTTCCCACATGCAATATTTCTCAGAAGAACCAATATTATAAAATCAGTCAAATGTCCTACTAAAGGCATAAAGAACTTGGATACAAAACCCATTTTATAGTGTTTTATCCCTTTAAATATAATACTTTAGAGAATAAATCAAAGGGTGAAAGTAGAAGTGGTCTTGTTTACCATTATGCCAAATAACTCCTTAGAAGAAATGGTACATTATATATTTACAACTCTGATATAAATGGCTCTAGATAAACTGGTCCCAAGAGATAAATAATAATACAGCATAGGACAGAAATAACAAAATTACAATTAAACATTAAAATGAATATCCCACCAAGTTAGTTCAATATTTATGCCAACCAATTATTAGCTAAGATGCAAAAATGATAAAAATGAGAAAATTAAAAAGAGGACTGTGAAGATAGCTCTGTTAATAAAGTTCTTGTTTTGCAAGCATGAAAACCTGATTTTAATCCCTAGAAATCATGTTAAAGAAACCAGAAGTAGTGGCACATGCTTGTAATCATATCACTGAGAAGGTGGAAACAGGTAGATCCCTGAGACTCACCTACTTAGCAATTTACAAGCCTGGGAAATGCCTTTCTTTCTAAACAGTTGGTGTGTACCTCAGGAACAACATCTAAGTTTGGCCTCAGTTTTCCATATACATGCGCACATATGCACATCCATACCCACCCATATGCCCCACGCCATCCCCCCCACAAGAGTCAGCATCGAAATAGTTGTTTATTTTGCCTATCAGAGAGTTAGGACTGTTGTTTCATAATGGGATCATAGAAAGTTTGACACCTGGCCTTCCTAGCACTATTATGAAAATACAAGGGCAAGTGCAACAGCATAGTTGGAGGTGTTAATGACCAAGAGCAGTTCCCTCAATAAGAAGTCAGATGATCATGTGAAGCAAGTTAAAACAGAAGTAGTGGTTAAATTCAAACCAAAGCTACAATGCAGTATAAAGGAGACTGATGTGAGCCTTAGTTGTAATGTCATGATTAACAGAAATGTCAGGGCTATAAATTTTCCTATTAATACTTCTCTCATGTTTCCCAGTAATAATTGAGACCTGTCACTATACTGAAGACTGTACCCACAAAACATTAAAAATAACTAATTATAAGATATATAAGATGTAAGCCTGTATCACTCAGGAGTCTTCTCCAACTCAGGACTAAAGCATCCATTCCTCAGTTCTGGAAATGCTGTCCAATGACAGAACTCAACTTTAAATGGCTTTATGAGTTCCTATTAATGGAGATAAGCTCTCCCTTTATAGCCATGACCATTTCTCAGGGAATACTGCATCCTATAAGTAGTAAAATAGCATACAAACCTGATACTTTTTCTCTAAGTGGTTTAGTATTGAAGATCTATCTAAGCTTCAGAAGTCCTCATGATCTCAATGATAGTGGCAGTAGTAGTAACTAAAAATTCAACATTTATCTTTGTAAATAATTTATTGACAAATAGGACTGGCTTAGAATTAAATATCAATTTCTACCATGATTTAGTGACATGAAAGCTATGAATATTTTAGTCAAACATTGTGCTAATTCCCTGATTTTAATAACTAAACACTGGAATCTACCCAGATGCCCATCATTTGATGAAAGGATAGTGAAGATGTGGTACATATACACACTGGACTTCTACTCTGCAGTAAGAAAACATGATACAATTAAAATTGTCATGAAATGGACAGACTTTGAATAGATCATACTAACAGAACTCACACAAGCCCATACAAACAAATGCCACATCTGCGGTTCCTAACCTGAAACATTTTGAGTTCTAGTCATAACTGACAGACAAATCCAGGAGGGGAATGGGAAGGAGGGGGAGATATACACAAAACTAAATCCGAAATAAATTTGTTCCATAGAAGAAGTTCTCTTTGATAGCAGACTAAATGATACAACCCTCAACAGAAGTATGCAGAGATTATCTGGTAAGAAGGGCCCTAGAGAGGGTGGGAGTAAGCATAACCCTAAAACATTTGGCTCTGGGTTGGAACTCCCAGTACCAGAAATCAGTTACAATCCACATTGAGCTATCAATCAAGAGAGACATATGAGTTCTCCCAAACAAGACAGGGTTCTGTCAATGCACTCAATTACCCACCTGAGGTCAAAGGTAAGACCCTATTACTAAAGACACCACATTCTGCCAACCCAGAACACTGAGAGATCTGGCTGGAATCTGGAAGGAAGCCAGTCCCCAGATGGTCTGCTAATATAGTGCTAGAAAGCACTACATGAGCTGGTGAGGGAAAAAATGGCCACCAATCTTGCTTGCTAACAGGTGACACTAATATACAAAAGCAACCAGCCTGACAACATGTACACACCTATGCAATAGTGGCACCAGACAACCCATCAAGTGGGTTATTCAGTGGTTCTCTGATTTGCTAAGAGGTCAACTCAGTGAAAAGTTGCCTTTAGCTAAAACTGGGAACCCAGTCAGAATCCTATGAAGACCAAAATCATGGAATCCACAAGAAGCTCCCACTAGTCTTCAGCCAAAAGAAAGGCTACATTCATCAAAATTTCTCTTAATTAATAACATTTATCCCATCAAACCTATGCTGACCTCATTCTCCTTTGGAGAACCTGTTTTTCTCTTTCAGATGCCAACTGAGGAAATAAACTAATCCTCGCACAACATCCAGGGCCCAGTTGAAACCACAGATGATTTGACAAGAGCAAAAGTCCTGCTTAAATAGCAAGTCTGTTAACCAGTGCTAGGGTCATGGAGACAGATACTAAAGATACTCAAAATGCACCAAAGCAGAAATTCAGAACCTGCTAAGAGAGCAATACCAAAATAGACTTAAACACACCCATTATGCCTCAGGGAACTTTGTGGAAGAGGGTATAGGAAGATTGTTGAGAGCCACAGAGTAGAAGGAAATTTTGAGAGGCATTGTCCCCCACCCTTACAATGACTGACTGATGCTCTCAGGTCTCATGACCCACAAACTCAGGGAAATTGCAGTAATCCCACTGAGGAGACCCCTCAGTGGAATGGGGGCAGGGAGGAGAGAAATAATGGTACTAATATATGATGTGTCCATACAAGTTTCTACTTAATAAGTAAAAAAATAAAAAAAAAATGAGAACTCAGGTAATAAACTCAACCTCTACCAATGCAGTAAGTTTTGAATAAAGACCTTTTGTTTTTCTGACTTTAAATAAAGAAAAAAATGCCATGGATATTTTTAAAGGTTTCCTTTATCTTGGATTGTGTGTTTTATCTCCTATATATAATCATTTACTTCTTGAGTAATTCAGTATTTGAGGTATGTACTATGCCTTCAACATTGGACTAGAAAACTGGCTAAGGTGATACATATTTATAATTCCAGAACTCAGACATAAAGGCATGCAGGTCACAAATTCAAGTGCATTCTCAACTATATAGTGAATTAAAGGCCAGCCTGACGTGCATCAGATCCTATTGGAAAAGAATGGACAACAAAGGCTTATGATGGTAATTTTATAAATGAACATAGCTATATAATAGTAATTAAATAGTTGGCCAAAGATCTTTGTAGATATATCTATGAAAATATTTTAAATGATATTAATATTTTTAAATCAGTGGATTTTAAATCACCCCACCTTCCATAATACAAGTCAACTTCTTCCAATAAATAGAAATTTTAAATGTGGGGTTGTCCTCTTGCAAAGAATGAATGAGTCTGCCATCAGAGTTCCTTTAATGTAGAGCTATAATATCAACTCTTTCTTGACTCTGCACTCTTTAGAATCCCATGAGGCACATTTTATAAATTTCTCTGACTCTGTCCTCTCTCTCTCCTCACACAAATACATGAATAGGACACATATGCTCAAGCCATTAGGAGAATCCAGTATAATTACAAACATCTTAATTACTCCCTTATTAATTACAGTACCTTAGTTTTTCAAGTATATTGGATATTTTATAAACTCACTGTCTAATTTTTTTCTTTGAAATTATATCAACTATTTATTTGATTTACATTGATTCATTATAAATGTAATTCTGTTATCTCTCTTAGTGGATTCACATAAGACTTTTACCCCCAAAAAATGCCTACAAAATATTTCTACTTTGTATGCTTTTTTTTTTTTTTTAATTTAACCTGGCCACTTTCTCATAAATGGTAGTTCTTTTCCCTCACTCTTAAAACTGGGATGATCCTTTAGCATATTTTCGGTGATAAAACACCTCTGAACTGACTGTGTCTAACCTTAAAGGTAGACATTTTAGCTTTCCAATTTGTCTCTTGGAGCACCTCTGGAAAATCATGAAGCTAGCTGTGAGAAAGCCTTAGTAACTGCATGAAATTCCTACATGGAGGACATCCAAATCTTTGACTTACAGACCAATCTGAAAGACACCAAAATGTTTCCAATTTTGAAAGCATTCCACCATCCCACATGTTAACACATGAAGCAGAAGCAGACTTGCTTTATCATCCTATAAGAATTAAGCAAAATCATAATTAGTCCGATTTCTTAGTCACTATGTTTTGATACATCTTACTATAACAAAATAGGTAACATTATGTAATTTTTAAATATGTTTTGTTTGTTTTATTTTTATTTATTTATTTGAGAGTGACAGACAGAGAGAGAAGGAAGGAGGGAGAGAGAGAGAGAGAAAATGGGCATGCCAGGGTTTCAAGCCACTGCAAACGAACTCCAGAAGAGTGCACCACTTTGTGGGTACTGGGGAATTGAGACTCGAACAGGGGTCCTTAGGCTTCACAGGCAAGTGCTTAAACCCTAAGCCATCTCTCCACCCTACAATTTGTAATTTACTAACACATTTCTCATTGAAGAACTTTGTAATTTTTCTGACACCAGTACACACAAAGAAAAACAAAATGGGCAGGGGATGTGGCTCATGTTTGCCCCTAGCATGCAGGAAACACTTCAATAACTCCTCTTCACAACATAATAGCAGGTGTGGTGGTTCATGCCTGTGATCCCTGTACTGAGAAGGTGGGTCTTGGGTGGGGGGTTAACATAGGAAGATCAGAAGTTCAAGGCTCACCTAAGATACATGAAGCCCTGTCTTGAAAAAAGGGGAAAAAAAGAAGTAAAATGCCAGAGAGATGGCAGGGATGGATTGTGAACCTGAAGTGCCTAAGAAACAGTAATGCTCTCTAGATTTCCATGGTATTCCTGTAGTTAAGGTGCATTTTCAATTGTCAACATAATCTGCAAAATTTCTCAGTAACTTCACAAGTAATGCTGTCATAAATAACCTTTGAAAAATAACATCAGAGCTGTGTTAAAAACTTTAAAAATGAGTCCAAATATTCATAAACCAAGTAAAATCCTCTGAACAAAACTTTAATGTCCTGACAAACAGTTTTAATTAGAAGTTTGGGAAGATTAAACGAGTTTCACTCACCAGTCTTCCGCAGAGCCAATGGAAGCAAAGGAAAGTAGTTTTTTCCATAGTTACTAGCACTAAAGATCAATGTTAAATAGTCAAGTAATTTAATTTATATGTGTGGAATTAATCCAAGGGGAAAGACATTGCTCATATTATGACAGGCCTGGGGATTGTCTTTCAAAACATTGTCTTTCTTATTCTCTCTTATGTGCTTAGCTAAAAATAACCCAGATAAAAAGTATCAGAGTTGGCTTACCTTATTATATTTCTACTATGACTATACTCCCCAAACTTTGTGGAGTGACCAGCAACTAAAACTCATTTATGCTGAATGAGGTCAGGGACAAGGGAAACAGGATACCAACTCTTGACATATCAGTTATAGGTAAGAGACAATGTCTCTGTGCATAATGTACCAACATGTGGCTCTAACAATCTTTCCGCCCCCTCTTCCATGAATTTCCCTGAGCATGTTGGGATGTTTTAGGTCCATTTCAGTGATGGGGTCTTGGGAGCCTCTGTGTCTCTGAATATCTGATTTGGCAGGAGTTGAGTCTTCTCTGTGTTTATCTCTTTCACCCCTGTGCTGGAACCAGGTTCACCAAGAAAGAAGTAACCATGATGTCCTTCCTAATCGACTCAGTCATCTGAATTCTCATATTTCTTCATTGAATTATTTATGAAAACCATAGTTGTTTTACTTAACACATTTTTGCCATGTTATGCCTGTATGCAGAGATCCAGTTTTCCTACTTACAGAGTAGAGTGAAAGTGCCATAGTTTGGTATTCTTGAGTTTCCTAGGAGTTGGAAAACTACCTCACTTAGGAAATGGCTTATGAAATGCTTCTGTACAAATGTGTAAAGGCTACCCCCAATCTGGAGCTACTGAGATTTTATTACTCACTACCACTAAAGCTATTTGATAACTTAATTTATTTTTCTTAGTGTATTTTAATTCATTTCTGTTCTAACAAAAATGTTTTATTTTCATTTTCTAAATTACAAGAAATACTTGTAAAAATAACTGCAATAAGTTCAAACATAATGAAGATATTTGGAGAAATGTTTGCACTGCTGTGTATTTTAGACATGTACAGCATATCTCTGAAACTTGATGCCATATATTTTTTAGTCATAAAGCAGCAATGAGATTGTCTTATGGAAAAATTTCAATTTCAAAGTGTTTCATAAGCAAAGTCATTGAAGTATCTTCAGCAAGCAAATGTGTTTTAGACAATGTGCACATGCCCTGCTATTATCAGGATATTATTATAAAATATTAGAGCTAGGCAATAGACTAGCCAATTTCCAAGTGACAGAAATTTACCTCTCACTGTTATGAAGCCTGACATGTATACACTGAAGATGCTACATGCTTCCATGTGTGGTAATGGCTCACTCTGTCTTCCAAAGTTTGTGTCACATCACAGCTCCCTCACATTGTTGAAGAGGAAAACACTATGTCCTCACAGGTGATTAAAGGGCAAAAGAGTAAGGTAGTCTATAAGGCTTTTTCTTTTCTTTTCTTTCTTTCTTTTTTTTTTTTTTTTTTGAGATAGGGTCTCACTGTAGCTCAAGCTGACCTGGAATTCACTATGTCCTCTCAGGGTGACCTTGAACACACGGTGATCCTCCTACCTCTGCCTCCCAAGTGCTGGGATTAAAGGCGTGTGCCACCATGCCCGACCTATAAGGCCTCTTTTATAAGGACATTAATCACTTGCAGTGACAGCCCTAGTAACTTAATCACTTCCCAAAAGCTCCTACCTCATAAAATCGCTACTGAGAGGATTAAGTTTCAACATGATTTTTGGAAAGACCTTAGCATTCAAATCATACAACTTCTGAATCAGTGGTTTTCACAACTAACAACAAAACCAGATCACCTGAAGAAAGTACTTTAAAATAGTGTTTCTAGCTCATTTGTATTCACTCATAATCTCAGAAATTATCATGGAAATTTATATTTTCAATAATTCCTTTCAAGATTATGAACAACAATTTTATCATAGTCTACATAGTTGAGTTTAGAATATACAAAACCCAAGAAGTATTCCAGGGTTGTCTATATTTGGATGAGTTTTTAAAATCATATTGATAACTAGCAAAGCCTTAAATGATAGGTCTGTTCTATGCTACACTATGAAATCTGCAATGGGAGAAAAAAAAAGTAGAAAATTTACTGTATGTCTAAGAGATATAATTTTACTATGTAAATAAATAGTATAGTACAAGATCCTTGATACCATAATGAAGGTACTATATACATGGAGAAATTCATAACTTAGAGTAACTACATAGGAAGGGCATTCATTTGCTTCATGTCAGCGACTATAGACTGGAGAAAATATTCACTGGAATAATGGAGTACCCATTAATATTGGGACTGAAGTTTGATTGAATCTGGAAAACCCATCATTTAGCTATCAAATTACTTGGTATTTATAAAGCACATCTATTCCTTCTATCTACTGGCAATCTAGTGATGAAACCAGTTGTCATTCAGTAACAATGACTCTTTTTCAAGATAAGGTCTCACTCTAGTTCATGCTGACCTGGATGTTACTATGTAGTCTCAGGGTAGTCTCGAACTCATGGTGCTCCTCCTACCTCTGCCTCCCAAGTGCTAGGATTAAAGGTGTGCACCACCACACTGAGCAAGAAAGACTCTTTTAGTGAAAAAGTCAAGTGCTAAAATATCTAGCTTTTGCCTCACTATTATGCAATCAATAATCAAGGATAAAAGTTGGTTAGGTTAGGAACCTAATAATTTTAACTGTGTGTTTCATGTACTATGCCATATGCACCAGAAAGACCAAATCTCATTGTTACTTCTACATTATTTATTTTTTTCTCTTTGATAGGGCTTAGATTTCATGTAGTCCTTGCTTGTCTTGAACTTACAGTCTTCTGCCTTTACTTTATTTTTTGCATGCTCAGGTAAGCTATGTGCTACCACACATGGTTTATGTAGTGTTGGGACTGCAATCCAGGGCTCCATACATAACTGGAAGGCACTCTACCAACTGAACTACTTCCCCAGTTCATTTATGTTCCCCTTTTTATTCATTTGGAAGATAGGAGTATTTTATAAAACTAGCAAAGTTTAGAAGTAAAATTTGACTAGCCCCTTCATTTTGCATGGCTTCTGAATTTTGCTGTGCCTTTCATCATACAGATACATTTTATCACTAGTTGTTTGTCAATTAACATTCTCACAGTGGAATAATGCTACTATTCTGTGTATCATGATTTTGTATTACATTGTGTATGTTTTTTTATGATACATATCAAAGATAACTGGAATGAAGCAATACATCTGAATATGAACCATGATTATAAACTTCAAGTGAAACTTGGGGCATCTATGCACAAAAGCAGGAACAATAAATTTGTTGTTCTTTTCCCTTAGGTTCATCTTTGATTTAATAGAAGGTAGGATTTTTCTTTTATTTTTGGTTTTTCGAGGTAGGGTCTCACTCTGGCCCAGGTTGACCTACCTGGAATTAACTATGTAGTCTCAGGGTGGCCTCAAACTCATGGCAATCCTCCTACCTCCGCCTCCCAAGTGCTGCGATTAAAGGCATGTGCACAACCGGCTGAAGGTATGATTTTTTGAAGAACATCTTACACTATACTTTATACCATAAATTTTATTTATTTCTTTTGTTGTGAAAAATATTCTTATTTCATGTAGATACCTTGGCTTATATTTTGATTCGCTTCTAGAACTAGCATCTTGCACTATATTCAGCCACTCTAGGTCTTTGGAGGATTTAAAGCATTTATTTATTTTATTTATTTATTTTTTTTTCTTTTTCAAGATAGGGTCTCATTCTAGCCCAGGCTGACCTGGAATTCACTATGGAGTCTCAGGGTGGCCTCGAACTCACGGCGATCCTCCTACCTCTGCCTCCCGAGTGCTGGGATTAAAGGCGTGCGCCACCACGCCCGGCTAAAGAATTTATTTTTTAAAAAATTCCTGGCAGATTACTGTTTACCATGGCTATTTTGTTGCTTTCTGGCTGTTTTGCATTCATTTCCTTACATTCGCTTTTCGATTGCATGTTTGGAATTATTTCTTTTCACATTTTATCAACACCAGAATATCGTATAATATCCCACTTTAAGCTAAAAACAACCTGTTTGATCACATACAAAGCTGCTACAATCTTTTCATCCTCACATTTTATATTATTGATGTTAAAATTACATCATTTTAACATTATTTTTCCAATAATAAATTATTAGTTATTTAAATACAGTGTTCATTTAACTTTCATACTGGAGTTGATTGAAGGTGATATATGTATTATTAAAATATTAGGTCATTATAATCTGGTGTTGATCATATATTTGCATTTTATGTTAATAATTATTACCCTTTCAGTCCAAAGCATTCCCATTAGATATGTTATAACTAATACAGATAGGCTGTGTTTTATGAAAATGCTATTTTATATGGTACTACCCTTCTAAGCAGTTTTATTTCTACTTTAGTTGCACTACAGTGTAACATTAATATTTTCCACTACCTGGCATTCTTCTTGTGTCTTGCTTTCCTTTTATATTTAAGTGGATTTTTTGTTTCATTTCCTTTGTAGTGTGAAGTTTCAGAATACCCCAAGCCATTCCACTGGTAACATGTTAGAAAACAAACAGAAAATAAAAAAAAAAAATGCATTAAGAGATATTTAAGGACCATATATTCTATCACAAGGCATAGAAATATTTTTTTATGTCCTTTGTACAATCAATAAGTAGGGCCACTTTTGTTATACTGTTTATGTATAAATAAGGTCACCGTATATTATATAATCTAACATTCCACATTTTGAAGTAAAAGTCTCTGTATAGTATTTTCACCAGTATTTGATGTCTCTTTTCTGGGTGATAGCCATTGTAACTGGATTAAGGTGGTATCTCAAAGTTATTTTGATTTACATTTCTCTGATGGCTAGGGAGTGTTAGGCCTTGAGAGGCCCAGAGCGAAGCCTAGTGGAACTTCCTGAGCCTAGCTAAAGTTTGGCGACCTGTCTCTGGCCAGCTAGTACTCAGCAAGACACCTAATGGCTTCTGGCCTGCCACCTCCGTGTGGCAATTGTAATTACTATTTCAATAGTTAAAGTTTACTATTGACCCTTACCTCTTCCCCATCCTAGAATCCCCGCCTTTGTTCTCAACATTATATAGTCAACTGACTGTAACAATAAAGCAAGTTCCTGCTTCGACAAGACTCCTGACTCAGTGTGGTTTCTCTCCGGTGACTAGGAGAGGTTCTGACTCATCTGACTTTCACCTTCTTCTTCAACCCCTTGGGAGGAACCAGCAGGTCTGGTCCTTCCTCAGCACTACACTCTGGGGGAGCCTGGCAAGGGAGTATTATTATTTTCTTACATTGTTACTGCCTATTTGTATTTTTTGTGTGAACTGTTTGTTCAGTTCATTAACCCATTTGAGGACTGGCAATTTGTTTTTATACGTTTAATTTTTGAAGTTCTTTATAATTAGCCTTTTGTCTTAAGTGCAGATGGCAAAGGTTTTCTTCCATCCTATAGGATCTCCTTTTCACTGATAATTTCTTTTGCTGAACAGAAACTTTTGAATTTCATGTAGTACTATTTGTTGACTTTTGGGGATATTTCATATGCTATTGAAGTCCTGTTCAGAAAGTTCTTGTCTATTTCCTATATCCTAGAGCATATGCTCTTTTTTTTTTTTTTTCTAGTAGCATTTTCTGTGATATTACTTTTAGATTGAGGTCCTTGATCCTTTTTTTTTTTTTTTTTTTTTTTTTTTTTTTTTTTGGTTTTTCGAGGTAGGGTCTCATTCGGGTCCAGGCTGACCTGGAATTAACTCTGTAGTCTCACTGGAACTCACTGCGATTCTCCTACCTCTGCCTCCCGAGTGCTGGGATTAAACGTGTGCCACCACGCCCGGCTTCCATTTTGACTAGATATTTGCGCTGGAGAAAAAGGTATGGATCTAATTTTCTCTGTAGGCTGATATCCAGTTTGGCTAGCACCATTTCTTGAATAAGCTGTCCCTTCTCCATTGAATATTTTTGGCCCATTTGTCAAAATTAGGTGCTCAAAGAACTGTGTGTTAACTTCTTGGTCCTCTATATGGTTCTACATGTGATGTCACTACCGTTTTGTCTTAAATTATATTTCTCTACAGTATAATTTGAGGTTAAGTATTGTGATTCCTATCCATGCAATCTTTTCCTTGTTTGGGCCCCACTTCCTCATACCCCTTCCACAGGATACATTCTTCTTTCCAAATAGTTCCTCTTCTATTTTAGTATGAAATTTTGCCCTCCTCTGTCATCCATGACATATTGATGAGCCCAGTATTGTTCACATATTTTCAGGAAATGCTGTACAACCTGAGGTCATGAATGTAGTGCCTATTCCAAAAGACAACATTTTCAAGCACTCTTCTCCATCCTTGGGCTCTTACATTATTTCTGCTACCTCTTTAGTAATGCTCCCTGGGCCTTAGAAGGTGTTACTAAGATATCTCTTGTAGTGTTGAGCACTTAATTGTCACTTCTCTGAAATTTGATGAACTTTTTGTCCCTACTTGTCACTGCCATCTTCAAACAGAAGCTTCTCTGACCAAAAGTGAAAGCAGGGCTAATCTGTAGGCAAAAATGTAGCCATTTAGAAGGCAACTTTGTGGGTACAATATATTAATTTAGCCAAGCAATAGTAGTATCTTTCTACTTTGGGCTTATGACCTTCTAAGTCATAGGCTTTGACTAAGTTTATAATAAAGGTATATATTACCTCCTGTAGAGCAGCTCTCAAATACAATCAGAGAGCATTTGGTTATGCTCATAATATACCTGTCACAATTATACCAGAGAGTACATCATGTCTTGTTAAAATGACCAATTGAATAGCTCAGAGTCCATTTCTAGCTAACACTGGTGATGACTTTTCTCCCCAATCAGTCTATATAATTTTTCTAGCTCTATAACAAACAGCCAGCAGTAAAGAGGCTCCCAGCTCAGTTCCAGTTTGACTTCTCAGTGTCCTACAACCAAAGCATATAGTAAACAATAGGGTCTTACCATCTAGTTCCAGTGAGCCATCAAGAGCACTGACAATAGCCTATATTGTTTTAAGGGTCTCAATGGTCTCCCTGACCACTAGCTCACTAGAAAGTATCCAATTTTTATCACTGGGAATATTCTTTAATAATCTATGCCTTCTCGGTGCAGCAGCATGATTTACCCTTTCAGGGTACTTCTGTCCAAATTCTCTTCTTTGAAATTATAATTTAAACTAGCCAACAAAGAAATAGTCTTCCATATACTCATAATATGACTAGTTTTGGTTAACCTTAATCCACTCCCTTCTCTCCTCAATCTTTCTCCACCAACCCCAATTAGAGCTTTCTATTCCAGTTGGCAGAGATATTTTTTAATCCTTAATGTTGAAACTCAGAACTGCATCTATATAAAAAGCCTTATCTCACACAATTACTTTGGTGTTACCTAAATAATGACTCTTCTACCTATAACTAAGTGATTTGGATACATCACACTTTTTGTTGTTGAGAATAAATTCAATTGTAATGATTTATGGTAACACTGAGAGAATAGGAGGAAGAAAATTGTTAGATAGTTGGGAAGGACCCCTTGAGAGTCAGAAATCTACATGTGCTTGGTATTATATTGGGGACTTGGGTATAAATACTGATAATATATATTTACTTCTGTTAAGGAATTTGAATTCTGGTCTAGTAGTGACATACACAAATAAATATATTTTGCAATAGAGGGTTACAGAATTATGTACATTCTTGTACATTAACTCAAACTGATAAGGGGTATAAATCCTATGGAACAGGTAACATAAATGGTGAAATGCTGTAAAATATACAGAACTAAATAGGATGATTACATGAAAACAATTAAATAGCCTAACCAGAAGAGAAAAAAACCTGCAAATTAATGTAGGACAGCAGAAATGAAAAAAGCCTATGACTTAATTATTGTGTTCTAATTCTTTTTTTTAAATATTTTTTGTTCATTTTTTATTTATTTGTTTGAGAGTGACAGACACAGAGAGAAAGACAGATAGAGGGAGAGAGAATGGGCACGCCAGGGCTTCCAGCCACTGCAAACGAACTCCAGATACGTGTGCCCCCTTGTGCATCTGGCTAACGTGGGACCTGGGGAACCGAGCCTTGAACCAGGGTCCTTAGCCTTCACAGGCAAGTGCTTAACTGCTAAGCCATCTCTCCAGCCCTGTGTTCTAATTCTTAAAAGTAGCCTCATAAAAGAAGTGAATAAATGACAATAGATGAACAATAGTTTATCTCTGAACCACATTAAATTCAGTGATCTAAGATGTGCTATGAAGCGTAAAGTAAGACCTAACAAAAACTAAATATACAGATTCATGACAGGCTGACCTTGTTCATTCACATTTGTAAATATATTTTCAGTCACATATGTACAAAATAAATAATTTTCATACAAATTGCAAAAATAAAATGGTTTTATGGTAATATGTATATAATGAAAAATAAATCCAACTGGAATTGATATTCTATGTTCTGAATGACTTATTTAACATCTTTGAACCATTCATGTATCACTTCTGGATTTCAAATTTCTCCATCTGTTAAATGAAGTTAGCTATTATACCCCTCTAGCTCATCTGGCTGTAAATGATATAAAAATAAATGATTTATGATTTGTGCAAGAAAGACACTGTGTAAATTCAAGGCCATATTATTATCTGACATGTAAAAATTCAACTTAATTATTATTATCATATTATTATCTGACATGTAAAAAATTCAATTTAATTTTGTGCATATACTTTGGCTTAATAACAATATTATATATGACCTTTCTTCACAGTAACTAGTTCTTACATCCACCATGATCACATACAATATAAAATTAAAAGTCATGGGCTACAAGAGGGCCTATAGCAATTAAACTCTCTATAAAAAAAGTAAGGGTTATCGCATTTGTCCTGGTGCTAACTTACTCTCTTTTGGAGAATCTGCTTCTCTTTTTCAGATAGATGCAGATCCTAAGGAGAGAGCCACCCCATCATACCTCAAAAGGGCCCCTGCTGAAACTAAGGAAAATTGGCAAAACAAGCAAGGGTGCTGTTTTCCTGATGAACCAGATACCAGCACAAGGGGGAAGGAAACCAACGCAGAGAAAAATCAACTCCTACCAAATCAGAGAGCCAGAGCCTCAAAGTCCCCCAACACCTCATCACTGAAGCAGACCAAAATTAAACCAACATGACTCAGGGAAATTTTGTGGAAGAGGGGGCGGCAAGAATGTCAGAGCCACATGTTGGGTCAGGTTATGCAGAGACTTTTATCATACCCATAACTGTGGGCTCACTCCACAATGCATGACCCATATACATCAACAAGGAGGGGCCAATGGGGAGGGGGTAGGTCATGGATGAGCCTAATAATGGTCCCAAACTGCCTGTATTTGTTGAATACAAAACTAATAAAAAACTATAAAAAACAAACACAAAAGATGAATATTTAAACCATAAATAAATCAACAAAATATAAAATAGAAATAAAGCAGTCATATTTGGAGCACTACACTTGTATTTATCACTATACTGTCATCAAAAGTAAATTGAATTCACTTTTTATTTAGTGGACATTGTATATCTATCTATATCTATATAACTATATATATGAGAGTTGAGAAATACTATATACTTTAATATTTAATATTTAATTTATTTAATTATTTAATATTTAATTTATTCAATATTTAATTTATTCTCCTAGCCTTGACAAGTTTTTCTAATATGTCAATATAATAGTGCAATTCTACTTCAAAACAGAAAGTTAAATGAAAAATATGAGCATAAAAACTATATTGCTTAGTTGTTAAGATAGCCATTGTTATCATATCTCTTTTCATGTACCCAAAAGAAATTAGAGGCAAGAAATTGGTTTCTGTAAACTAATAAAAGTCGTCAATACATATTCATGATTAAACATATAAGTCTTGGACTGGAGAGATTTCTTAGCAGTTCAGGCACTTGACTACAAACCCAAAATACAGAGGTTTAATTCTCCAGGACCCACAGAAGCCAGATACACAAGGATGCACATGTATCTGTAGTTTGTTTGCAGTGGTTGTAGGATCTGGTGTGCCCATTCTCTTTCTCTCTCTTCTTTCTTTGTCTCTCTCTCTCTTAAATAAATAAATATTTAAAAAAGTAAAACAAGTTTAAAGTTTGGTAACTTCAATTTTTATGAGTTGTTATATTAAAAATAATGTATTTGTATAGAAATATGCATACAATTTTTTAGGTATTGGGCATTCTAGCAATATTTAAGCAGGACAAAAAGATAGGTTTTGAAATATAAAGTATGCCAATGTTTTGGCATTACATGGAGTTTGAGGTATACTCACTTTGCCTAAATTATGACACATACTTTTTTCAACAAATACCAATGAATGAATGAAAAACTATAACAAAGGAAAGTATGAGAATAAACAATTTTATAAAAAATGGGATATGTACAAATATAAGGAAGGAGCAAAAAGAAAATATAAAGGAATGTCATGAGAATATACAAAAATAAAGAGTAAAGCAAGCTAGAATTAAGTGCTCTAAACAATTCAGTAATTCAATTAATGATTACCATATTTTAACTCAGTCTTTCCATTTATGATATGTAAAAGACATGTATTTGACTTTGAATTGCTTTGGAAGATATCTGAGATAAAACACATTTGTAGAACTAAGATTTATTTTTGGCTCACAATTTCATAGGTCCATGAGCATCTAACTCCATTTTTTATGAGCCATGATGAGAAAGAACACCATACAGACTGGGAGAAAGGGACTAGTAACGAGGTGTATTTTTCTAAGTTGGGGACCCAGTAACTTGTTTCATCCAACTAGGACCCACCTCCAACGTCCTCTTATCAACCCACCAAAAGCAGCTGATGGGATGAAAGGTTATCATTTTGAATTATATTCTTGAAGAAAAGCTTCATGCTGAGAGGTTATGAGCAGTCTGTACATCACCTCTACCATAGCAAGTGGGAAACAACAGCAAGAGAGTGAGCTGAACTCTGGCAAGAGAAACTGGCTATAGCACACTTAAGCGAATTCCCAGCAACAGCCTCCTTCAACAAGGCTCCAACTCCCAAGTTGCCACCAGCTGAGGACCAAACCTTCAAAACACATTAGTTTATGGGGGATGGCTCTTTCAAACTACCACAAATACAATCAATAAAATGTAATACACTCAGTAATGATGGGATTAGTACATTTACTGGGGCAGAACTCTCAGGACACAATCACTTCCAAAAGATCATCAAATGTTAGTCTGTGAGGTCATGAATACACCAGTTAATTCATGTGTAAGTAAAAGTTCCCCAAGAGTACAATTTTCCACCCTGTGGCTCTAACAATCCTTTCCCTTCTTTTGCAATGCTCCTGAGCTTTGAAAGGCATGTCAGAGACATATTCTTTAGTCTTGAGCTCCCAATAGGCCTATTTTCTAATAATTGAGTCTTCAATGTCTTGCCGTCATCTCCATACAGAATGTTCTCAGTCTTGCAGTGAGAGCAGCACTAATATTTTTTTTTTTTTACCACTTCTTCTGCAAAGCTTCCTGAACCCTGTAGGTATGATGTAGATATGTTATTGAATATTAAGCACCAGGGTGTCCATTCTTTTAAACATCTTGATGAATCATGGGTCTCTGTATGGACTTATTTGTTAGATTGATAAACCCTTAGCAAATCTGACCAAAAGAAAGAGAGAAGAGAAACAAATTAATAAAATTAGAGATGAAAAAGGTAACACCACAACAGATACCAAAGAACAACAGTAACTTCTTGAGGGCACTTTCTACCCAAAACATAACAATTTACATCCATGTAAACAATAGCTATAAAAACACTATTACTTATGTACCAAGAAATTAGTAGGTGTATCTAGAGCTATTCTTTTAAAGTTTCTTTAGATTCATTTTATTAGAGATCAACAGAGGTATTGGAGGTTTAGAATAGCTTCAAATCAAAAGATTGTTACATGCACTTGCATTTCTCTAATGTAATTGTCCAACTCTCCTTCAACTGGCTATCAAGTTAATTTGTCAGCTATCACTTTCCTTCCAAATGTTGCTGCATATAAAAGGTGATTTGGATTTTAGATCGGAAAGTATACAAATTAGAAATATAACAGTGTGAGCTTCACACACATATGGTGCACAACCTTTTGCTTTTAGTGTCATCTTAGTCTGCCAGATCTCTAATTTTGCAGTAAGGAAA
The DNA here is from genome assembly GCF_020740685.1 of Jaculus jaculus. Classification (NCBI taxonomy): domain Eukaryota; kingdom Metazoa; phylum Chordata; class Mammalia; order Rodentia; family Dipodidae; genus Jaculus; species Jaculus jaculus. The sequence continues at coordinate 79,802,393 of NC_059125.1, forward strand.
TGGGCCAATGGAATATATTGAACTTTCCCTTTATCACTAGGCTTCTTGGTTCCTGAAAATAGCTGTTGCCATGTGTGTCACAGTTGGCAGATTGACACAGCAGATGGGGATTGTGTTGTCAATTACACTTTTCCCATTAGGATTAGCACAAGTCATAGCTCCTCCAGATTTCTCTTTGAAGGAAATGAACATTTGTTTGACACTAATAAGATAATATCATTATTTAAGATCTATACTGAAAATCAACACACTTTATGTAATTGTAGTGAAATTTCATCCTTAATCATGTAGCTTTTCTGTACCTAGAGGAATATGTTCAAAATATGGTACTTATATGTCTTTATTGTAGAAATATCAGAATGTTTACTCTTAAGATAGTTTAAATGTTCATTTCAGCAGCCTTAGCTATAAGTACATTTTTTGAGTTATTAGACCCACTGTCAACATAGAGAACATTTCCATGTTTCTACACTATTCATCTCTTAAAAACTAACTTGGGATTCCTTCTTCTACCTAGTCTCTGTGAGTTTGACTATCCTACATTTCTCATGTAAGTGAAATTGTACAGTATTTTTTTCCTTCTGTAACTAATTAAATTCATTTGGGATTATTTACTCAAAGTTCATCAAAACTGCATGCGTTAGTTATTTTACCTTTTAATATTATGCAATACACACACATACACATTTTAAAAATCCATTCTTTCTACAGTGGGCATGTGAAATGCTTTCATTTTCAAAAAAATTTTGAGACAGGATTTCACTCTGTATCCCAGTCTGGCCTCAAACTCATGGTAATCCTCTGGTCTCAGTGTTCCAAGCGCAGGTATTTAAAACTGCATCACCCAGCACAGCTGACATTTTTTTTTAAATTTATTTATTTATTTATTTGAGAGTGACAGACACAGAGAGAAAGACAGATAGAGGGAGAGAGAGAGAATGGGTGCGCCAGGGCTTCCAGCCTCTGCAAACGAACTCCAGACGCGTGCGCCCCCTTGTGCATCTGGCTAACGTGGGACCTGGGGAACCGAGCCTTGAACCAGGGTCCTTAGGCTTCACAGGCAAGTGCTTAACCGCGAAGCCATCTCTCCAGCCCTGACATTTTGAATAAAATGTTCCATGAACATGAATGCACAAATATCCATTCTTTTTCCATTTCAAATTTTATTTTTCAGGTTTTCTGTAAATTCTAATTCTTAAGGAATTGCCACATCAGTTGCACCATTTTATAGCATTACCAAAGATGCACAAGAGTTCTAATTTTAAAAATACCTTTTATGTATGAACATACTTATGACTATACATATGCTCACACATAGTGGTAAGGTAAATGATGTACTTGGCTCCATGTTCACATATACACTCTAATATTCAAAATTTGAACTATTTGGATTTTTTAAATGTTCATTTTGTGGTGTGTGTGTGTGTGTGTTTCTAGGAATTCTTATGGTTGCAAATTAATATCACACACTTGCACTACATTTTGTATCTGGCTCATGTGGCTGACTTGGGAATTGAAATTAAACTAGTATGTTTATAAGCAAATGCCCTTTTACCTACTGAGTCATCGTTCCAGCCCCTTAAATTTGGACTTTACTCGTGTATCTAAGCTAGGAAATGCTAATGATCTTTGCCCAACAATTCTGCATGCAAGCAGTATAATCATTTGGCCCTTTTCTGGCTTTCTGTCTATCCATGTTCTATTCATTTACGGTAGTTTTTCTTTTTTAGTCACTAAAATCTCTGATCTGTGTCTTCTTTGATTAATATCAAATTGGTCTAGGTTTATTGCCCCCTTATCTGTCACCTAGTCACTTCTGGTCTCACACCCTACGGCTAATGGAAAAAACAAAGAAATTCCTTCCCTTCTGACCCTTCCCCCAACTGGAAAACTCTATATAGGGCACTATCTGTAATCTCAAAGATGACTGCTCTGCTCTTGAGAGCCAGTCCTGGAAGCTCATGCTTTCCCCAAATAAAAGCTCCCAACTTTGTCTCAGAGAGGTCTCTGTTGTCTTGGTCCCTCCTGCACCTTACAACTGCTGCCACTAAACTTTCATCAGCCCTATCTCCAAGGTAACAACCTTGAGGTTTCATGCATATAGGTTTTACTTTCTCAGTGTGCTCACTTGTTCCACACAACTAAATCTAACCTCCCTCATTTTCAGTACTCTCCTAGAGGATGGCTAGGAATCTTCTGAATATTTAAGCTTGGTTCATGAACATTCTAAACATTTATGATTAATTTATGTATCAACTATATCAACAAGAATCATAATACTAATGGAGGGTTAACTTATTTTTAAATCAAGTTGTTTCCAATTATTTACCTTTAGAAAAAGACTTACAATTTCATATATAATTTAAAATACTTTTTTTTAACAATTTTTTTTTAATTTTTATTTATTTATTTGAGAGTGACAGACACAGAGAGAAAGACAGATAGAGGGAGAGAGAGAGAATGGGCGCGCCAGGGCTTCCAGCCTCTGCAAACGAACTCCAGACGCATGCGCCCCCTTGTGCATCTGGCTAATGTGGGACCTGGGGAACCGAGCCTCGAACCGGGGTCCTTAGGCTTCACAGGCAAGTGCTTAACCGCTAAGCCATCTCTCCAGCCCTAAAATACTTTTCATAACAGACAATTGTGAGATTTTTTAAGTCCAAAGATGATAAAAAAAAAATGCTGAAACAAAATCTTTACTTTAGGGGTAGAGGGATGGCTTAGCTGTTAAGGCATTTGCCCGCAAAGCCTAAGGACCCAGGTTTGATTCCCCAAAATCCATGTTAGACAGATGCACAAGGAGGCACACACATCTGGTGTTCGTTTGCAGTGGCTGGAGGCTCTGGCATGCTCCTTCTCTCTCTCTCTCTTTCTCTGTCAAATAAATAAATAAATAAATAAATAAATAAATAAATAAATTATTTTAAAAGATCTTTAAATGAATGCTTTTTCTCACTGCTTCTATATATAAAGATGGAAATCAATAACAGAAGTTATGTCTAACTGACTCATATTCTCACAAGTAATATTTATTCACAGATATAGTAGCTAATTAAAAATAAGTTCTCTGTAAGCGATCCATTTCAATAAAGGTATATTTTAATATTTAATGACCCATATGAAAATATAAGTAATGTATATGTTGGCTGAATGAACTATTTACTACTGTTAATGGCACTGATGACTTAATTGATAGTAAAATATTTTGATACTTAGAAGTATATTGCTTCAGGAAAGTTTTTTTTTAAATTAACTCATATACATATTTTAGTTCCAATAAATATAATAGACAATATATGAAAAACTCAAGACTATAAGCATTAGGACAAAATTTTTGTGAGAAAATTGAAATGAAAATTCCTTGAAGAAATAGAAAAATGTAAAATATCCTTTTCTTTCTTTTTTTTTTTTTAAGTAGTGTATTGCTCTAGTCCTGGCTGACCTAGAATTTACTATGTAGTCTCAGGATGTCCTTGGATTCACAGAGATCCTCCTACCACTGCCTCTTGAGTGTTGGGATTAATTGCACCACCATGCCTAGCTCAAATAGCCATCTTTTAAACACAAACATATCCATACTTCTTTAACTTTGTAGTGGTGTCTACAATATTCTGACATTTATAGTTCTATTTAATACATTTTTACAAGTTAACATAAAATGTTAATCTTAAAAATACTATTTACAATATACTGGTAATAAAAACTTTAACAACTTTTGCTTTTGAACTAATTCCAAATTTTAGGTGTCAACTTATAAATATCTAAGAGGGACGTAAATTACACAATTCTTTTAGGGGATACTAATGATAAAATATTTGAAGACCACAAAGTCTTTAAAAAATGGGTGCACATCTAGTTTTAAACATTGAAATTCTTACCAACCACATTTTTCAATTTCAGGTCTGTTACTACCTTTTCCAAGCACACAAACATCCTGATTCTGCTACAGATAGTTCTCTACCCTTGTGAAGTTATCCAGTTGTAACTAATTAACACTATAATAAGCTGCAGATAAGTAGATCCTGCTTGCCAAGAAAGTAACATAAAGCTACATACACTGAGCAGCTGTAGGGGGCATTTACACAGACTATAATGTGAATAATACCTGTCAGAGTTGTGGAAATTGGTAAACCTGTCATATAAAAAGGGGAAACGAAAAGAAAAGAAAAAGAAAAAGCATCTCACCATCCATGTAAATTCAATGAACGACTTAAATGCCTGATTTCGTGCAAAGTAAGGATGTTGTCTAGTGAACTTTTTTTTTTTCTAGTTTAAGCCATGATTTCGTTGTGATATGAGAGTTGAAACAGTAAGCTCACTTGCTGTCCAGTAGTTACACCTACTATTGTCATCATTTGTCTCTGAGGATCTTTTGGTCTGGTAATTCCAAAGTTATATTATCTAAGATTTTTGTTGTTGTTTTCTGAGATAAGGTCACATGTTGCCCAATCTGGCCTCAAACTTGTTATGTAGATGAGTATGATCTTGAACTTCTGATCCTCCTGCCTCTGCCTCCCAAGTGCTGGGATTACAGGTGTTTGCCATTGCCCCTGACCATTTTAACCTTGAATACATTTTCCTTTCCATGAAAAATTCATGACTCGTATCTAAGACTCTCAAAATTTACAAGATAAATGCTTTTATTTTCCTTTGAGTTATACATGTACATAATACCCGCTAAAATAGATAATACATGGGAAACACAATTTATCATAAATGAGGATATTCATGAGTTAGCATAACCAAATAACAGAACCAAATTTTGATATTGTGGCTTTATATGGTCCTTCCAAGAGAACAAATGCAGTACCTGCTAAAATTTCATAAGTAAGAATTTGTAGACAAATGGAAATTCCTTAAAAATGAATGGGATAAGACCTTCAGTTTTCTTTACCATATGCATTATCAAAAGGCCCAGTTTGGGTCCTGAGAAGATGGCTAAGTGGATAATGTGATTACTGTACAAGCTTGAGTGGCTGAGTTCATATCTCCAGAAACCACATAAAAAGTTGGATGCTAAAGATCGAGCGTACGTAGTATGTAGTCCCAATGTGCCTATAGCAAGAAGGGAGGCAAAGACACAAGAATTTCCTTGGACACAATAGTGAACATCAAGAAACTGTGCCTCCAATGAAGTGGAAGGCTAGGCCAGCATCTTGATTTGTCTTCTGAATATCACAAACTTGCCACAGTATATGTGCTCCTGTACTAACACATTAACACACACCCACACCCACACCAAAGTAGTACAATTCTAGAACCCAAAGGGATTAGTTTTTGTTATGTCAAAATTGTCTACATTATAATGTCTTGTGATCCTCAAGAGGACTAGAGTGTTTTAAATATTTATTAATTAATTTATTTATTTACTTGAGAGCAAAATAGAAAAGAGAGAGATAAAGAGAGAAATAGAGAGACACACAGAGAGAAAGAGTATGAGGGTACCAGGGCCTCCTGCCACTGTGAATGGACTCCAGACACATGTGCTACTGTGTGAATCTGGCTTTATATAGGTACTGGAGAATCAAACTCAGGCCATCAGGCTTTGCTAGGAAGCATATTTAACTGCTGAGCCATCTCTCCAGCCCTACAATTTATAGTAAATACATCGGTGTTTAAAAAAATAAAGATTACCTTTCCTTATTAAAGAATTTTGTCATTATTATAGATTTCATGAACCACTAGTCAATAAGTTAGTAAATTATTATGCCCCCAATCAATTGTATTTCTAAGTTTGTATCCATAGGTTTTAAGGAACTTCTGGAAGAATACAGGTGGTTTCATGGTAATCAGGGCATAAAATTGTACTTAGGTAAGACACTGATTCACTCAGTTATAATACAAATGAAAAGAACTGACAACTAACAGATGCCAAAGGTATAGAGTGATTATTTCATTTAAAAGAAGATCACAATGGCCAAAGGCTTTGGGTTCTTCAAGAGCCCCTCCACCATACATTTAGTTTGACCTTTTGCGATAGAATCCTTAAGTTTTTTTTTTAATTAAAAAAATTATTTATTTATTTGAGAGCAACAGACAGAGAGAGAAAGAAGCAGATAGATAGATAGAGAATGGGTGTGCCAGGACCTCTAGCCACTGCAAAGGAACTCCAGACTAGTGCACCCCTTGTGCATCTGGCCAACGTGGTTCCTGGGGAATTGAGCCTAGAACCGGGGTCCTTAGGCTTCATAGGCAAGCACACAACTGCTAAGCCATCTCTCCATCCCAGAATCCTTAAGTTTTAACTTAAATCATGGACACAAGTTAAAAATATAATTCTACACTGAAGCTGGTATGCCTAAGTAAGCTGGGTGTACAACCTCTGAGTGGTATCTTTAAGAAAATAAGGTTTATCTGCAATTTTCTCCTTCCTTCAGGCTAGACCACAGACAAGAAGAATGAAGTTAAATCAGAAATCTTATCCTGTGGTATATGAGCTGAATTCACGGAAGTTTGAGTCAAGGTGGTAATAGTACTTTTGGGCTGCAGAGATGGCTTAGCAGTTAAGGTGCTTGCCTGTGAAGCCTATACCTGCAAAGCCTACAGACCCAGATTTGATTCCCTAGTACCCATGTAAAACCAGATGCACAAGGTGGCATTTGCATCTAGAGTTCATTTGCAGTGGCTAAAGGCCCTGGTGCACCCATTCTCATTCTCTCTCTCCCCCACTTCTCCTTCTGTCAAATAAATGGATAAATAAATAAATAAAATATTTAAAAAATTAACCAACCATTGTATGTTTATATTATTTATATTCAGAGCATTACATGAAATTCACTTTTGCTTTAACCTGTTATTATTTTTATATTTATTAGTTTTTGGACTTGGATACCAATTAGCATATTGTAATGTCTACATTTGTATCTTTTTTGTCAATAGTGATTTGTTATGCACTTTTGAACTTATTTTTCAATCCCCTTCAACCTAGGTAGTATTTATTTTTAAATTACATACACACAAACGCACACATATAGGTTTTTGAGGTAGGGTCTTTCTTTTAGCCCAGACTGACCTGGAATTCACTTTGTAGTATCAGGGTGGCCTTGAGCTCACAGCAATCCTCCTATCTCTGCCTCCTGAGTGCTGGGATTAAAGGTGTGCACCACCATGCCCAGCTCAAACATAGTTTTATTTATTTAGCCAGACGTGGTGGTGTGGACCTTTAATCCTAGAACGTGGGAGGGAGAGATAAGAGGATCATCCTGAGTTTGAGGCCACCCTGAGACTACATAGTGAATTCCAGGTCATCATTGGCTAGAATGAGACCTTACCTCTAAACAAAAAACTAAAAATAATAATTATTATTTGAAAGACTGGGCTGGGGAAGGGAGTGCCAGGGCCTCTTTTCACTGCAAAGGTTCTCCAGACATCCGTGTCACCCTGTGCATCTAGTTCCAGGCTAGAAAGCTTTGCAAGCAAGTACATTTAACTGCTGAGCCATCTCTCTAGCCATATTCTCTATAAATATTAAGGTGATAATACTTCACATGAATATTTAGAGCATTCAAGGAGATACTCCATTTACAATACATGGCATGAAAATGAACAAATGTTATTTCCTTTACTTGTTAACCTATGACTAGGCATGCAGATTAAAAGTCAGATTGAGTATTTTATTTTGTAGTTATTGCAAAGTGAATATATAATCCCATTTGTGATGTTTACCTTAACCCAAATATATTGAAGTCCAGAGAGCTATTTATGGACCTCTGAATTTGGTGCTACTTCCAATGTCCTTAATCTCTTTCATTTCTCTAATGTTAATATAACCCTCTAATGTCTGTCTCAGAACTATACGTCTGAAATCATTTGTGTATCTCCTTATTTTAATCCTTAACATTTAAATAAATAAATAAATATATATATATATATATATGTGTGTGTGTGTGTGTATACAGCATGAATGTATATACACATGTATAATATACATCATATGCACATATACATTCATAAACAAATATTAGAACAGGCAATGTCAACCATGAATTTAAATTTCAATGTATACTATTAATTCTATAGTGTAATCAGCAATAAATGCTGAAGAAAAATCTACCAATGAGGAATAAACTTTGTTTCAGTAGAATACATCATCATCAAAACTCAATCCATTTTAGAAATAAGTGCATTTCATCAACAGAGTACTAGATGTTTTATTGTAGTTTGTAGTGAAAATGGATATCATATATAAATTTAATATAAATGGAACTATGTAAGAATCGAACTTCCACTGTTAACATGCACATTTTTCCAACCATGCAATAATACATGTATATGCACATGTGTCACCTCCAAATTTTGCAAAACCACATTTATCCAGATAGTGCCCAATAATTATGACTATTAATAGAACCATTTATTTCATTATTTGGACAGAAGTCTGAATTAACTTGTACAGTGTAATCAAGTAAATTTAACTTTTTTTTTTTTACAAATCAATTATAAGAAATAAATCTGTGCTTGTGGTGCTCTGTACTATTTTTGCACTTGTTTTATTTTCAGTAACATTGCCACCTGCTGTATTAAACAGAACTGCTTGAATAATGAACTGTCTATTCTACTAATATTCCTTCAGAAGAATAAGGTTTTTGGAGATAAAATGCATCATTAAAATAAAAAAAAAGATTTAATTTTTTTTGTTTATTTTATTTATTTGATAGCGACAGACAGAGAAAAAGAGAGAGAGAGAGAATTGGCATGCCAGGGCCTCTGGGCACTGCAGATGAACTCCAGACATGTGTGCCTCCTTGTGCATCTGGCTAACATGGGTCCTGTGGAATAGAGCCTTGAATTGGGGTCCTTAGGCTTCACGGGCACGCACTTAACCACTAAGCCATCTCTCCAGCCCACAATATAAAATTTTGACATTATTAAGAAAAAAAAACTGTAAGTGATATTGGAAGGCTCTGCTATGCCATAAAAGCGTCTGTATGAGCACCAAATATTCTGTAGTTTCAAATTCACACAACACAGATAAAGAATCATAAAAGAATAACACAGAGTTATGTGACATATCAAGATAAAGTGTGCTGTATCAAGGATAATTGTTAATAAAGGAGTAAGGAATATTTCAAAGCAATATTATGGATTCAGTAACACAGGAAAATTCTGATTCAGGAAGTTATGATAGCACCCAGTAATAGTCTTATTATCAGCAATAATAATAATACACAAACTGAACACACTCAAAAGTAGGCATAGTAAGATGATTCTGTTTTTCTGTTTCCTGATGCCCCCAAATACAGAACACACACACACACACACACACACACACACACACACACACACAATAATACCTTGAAAACAATTTTAAAAAGTCACTTTTGGTGTTTTGACTCATAAAACCTTTGAAGGAAATAAAAATTAACATTTACATTTTCATGGGAACTTTTTCAAAAGAATTATTGAATTGTGACTTATTGCATTAGTATTACAAATTAAATTGTATTCACCCTAATAGATGTATATGTTGAAATCCTAACTCTTAGTATGTAATCAGGTAATTTTATTTGGAAATAGCATCTTCCTTGGTAATCAGATTAAGATGAAATCATCAGGGTGGGATCTAATGAGATATGACTGGTGTCTTTAGGAAAAGGATACATTTAAACACAGAGCAATGCATGCCTATGAGGAGACACAGAGAGAAGATGTATATCTATAAGCAAAACAGGAAGTTCTAAAGCATACACTTTTCCCAAACACTGTAAAGAAATCTATATACTACAGACACTTTTATCTTGGAATTTTAGTCTAGAATTGTAGGATATTTCCAACTTTTTTCCTTTGGTTAAAGTCAACTACTCTAAAGCACTTTTAGTACAGTTCTCATCAGAAGCTAATGTATAGCTAAAGTTAATTGCAATGTGTTTATGAACAGTGGCATAAAACAAACACATGCTCTTTAAATGTCAATATTTTCTGTCACTAAGCAAAAACTGAGATAACTAATCTGCAGAAATTTCCCCCAGGAATTCATCACATTCTGTTACCTATTGATAATTCTAAAACAATTTTAGCCTAATTATATTTCCCCTTGTTATCTTCTCATAGTAAAGATATTTAAGGGCTGGAGAGATGTGTAGCAGTTAAGGTGCGGTGCTTATCTGTGAAGCCTAAGGACCCAGGCTCAATTCCCCTGTACCCAGGTAAGCCAGGTGCACAAGGTGGTACATGCATCTGGAGTGCCTTTGTAGTGGCTAGAGAAGCTCTGGTAGTGCACCCATTCTCTCTCTCTCTCTCTCTCTCTCTCTCTCTCTCTCTCTCTCTCTCCTTCTCCTTCTCTCTCTGTATCTCTCTCTATCAAATCAAAATATTTTAAAATATAATATAGAAGTGAGGGTTGGAGAGATGGTTCAGTATTTAAAGGTGCTTGCTTGTAAAGCCTAATGGCCTGAATTCAAATCCCTACTATTCAGGTATATCCAGATGCACAAAGTGGTGTATGCATTTGAAGTTTGTGTATAGTGGCAGGAGGTCCTTTGCATGCCTACTGGTCTCTCTCTCTCATAATTAAATTACTGTTTTCAAAAGATCTTTTAAAATTGTAGAAGTGAATATGTTAATATGTTATGGAATCATTTTACATTTCAACATGTATCAGTACCTTAAGTATTAGGGTCCTCTTTAAAAAACTGGCTTTTTAGCTGTAGCTCCAAACATAAAATTCAGAATACAAGTGAATATATCCCACTCCCAAGAATCTGACTCCTGGAGACAGGCAAAAGACTTATCCACTAGTGCCCGGAACAGAAGTTCCCAGCTAAATCTACATGCTCATATTTTATGGCTTTTTTGTATTTTTTTTTTTTTTTTGTTTTTCAAGGTAGGGTCTCACTCTAGTCCAGGCTGACCTGGAGTTCACTTTGTATTTTCAGGGTGGCCTTGAACTCATGGTGATCCTCCTACCCCTGCCTCCCGAGTGCTGGGATTAAAGGTATTCACCACCATGCCAGGCTTTTTATGACTTTTATTTATTTATTTTTCCATAAGTTGCCACAAGGGGAAGAATTTCTCTCTCCATTTTTGACTAATATTGTTAAGTCAATACATTTTTCATATATGTGCCTATATGTTTGTACACATACATGAGTATTTTTACACACATAAATACATATCATCTTTTTTCTCTTAAGGTGGGCTAGTATTTGAAGCAAAACCCAAGTCTTGTAGTTATTGCCCTTTGGTTACAGAATTTAGTGACTTCAAAGGGACAGCATCTGAGACTTCCAGTCAAGATGGCCTCTGCCAAACCACACCAAAACTCCTAGGGAAGGAGAGGCAAGGCATTAAGTGATCACTGGATCTTTAAGGGGAGAGCAATCTCTAATAGATCACCAGTGGGCATGTGAGGAGGGGCAAAAAAGTGAAATGGCTGATTCTCATGCTCTTGGGTAACCCACCAGTCTCCCAGTCTGCCCAAAAAGCCATCCTAACCAGAGTCCCAGCCCCAGGCTACTCCCACAATAACTGGGGGCAAGGGGTCCCAGGCCAGTAGTTCCATCTGTGCTTCCAGGCATGGGTGATTGCCCAGATCCACCGACCTGCCCAGGTGTCCTCAGACCTTCTCCCCCCCCAACAGCCTCACTGTCCCCCCCTCAACTTCGGTCCCTCTCTGCTCACCCTACGCCCAGCAACATCAGACACTCTCCACTTGACCTGGCCTCCATGTGACTCAGACCAGCTCTGCTCGGCCCCCTCCTCCACAACTTTAGACCCACCATGCTTGGAACCACCCAAACTAGTTCTGACACACTATGCTTGGCCACACCCCGCATGAAACTTTGAACCACTGTGCTTGGCCAAAACCTCTCCAAAGTGACATTGGATCTGTTCTGCTCCACACCGCCCGGCCACCACATAAATGCCAATCTTCGGAGCTTCGCCCCACCCAGTCCCCCAGTGACCTACCCCCATGGGACTTCAGATCTGCTCCACCCCCACCCCCAAGCCACCCCACACAGCTGCACCAATTACCCTGCCCATCATGAGCACCGTCCCATCCTCCCTGCCCCAACACTGTGATGGACAGACCACAACACAAAAGAGGAACATAAAATATCAAATGCAAATAAATCTAATAAGATCTCTGAGTTCTACAATGAATGTCTCCAATCAAAACATAGAAGAGAAACTAGGCTCAGAACCCCGAAATGAAGTTATGAACAATGCAACCCTGACCAAGTTACTGGTAGAACTTGCAGAAAAGCAACAAAGAACTAATAATCACGTGGATGCTGCCATGAATAGACTAGACCTAATTGATAAGAAAGTGGAAGGAATCTAAAGAGAGTTAAAGGATATGAAGGAAAGCAAAAAAAAAAAAAAAAAGTACCTAAACAGCTGGCTATGCTAAATGAAGACATAAAGAAATGCAAGGAGAAATTCCAAGAATCATTAAGAAAATCAGAAAATGATGTGAAAAGGGAAATTGACAGAGGGATGAAAACCATACATAGAAAAGTAGCAGAAAATGCAGACCTAATTGAACAAGCCCAAACTCTATAGAAGCTATCAAGAATAAGTCAGCCATGTGGAGGATGGAAACTCAGATCTGGAAGACAAAACAGAAGAAACAGTTTGAGAGTATAAAAGTTTCAATAAGTTCAAAAATTTCTGTGAACAAAACATAAGGGAAAGGTGGGATAACTTTGAACATACTAACTTTTGGATCATTTGGAATACCAGAAGGGGAAGAAAATCAGACCACAGCATGGAGAAATTATTTAACAAAATAATTGGAGAAAGCACTTCCACTCTCTCAAAAGAAAGGTTCATCAAGATACAAGAAGCTAACAGAACTCCAAACAGATTGGATCAAAGGAGAAACTCTCCAGGACATATTGTCATTGATACTCTAAACATTGATATCAAAGACAAAGTCCTAAAAGCACCTAGGGAAAAACAACACATCACATTTAAAGGTAACCCCATCAGAATCACTTCAGGCTTTTCAATGGAAACCCTAAAAGCCAGAAGAGCCTGGAAAGGAATACTGCAAAGTCTAAGAACCTGTAGCTTCCAACCCAAATTACTCTATCCTGCAAAAGTATCCCTAATAATAAAAGGTGAAATAAAAATTTTCCATGACAAAACTCAGCTTTACAACTATATGAACACAAAACCAAACCGAAAGAGAATATTTCAGGAAATTCTCCACACAGAAAAATCAAATAATCAACCACAAGTGCTTACAAGAAGCAAATCATAGTGACCAAACTCAGAGAAGGCACAAAAAACTTCAAAGTCCATGAAAACACCAAACCACATAAACCAGTATAATATGGCAGGGATCAAATCAAACCTCACCATCATTACCCTAAATATTAATGACCTTAATTCACCCATCAAGAGACACAAGCTAACAGGGTAGATCAGAAAATTAGACCCTTCAATCTGTTGCCTTCAAGAAATCCACCTCACCACTGGTGACAGGGTGACAGGGTGGAAAATGATAATCCAAGCAAATGGGATAAGAAACAAGCAGGTATAGCCAATACTAATGTAGGATAAAATAAATTTCAAGTCAAAAATAATCAAATGAGCCAAAGAAGGCCACTTCCTACTGATTAAGGGAACAATCCATCAAACACAAGTGCACCACAATTCAAAAAACAAAACATACTCGACAATAAAACGGAAATAATCACCAACAGCATCATACCTGGGGACTTCAATACACCATTATCAGTAATAGATAGATCATACAAATAGAAACTTAACGGGGAAGTGAGAGAGCTCAACAAAACCACAAAACATTTAGATCTAAAAGACACCTACATAACATTCCAACCCAAATCCATGGACTACACATTCCTCTGAGCAGCCCATGGAACCTTCTCTAAAATAGATCATATACTGGGTTCACAAAGCCTTCCTCCATATTCTTGGTAAGATTGACATAATCCCATGTAAGATATCAGATTGCCATGTTATATTGCTAGAAATTAACAACAAAACACCCACCAAAAATCCTATCGGCTCCTGGAAACTGAACAGCACACTTTTATACAATAAATGGATAGTGGACAAAATAAAAAATGAAATTTTGAATTTTCTAGAAATGATTGACAATGAGAACACATCGTACCAAAACTTATGAGACACAATGAAGGCAGCCCTCAGGGGAAAATTCATAGCACTAAATGCCTTCATAACAAAGACTGAGAGATCCCAAATCAATAACTTAACCATCCATCTATAGGCACTGGAAAAGTAAGAATATTCCACCCCAAAAAGCTCCAGACATAAATAAATAATTAAGATTAGAGCAGAAATTAGTGAATTAGAAACTAAGAAAACAATGAAGAAAATTTCTGAAACAAAGGTTGGTTCTTTGAAAAAATAAACAAGATTGACAAACCCCTGGCCAATTTGATCAAGAAAAACAGAGATACTTCAAATTAACAAAATTAGAAATGAAAAAGGAGCGATCACAACAGACATAAGTGAAATGCAGATTATCATTAGGTCTTACTTGTAAAACCTCTACTCCACAAAATTGAATAATATGGCGGAAATGGATAAATTCAAGGACACATACCATCTACCAAAGCTAAACTCAGAGCAGATTAATCTCCTAAACAAACCAATCACACTCATTGTGATTGAAAAAGTAATAAATAAAAACCTCCCCCAAAAGAAGAGCCCAGGACCAGATGCCTTTTCATCTGAATTCTATCAAACTTTCATGGAAGAACTGAAACCAATCTTTCTCAAACTGTGCCCCACAGTTGGAGAACAGGGAGAACTCCAAACTCATTCTATGAAGGCACTATCACCCTAATACCAACACCAGGCAGAGATAACACAAGAAAATAAAACTAAAGGCCTATTTCCCTGATTAACTTAGACACAAAGATCCTCAACAAAATCCTCACAAACTGAATTCAACAACACATCAAATTCATTATACAACTTCATCAAGTGGACTTCATCCCATGAACACAGGGGTGGTTCAACATATGGAAAACGGTCAATGTAGTACACCACATAAACAAAGTTAACCACAAAAATCCAATGATCACTTTGATAAACACAGAAAAGGCATTTGACAAAATACAGCATCACTTAATGATCAAACATTGGAGAGAATTTGCATGGTCCATTTATATCTTAACACAATAAATGCTATGTGCAAAGCTCCTAAAACCCAAATAATTCTTTTTTTTTTAATTTTTATTAACATTTTCCATGATTATAAAATATATCCCATGGTAATTCCCTCCCTCCCCACCCCCACACTTTCCCATTTGAAATTCCATTCTCCATCATATTACCTCCCCATTACAATCATTGTAATTACATATATACAATATCAACCTATTAAGTATCCTCCTCCCTTCCTTTCTCCACCCTTTATGTCTTCTTTTCAACTTACTGGCCTCTACTACTAAGTATTTTCATTCTCAAACAGAAGCCCAGTCATCTGTAGCTAGGATCCACATATGAGAGAGCATGTGGCGCTTGGCTTTCTGGGCCTGGGTTACCTGACTTAGTATAATACTTTCCAGGTCCATCCATTTTTCTGCGAATTTCATAACTTCATTTTTCTTTACCGCTGAGTAGAACTCCATTGTATAAATGTACCACATCTTCATTATCCACTCATCTGTTGAGGGACATCTAGGCAGGTTCCATTTCCCAGCTATTATAAATTGAGCAGCAATAAACATGGTTGAGAATATACTTCTAAGGAAATGAGATGAGTCCTTTGGATATATGCCTAGGAGTGCTATAGCTGGGTCATATGGTAGATCAATCCCTAGCTGTTTTAGGAACCTCCACACTGTTTTCCACAATGGCTGGACCAGATTACATTCCCACCAGCAGTGCAGAAGGGTTCCTTTTTTTCCACATCCCCGCCAACATTTATGATCATTTGTTTTCATGATGGTGGCCAATCTGACAGGAGTGAGATGGAATCTCAATGTAGTTTTAATCTGCAGTTCCCTGATGACTAGTGACGTAGAACATTTTTTTAGATGCTTATATGCCATTCCTATTTCTTCCTTTGAGAACTCTCTATTTAGCTCCATAGCACATTTTTTGATTGGCTTGTTTGATTCCTTATTGTTTAACTTTTTGAGTTCTTTGTATATCCTAGATATTAATCCTCTATCAGATATATAGCTGGCGAAGATTTTTTCCCATTCTGTAGGTTGCCTCTTTGCTTTTTTCACTGTGTCCTTTGCGGTGCAAAATCTTTGTAATTTCATTAGGTCCCAGTGGTTAATCTGTGGTTTTATTGCCTGAGCAATTGGGGTTGTATTCAGAAAGTTTTTGCCAAGACCAATATGTTGAAGGGTTTCACCTACTTTTTCCTCTAGCAGTTTCAAAGTTTCCGGTCTGATGTTAAGGTCTTTAATCCATTTGGACTTAATTCTTGTGCATGGCGAGAGAGA
Source organism: Jaculus jaculus (assembly GCF_020740685.1). Lineage (NCBI taxonomy): Eukaryota > Metazoa > Chordata > Mammalia > Rodentia > Dipodidae > Jaculus > Jaculus jaculus. Next base: position 79,818,793 of record NC_059125.1, read on the forward strand.
AGAATCTATTTTCATCCTTCTGCAGATATTTATCCAGTTTTCAAAACACCATTTGCTGAAGAGGCTGTCTCTTCTCCAATGAGTATTTTTGGCATTTTTATCGAATATCAGGTGGCTATAGCTACTTGGGCTTACATCTGGGTCCTCTATTCTGTTCCACTGATCTACATGTCTGTTTTTGTGCCAGTACCATGCTGTTTTTGTTACTATGGCTCTGTAGTATAGGTTAAAATCAGGTATGGTGATACCACCAGCCTCTTTTTTGTTGCTCAGTATTATTTTAGATATTCGAGGTTTTTTGTGATTCCAAATGAATTTTTGGATTGTGTTTTCTATTTCCATGAAGAAAGCCTTTGGAATTTTGATAGGGATTGCATTAAATGTGTAGATTGCTTTAGGTAAGATTGCCATTTTCACAAAATTGATTCTTCCAATCCAGGAACAAGGGATGTTTCTCCACTTTCTAGTGTCTTCTGCAATTTCTCGCTTGAGTGTTTTAAAGTTCTCATTGTATAGATTCTTTACTTCCTTGGTTAGGTTTATTCCAAGGTATTATATTTTTTTTGATGCAATTGTGAATGGGAGTGATTCTCTGATTTCATTCTCTGTGTGTTTGTTGTTAGCATATATGAAGGCTACTGATTTCTGTGTATTTATTTTGTATCCTGCTACATTGCTGTAGGTTTTGATCAGCTCTAACAGCTTGCTAGTAGAGTCTTTAGGGTCCTTTATGTATAGAATCATGTCATCTGCAAATAATGATAACTTGATTTCTTCCTTTCCAATTTGTATCCCTTTTATGTGTGTCTCTTGCCTTATTGCTATGGCTAAGACTTCCAAAACTATATTAAATAGAAGTGGGGACAGTGGACACCCTTGTCTTGTTCCTGATTTTAGTGGAAAAGCTTCCAGTTTTTCCCCATTTAGTAATATGTTGGCTGTAGGCTTGTCATAAATAGCCTTTATTATATTGAGATATGTTCCTTCTATTCCCAGTCTCTGTAGGACTTTTATCATGAAGGGATGTTGGATTTTGTCAAATGCTTTCTCTGCATCTAATGAGATGATCATGTGATTTTTGTCCTTCAACCCGTTTATGTAATGTATTACATTTATAGATTTGCGTATGTTGAACCATCCCTGCATCTCTGGGATAAAGCCTACTTGGTCAGGGTGAATGATCTTTTTGATATACTTTTGTATTCTGTTTGCCAATATTTTGTTGAGAATTTTTGCATCTATGTTCATGAGGGAGATTGGTCTGTAATTTTCTTTTTTTGTTCTATCTTTGCCTGGTTTTGGTATCAGGGTGTTGCTGGCCTCATGGAAGGAGTTTGGTAGAATTCCTTCTTTTTCTATTTCCTGGAAAAGCTTAAGAAGCAATGGTGTTAGCTCTTCCTTAAAAGTCTGGTAAAATTCAGCAGTGAATCCATCCGGGCCTGGGCTTTTTTTAGTTGGGAGATTATTGATAACTGTTCGGATCTCCATGTTTGTTATAGGTCTATTTAAGTGATTAATCTCATTTTGATTTAATTTAGGTAGGTCATATAGATCAAGGAAATCATCCATTTCTTTCAGATTTTCATACTTTGTGGAGTATATGCTTTTATAGTATGTCCGTATGATTTTTTGAATTTCTCTGGAATCTGTTATGATGTTACCTTGTTCATCTCTGATTTTATTAATTTGTGTCTTTTTCGCTTCTTTTGGTCAGATTTGCTAAGGGTTTACCAATCTTGTTTATCCTTTCAAAGAACCAACTCTTTGTTTCATTAATTCTTTGGATTGTTCTTTTTGTTTCTATTTCAATAATTTCTGCCCTAATCTTTATTATTTCTTCCCGTCTACTGATTTTTGGTTTGCCTTGTTCTTCTTTTTCCAAGGCTTTAAGGCGAAGCATTAGGTCGTTTACTTGCGACCTTTCTAATTTCTTAATATAGGCACTTAAGGCTATAAATTTACCTCTTAGAACTGCCTTCATTGTGTCCCAGAGATTTTGGTATGTTGTGTTCTCATTATCATTTGACTCTATAAATTTTTTGATTTCCTTTTTGATTTCTTCATTGACCCACTCATCATTTAGTAGTGTATTGTTTCATTTCCATGATTTTGTGTATGCTCTATAGCCTTTCTTGCTACTGATTTGTAGTTTAATTCCATTGTGGTCAGATAGAATGCAAGGAATTATTTCCATTTTCCTGAATTTGTTAAGATTTGCTTTGTGTCCTAATATATGGTCTATTTTAGAGAATGTTCCATGTGCTGCTGAAAAGAATGTATATTCTGCAGCCTTTGGATGAAATGTCCTGTATATATCTGTTAGGTCCATTCCTTCTATGACCTCATTTAGTCCAGATGCCTCTCTGTTTATTCTTTCCCTGGATGACCTGTCAATTGATGAGAGTGGGGTGTTAAAGTCACCCACCACCACTGTGTTTGGTGTTATCTGTGACCTTAGTTCTAATAGTGTTTGTTTGACGAATTTGGGAGCCCCCATGTTAGGTGCATATATGTTTAGGATTGTAATGTCCTCCTGTTGGAGTGTGTCCTTAATCAATATAAAGTGACCTTCCTTATCTTTCTTGACTAACGTCGGACTAAAGTCTACCCTGTCTGATATTAGGATAGCAACCCCTGCTTGTTTTCTAGGCCCATTTGCTTGAAACACCGTCTTCCAACCTTTCACCCTAAGATAATGTCTATCCTTTGTAGAAAGGTGAGTTTCTTGGAGACAACAAATTGTAAGATCCTGCTTTTTAACCCAGTCTGCAAATCTATGTCTTTTCGTTGGGGCATTGAGGCCGTTGATATTAAGAGATATTATTGGAAGGTGTGTATTTATGTTTGCCATTTTTGTGTGTGTGTGTGTTTCTGGTTCTACCTGTGCTCTCTTCTGTTAACTGGTATTTGAGTATAGCTTGTTTTTTCTAGGTTCCTTATATGTGTGCTTTTCCTTTTGTTCAGCATGGAGGATTCTATCAAGTATTTTCTGTAGAGCTGGTTTTGTCTTCAAATACTCCTTTAACCTGCTTTTGTCATGGAATGTCTTTATTTCTCCATCTATTTGAATGGATAACTTTGCAGGATAAAGTAACCTTGGTTGACAATTTTTATCTTTCAGAACTTGGAATATATCACTCCAAGCCCTTTTGCTTTTAAAAGTTTGTGTTGAATAATCTGCTGTAATCCTGATGGGCTTGCTTTTGTAGGTAACTTGATTTTTCTCTCTAACTGCTTTCAATATTTTTTCTTTGGTTTGTGTGTTTGGAAGTTTGATTATAATATGGCGAGGAGAGGTTCTTTCTGGGTTTTGTCTGGCTGGGGTTCTAAAGGCTTCCTGTATCTGTACTGGCACCTCTTTCCCAAGTTGGGGGAAATTTTCCTCTATGATTTTGTTGAAGATGCCTACTATGCCTCTGGAGTGGAGTTCTTCTCCTTCTACTATGCCCTGAATTCTTATATTCGATCTTTTCATAGTGTCCCGAATATCTTGAAATTCCCACTCATACTTTTTTATAAGTTTGTCTTTCTCTTTGTTGGACTGCATTAGGTCTGCCACCTGGTCTTGTAGCTTAGATATTCTGTCCTCTCCCTCATCCATCCTACTGGTGAGATTTTCTACAGAGTTTTTTATTTCATTAACTGTGTTCTTCATTGCTAGTAATTCTGACTGGTTTTTCTTTATTATTTCTATTTCCCTATTTATGTCTTGTATTGCCTTCTTTATTTCATTAAATTGGTGTCCTGCCTCTTCTTTGATTCCTTTGATTTCCTCTTTGATTTCCTCTTTGATTTCTTCTTTGATTGTTTTCATGTGTTCTTTGACCTCTTTGAACATATTTATAATTATTCTTTTGAACTCTTTCTCAGGCATATCCTCTAACTCTTTCTCACTGGAGAACATTTCTGATGCATTAATACTTTTAGGTGGATTTATATCGTCTTGCTTTTTAGTGTTTCTTGTGTTATAATGTATATATTTTTGCATCTTGGATTAAGTTAATGCTTGGATTTTCTAGCTAGCTGTGCATTCTTAGCTGTATCAATTGATTTGATGTAATATATTTTCAGGGTACGACCTTAAGGTATTAGGTGTGGCTCTTAAGACTCTCAGAGTATCTACAAAGGTGCTCCTAGGGGTTGAGTTTCCCTGCTATAGGAGTATTCAAGCAGGCTGTGTGGAATAAAATATGGTAGATTCTAAAATTTAACTAAACACTGTACACATTCAATCAAAAACAGCCCTGAGTATGTATGCAAGAGTAGTTATTATAATGACCAGATCCTCTTTCAACAAAGAGGTTTAGATTTCTGGTCTGTTGAGGGATCCAAGTCAGCTTGTGACCAAGTGAGACCCTTCCCTGGTGCAATCCCAGTTACCTTGGGTGATTTTGGTCTCAGTCAAGTTGCTGCCTGGGTCGTCGGGCTGCTGTTCTGATTTCTGGAGCTGGGCACTTGCTTTACCTACGGTGCAACCTGAGCCGCTGCTGCTGCCTCTGCTGCTGCTGTAGCTGCCACTGCTGGAGCCACCACTGCTGTTGAGGCTGCTGCTGCTGTGTCCACTGCCGCTGCTCCCCCTGAAGCTGCTGCTGCGGAATCTGCCGCTGCTGCCGCTCCTGGGTCTGCTGCTGCTGGGGCCGCTGGCACCGGTGCTGGAGCCGCTGATGTTGCTCCCAAATTCTGCTCCTGCTTGGGTCCCGTTGTCAGCCCATGTTGGCGTGGCCGTGTCCCGGGCTGCTGCTCTCTTCGCTGGAGCTGGGTTCAGGCGGTGGGGGAGGGGAGGGAGCTGCGGCTGCTCTGGTTGTCTCGCTGTTCCACGTGTTCTTCTACCTCGCTGTCTGCTCCTCCACTGCTCACTGCCGCTCTCCCCTCACGTTTCCCGAGTTGCGGAGAGCGCATTGTGAGGGGAAAATCCCGCACCTGGCTTTTCCTGCAGCTCGAGCCGAGTCTGGCGGTTTTCTGTTGCGCCGCGGAAGCTGCGGTTGGCCGAGCTGCTGGAGCCGCTTTTCCCACCTGTGCAGGCTCTGGATGCTCTGGAACTCTTCTACTTCTCCGCTGCTGCTTCAATTTCCTATACACCTCACTTTTTAGTAAAAGTGTGTATTTTGCTGAGTTTTTTTGGTCTTTTTCCACCCTAGGCTGCTTTGGCGTGGTACCTACGCCGCCATCTTAACCGGCAGTCCCCAAATAATTCTTAATGGAGAGAGATTGCAGGAATTCCCATTGAGATCACCTCTGCTCTTCAATAGTCCTACCTCAAGCAACAATACAGGAGCAAGAAATAAAAGTGATACAATTTGGAAAGGAAGAAGTTAAGATAGCTCTAATCAGAGAGGAAATGATCCTCTACCTAAGGGCACCAAGAGCCTCCATTCCAAAACTCTTAAAGGTGATAAACTCCTTCATCAAAGTAGCAGGATAGAAAATTAATGCACAAAAATCAGTAGCATTCAAATGACAAAGACACAGAGAAAGACATGGTCCCATTTTCAATAGCAACAACAAAAAAATACCTTGGAATAACATTTACCAAGGAAGTGAAAGATCTATACAATGAAAATATAAAAACACTCAAAAAAGAAATGGAGGAGGACTTGAGAAAATGGAAAGTCCTCCTATGCTCCTGGATAGGCAGAATTAGCATTGTGAAAATGGCAATTCTACCAAAGGCAATGTACAGATTTAATGCAATTCCACTCAAAATTACAACATCGTACTTCACAGAGATTTAAAAAATAAAGTCTTAAAATTCATTTGGAATGCCAAAGGCCTTGGATATCCAAGCATATCCTCACCAAAAGAAACACCTAAGGAGGCAACTCCATACCTGATCTAAAGCTATGTTACAAAGCCAGAGTAATAAAAAACAGCATGGTACTGGCATAAAAACAGAAGTACAGATCAGTGCAATAGAATTGAGGATCTGGAATTTGGGTCAAGTAACTATAACTAATTTATATTTGAAAAAGGCCCTAAAAATATATGCTGGAAAAAAGACATCTTCAGCAAATGGTGCTGGACAAAGAGGATAACCATATGGAGGAAATTGAAACTTGATCCACACATCTTCCAATGCACATCAATCAACTCCAAATGGAACAAAGACCTCAATGTAACACCAGGAACTTGGCTACTACTGGAAGAATATTAGGGAGGAGCATTCCATGACATGCGAATGGGAAAAGACTTCCTGAACAAAAACCCAGTAGCACAGGATCTTAAATAATCACTCAACTGTGGTTTCTTATGAAGCTGAAAAGTTTCTTCACAGACAAACATACAATCAGCAAAGCCAATAGATTACCCCCAGAATGGGAGAAAATATTTCCTGAATATCCACCTGACAAAAGCCTAATTTCTAGAATCTACAAAGAAATCAAAAACCTAAGTAATAAAAAGTCAAACAACCCACTCACAAAATGGGGCAAAGAACTAGATAGGCAGTTCTCAGTGGAAGAAATACAAATGGCAAATACACACTTATAAAAATGTCTATCATCCCTAAACATCAGGGAAATGCAAATTAAAACAGTTATGAGATTCCACCTTACCACAGGAAGTATAGCAAACATCAAAAAATCAAATAAAAATGTAAGATGGTACAACCACTTTGGAAAGCAATATGGAGACTCCTAAAAAAGCTGACTAAAGAGTTACAAACAAGAGCCGGGCTTGTGGCACACACCTTTAATCCCAGCACTTGGGAGGGAGAGGTAGGAGGATCACTGAGAGTTCAAGACCACCCTGAGACTACATAGTGAATTCCATGTCAGCCTGAGCCAGGATCCTACCTGGAGAAAAAAAAAAAAAGAGTTACAAACAGACCCAGTTATTCCCTTACTGGGCATGTACTCTAAAAGCTCCATGCCTCAGTTCAGAGAGATTTTCTCAATCATGTGTATAGATGTTAAGTTTGTAATACCTAAGAGGTGGAATCAACCCAGGTGTCCATCATTAGATGGATGGTTAATTAAGATGTGGTATATTTATACAATGGAATTTTACACAACAGTAATGAAAAATGACACAGTGAAATTTGTTGAAAACTGGTCGAACCTGCAACAGGTCATTCTCAGTGAACTTACCCAATCACAGAAAGATAATTGCCGCATAGTCTCACACATCTACAGATCCTAACCTGAATCTCTCCAAGTTGCCGAAATACTTAGCAAGCATCTTGAGGACCAGACAATAGGAAGGGTGGGAAGGAAGGGAGGGTAAGGGAGAGGTTGGGGGGCACAAAACTGTACCCAAATGGCAATGGTACCATAAAAGTCTGCATCCTAAAAGGCAGACCAAATGGTTGAACCTTCACCATGCCCCTGGAGGGAATACCTGACTCACAAGGCCCTGGAGAGTGTACAGTGAAAACTTACCTTTACCTTCTCTTGTTTCTGTTTCTCTCTTTCTCTAGCTCTCTCTCTCTCCCTCCCTCCCTACCTCTTCTCCCTCATTTCTCTATCTTTTTTTTCTTTTTTAAATTTTTTTGTTTATTTTTATTTATTTATTTGACAGTGACAGACAGAGAGAGGAAGAGGAAGAGGCAGAGAGAGAGAATGGGTGCATCAGGGCTTCCAGTAGGTACAAATGAACTCCAGACACATGTGCCCCCGTGTGCATCTGGCTAACGTGGGTCCTGGAGAATCGAGCCTCTTACCAGGGTCCTTAGGCTTCACAGGCAAGCACTTAACCGCTAAGCCATCTCTCCAGCCCTCATTTCTCTATCTCTTTTATATCACTTATCTTTCTCTTACTTCTCTTCTTGGGTGCTGACCTATAACACCAGGTACCAGCAGGTGTATCTCATCCACAATGAGCTTTTGATAATAGAACCTACAAGGTCCCAAAAGGAGACATATTTATTTCAGAACACTTGATGACCCATTATAATTGGTAAGATCCTACTGCTGAAGATATTATACGCAGTTGGCATGTAACATGGAGTGACATGGATGGATGCTGGAAGAAAGTCAGTCCCCAGACTGTTAGAGCGTCTAGTGCCAGAAGATGCTACATGAGTGACTGGGGGAAAATGATCAATATCTGTCCAAGCAATGTATGGTCTAACATACTTAGCAGCAAACAATCTGATGTGATGCTCACACAATTGCAATAGTGGTGCATTGCCATGGTGGGAAACAAACTGCTCTCAATTTGGCTAACTGTTCTACTCAGTGGAACAGAACCCATAGCTGGAGCTGGGAAACGAGTCAGAACCATATCCAAAAATGAGCCCAATCTCTCTCTACAAAATAATGGTTATTACATTTATTCGGTGCTAACTTTACTATCCGTCATAGAATCTGATTCTCTTTTTCAGATAGACACAGATCCTAAGGAGAGAACCACTCCATTATACCTCAAAAGGACCCCAGCTGAAACTAATAATAATTGGGGAAACATGCAAGAATGCTGTTTTCTTGGCAAACCAGGAGCCAGCATAATGGTGAAGGAGATAGACACAGAGAACAATCAACACATACCAAACCAGACATCCAGAGACACAGAGGCTCCCAAGATTTCAACACAGAAGCAGACCAAAAATGAACCCAACATGGCTTAGGGAAATTTGCAGAAGAGGTGGCAGAAAGAATGTCAGAGCCACATGTTGGGACATGACATGCAGAAACATTTCCTTCTACCTCAAACTGAAGGCTAACCCCACAATGCACAACCCATACACCCCAAGAAGGAGGGTCCCTGTGGAGGGGGGAGGACAGGGAGGAGGCTAACAAGGGTACCAACTTGTCTGTGTTCACTGAGTACATTTTTTTTTTTTTTTTAAAGAAAGAACAGCACCTGGTGTTGGCATTTGAATGCAATATTCTCAGAGTATTTGGACATGGCTCTCAGGGTCTGCATGAGTTCAGAATGTGGAGATAGTCCCTGAATGTTTGAAAACTAGTTTTGTTTTGGATCTCTTCCCTTTATGCCACTTTAACCAATGTCAATTTTCTTTGCTACTTGTGGTAAAATGGAGAAAAATATTCTGGAATGTATAGACCCAAACTCTGTTTCCTTGGCAAACCCCTTCTGAGAGTGCACACTTGATCTTTTTCTTTTTTGTTTCTTTTTCATCTTTTTCATCTTTTAACCAACATGTACTTTCCCGTGAGCCATGGAGGTTCTGTTTGAAATAAAAGCTCATGAATATTCTACTGTATGTTTGACATTTGACATGGAAGTATGGATTCTTTATTCTGTATTTGTGCTTTTGCTGCCAAATTGCAGAGACATTAAGAGGTACAGAGAACCAGGTGTATTTGGAGATCAGTCATGGTTTGCATGCGAATGGAAAGTACTCACTCTGTTTCCTTGTTCCCCAAAGAAATCTTGTTTATGACTTAGAAAAAGACTCTTTACTTCTTGTTTTTTTAATATTTTTTGTTCATTTTTTTATTTATTTATTTGAGAGTGACAGACACAGAGAGAAAGACAGATAGAGGGAGAGAGAGAGAATGGGTGAGCCAGGGCTTCCAGCCTCTGCAAACGAACTCCAGACACGTGCGCCCCCTTGTGCATCTGGCTAACGTAGGACCTGGGGAACCGAGCCTCAGCCGGGGTCCTTAGGCTTCACAGGCAAGCGCTTAACCGCTAAGCCATCTCTCCAGCCCTCTTTACTTCTTGTGTGCAGCATGGCATATGCAACTGAAAGTTAGCTATGATTCCAAGCAATGACCTCCTTGAAATGAATAACTGCTGGCACTTTTACACTTAATTTTGTTGTATGATCTTCACCTTTCTTGTTTTGCATACATTTGTGCTCATGTACATCTACATAATGTACATGCATGTATTTTGTATGGTCTGACTAAATTTTTTGTTCTGTCATATTGGTTTTCCTTTTTGCACAGGTAACGAGCTACTTGAGCCCATTGCCTTAACCACTTGGTCATCACAGCTGATACAACCAGTTATTCTGCTGAAAAAAAAAATGGATTCAATTCACCTAGAAACCCAAGTATCACTTGGAGAGGTGAAGAATTCATTTACTCACACCAGAGGTTTGTCGTGAGCTCCATGCTCTTAAATGTCTTCTGCCCTGCACTACTATAAATCCATGTCTTTTATAGGCTGTTTGGCAGACAGTCTGACTTCATCTCACGTTCTCTACCTTATTGTTGGGTTAAATGTCTAGGCTGCTATGACATGGACATTGAAAGGAAACTTCCTTTGGCAGCCAGCATGATTTCAGAAATGGGGAGCACAGCTGTATACTTAGATAAGCAGGACATAGCTGTTTAGGGAGGAAGCCATAAGTGGCCTACAGAAGCAAAACAATGACTGCTTTCTTTAAGGTGAAGTTCCTTGGATAACTGCTATAATTCAAACTTATCTATAGTTTATGGTCCCTTGCCCTAGTAACTCCAGCCTGTCTGTGCTACCAGAAACCCTGTCCTCTGTTGTCAACCCTATAGTTCCCAGGAGCAGGGGAGTTTCTTTTTTAATTTCCCTGGCTGTTGAACCTCTGTTCTCCTCAATTGGTCAGCACTTTAGGGAGAAGGTTTTAGAGAAGCTATTTTGATTAAGGCACCCCTCTCTACAGTTCAATATTACTAGGTAGATTGTTATTCAGCCAGCCTTGTAACAAATGCACAGATCAAAACATTTAGTTCAAACTGTTTATGACTAGAAGGAAGGAAAAAAATAAACTGAATTTTTGCTATATACAAATCAACTTAAGATTTATAAACCTTCAAATTTTAAGACTTAGCCATATAAATAATATTGTAGTGTACAATTTCCACTAGGCCTGATGTGACCATAGGCCATCATGAAGCAGTACTAACCTACAGAGTAACCTTGGCCTTGCAGTCATAAAAACAAAACAAAGAAAACAGTACAGTGACTGCTAGGTCTATGTGAATGACAATGAAGCTATAAATACTCCTTAGAGAAGCAGATTGGGAAGGATCACTAGAACCTCACCTAGGATTTCAGACACTACTCCTTCCTACTCCCAGCATGTGGTCTTGGGGAAGATTGTAGAGTGGAAGGTTACTTGGCTTCATCACATATTCTGGGGTGGGACTTTTTTTTATGCAGTTGAGGTTTAGTCTTTGTTTTATAAGTAACCCCTTAATGTAGGATAAGAAAGTGGAATTGGAGGGACTAGAGAAAAGAGCTCATTGGTTAAAGGCCCTTGCTTACAAAGTCTGATGGCCTAGATTAGATTCCCAATACCCACATAAAGCCGGATGCACTAAATCGTGCACATCTGGAATTCCTTAGCAGTGGCAAAAGGCTCTGTTGTGCTTTTCTTTCTCCTTATCTCTCTCTCTCCCCCTCTCTCACTGCAAGCAAATCAATTATATTTTAAAACAGGAAAGTGGAAAGGGAGATTCCAGTGACACTAGAATCAACATATGAAAGAAGCCAATAGCAGGGAAAGATTAGAAACTCGCCCAACAACTGGTTAAATGTAACATAACATAGTATGCACAGGAAAGAATGTATAAGATGTAAATTACCACTAAAAAGTTACAGGATGCCTGACTCAATCTCTTTTTTTGGTATAGAATGGATTTGACTATGACTCTGACCAATTTTCAAACTCCCTTTCTTCTTTCTCTCTCTTTTTTGTTTGTTTATTTGTTTTTTTTTTTTTTTTTTTTTTTTTTTGAGGTAGTGTCTCACTCTAGTCCAGCCTGACCTAGAATTCACTATGTAGCATCAGGATGGTTGGAATTAAAGGTGTACACCAACATGCCTGATAATTTTTTTTTCTTTCTCTTATTAAACTACTCCTTTTATTATGTTATCCATGTGTCTTTGTCCAGATTATTTTTTGGAGACACAGACCATGAAAATTTCTGGAAGTGCCCTCTAATCTCAGACCTGCACCTATAATAGCTGGAAAGCCAGTCAGGAGGTAAGCAACACAATGTCTCCAAACTTCTCTCTCTTACTGAGTCAGAGTATCCACAACACTATTCCTTCTTTCCTTGAGCACTTGAAAATGTTCAAGTGCCAGTATGAGGCCTGATGATTGACTGTTTCTAATAAAGTCAATGATGCCAATGGGACCAATGGCCCAATGACACTGGTTCCCCTTATCACCATCACAACCCTAGTCTTTCTTTTGCTGCCATTATTTTTTGCCCACTGTACTCTTCCATTCCTATTTATTTATTCCTTTTTTCTTCTAAGAGGGCCCTAGTAGAATATGGGAATGGTAGACTCAGCTGATTTCCCCATAGGGGCACTGTGACATTTCTTTCCTTTGCACTTTACCAGACATAATTCCCCAGATACTCACCTCTAATCCAGGGCTTAAGATGCTTGCAGGGGTGGAGAAATTGAAAGCTGATTCAATTTCTTACAGAGTTCCAACACCCACTAGCTTCACCTGCTGATCACACCAACTTTCTTTCAAACTCAGGTTTGATCTACAGGGCCAATCCCTAGAAAGGGGCAAGGATATGATGTCTGGGAGCTCCCTTACAGTGGAATCAGTGGTCAAAAAGTAAGATGGAGCAATGACACAACCGGACTGGATAGTAAGCCAAATTAAATGCTGTTTGGAGAGTAAATGACTGAGGCTATATTTGAGAAATCAGATACTAGTCAGTCTGAGACAATAGGTACTTTCTCAGATATCCAACCACTTCTCTACCACTGTGTTTATTTACTTCTAGCTCATCATACCTAAGGTGCTTTCAAATTGCTTTCAGCAGTACAATATCTGAGAACATGAATTGAATTCCCCAGGTAATGTGGGTACAAGAGTCCTTTGAGCATGAGGTTCAACTAAAGGGGGGAAAAAAAGAACTCATTGAACCTTTAACCTAAATGGCAATATGAAACAAAAGAAAAAAGCAGTCAGTCACCAAGCAAGCTTGTTCATTGAACTTAGCAACCTCAGCACATTTTTTTTTTTCCAGAGCTTCTTAGGAGAGAGACATTATTACAACAAGATAAACAAAAGAACCTCAGAGATGCTTGTAACAGAGACTATGATCCCAATATTGTGGGACTTAGTCCCAGGAGAAAGATAACACAAGTGATTGATTCAATTACCAGTTTGGGAAAGAGCAAATCTTTAAATTTGGGAAATTAAACCAGTGCTTCTGATTCTTCAGTGTCTATACTCAGACTCTCCCAGGAACATTTGGGATAAAGTGACAGGAAAGAGAACTCTATAATCTATCAGATCTCCTTCAGTATTCAGAATTGGCAAAAAGGAATGCCTTTTCTCCACTTTTGAGGCTCCAGTACAGGTCATTCTCCTTAGGACTATCATGGGAAATTAGCCTTCAGTTCCATTGAACTCCTTGCTGCAATGTATCATTAAGAACTTGAATAAATTTAGACTGGTGCATTGGTGCATGACTTTAGTTCTAGCACACTGGAGAATAAGATAGGAGATCTCCATATGTTTGAGGCCATCCTGGGCTAAACAGTGAGTTCTAGGTTAGCCTGGGCTAGAGTGAGACCTTGCTTCATACAAGCAAAGAACAACATCAGAAAGAATTGGAATAAGTTTGATTCTTAAAATTGAAACAATACTAGGTTAATATTTACTGTAATGCTATCTGGCCTCAATACAAACTAGATGGTAGGGTAAATTTGGCAAAATAATGTATGCTTATGTTATAACTCATCCTTCAGCTGTGTGTATTTTGTAGGAATCAGGAGAAATGGCCAGAAGTACCTTATGCACAGGACTTCATGACACTTGACCATGGTAGGCATGTATGTAAATGGAAAGAGTATCTTGAATGAGATCTTGGATAATCCCTCTCTGTGTCCAAGCCCTGCTTTCCAAACAGAAAATAGTGGGTGATGAGATTAAGTTGAAATATCTTCTGCTACTCGACAGAGCTTCATCCCACCTTCATAACCCCACATTTACCACAAGGTATGAAAGTAAAGGAAGCCCAGTCCTAAGAACATGGAAAGAACAGAATCTCCTCTAAATGTTGTACATCAGTGCAACCAAAACAGATATAATCTTCTTAGAAAGGTAATACCATATAAAGAAATATTTCCATATGTCACAGAGTATTTACACTAGATATGATGTAGCATTACCTTTTACATTTAGTCAAAAAGGAAATCAGTGTTATAACTGGAAATGCCATTGAAAATATTTTATAAATTATAACCTTGGTATTTAATAAAGTACACCTCAAAGTAAAAACCCTCAAGTAAGCTGTGATGCTTTGATAACTGTATGCATTTTAAAATATTTTTCAATGCAATAAATTGAGACACCAATATTTATGCAGTATTTATGCAGTTCCTCAGCTTGTGAAACAGCAAATTACAAATTAGAGAAAAGCTTTTTATATTATTGAGGCTATTAAAAATATATTGGTTAATTTTTTTCATTATGCACAAATTTGGATGTCTCCTCTGTTTTACAAGTCCTTTTTTTTTTTTTTTTTTTTTTTTTTTGCTTCTCACTCTAGCCCAGACTGACCTGGAATTCATTATGTAGTCTCAGGGTGACATTGAACTCACAGAAATCCTCCTACCTCTGCCTCCCTCCCAAATGCTGGGATTAAAGGCATGCACCACCACGCCTGGCACAAGTACCTTTTAAACCTTAATTTTATTTATTTATTTATTTATTTTTTTTTTGGTTTTTCAAGGCAGGGTCTCACATGAAGGCTGCCTCCATATATTTAGGAGGATCTACATAATTTCCTGTTGATAACAGATCACAATGCTGTATTGTTATGAATCAAGATAAAAGATGTGCCAGGAATCAATCAAACCAACTCCTGGAAACTGAACAAAACACTCTTAAAAATAAGTGGGAATGGATGAAATTGCATAATTTATAGAAATGAATTACAATGAGAACACAATGTACAAAATCTTATGGGGCTCAATGAAGGCAGACCTCAGGGGAAAATTCATTGCATTACATGCCTTCATAACAAAGACAGAGAGATCCCAAATCAATAACTTAACCATGCACCTTATGGCATTGTAAAAATAAGAAGTATCATACCCAAAAAGCTCTAGATGGAAGGAAATAATTAAGATCAGAGAAGAAATTAATGAATTGGAAACTAAGGAAACAATTAAGAAAATTGATGAAACAAAGAGCTGATTCTTTGAAAAAATAAACAAGATTGATAGACCCTTAGACAATTTGATCAAATGGAAAAAAAATGCTTCAAACTAACAAAATTAGAAATGAAAAGGGTGAGATCACAACAGATATAAGTGAAATTGGGAGAATCATCAGGACCTATTTCAAAAACCTCTACCTCAGAAAACTCGATACTATGGAGGAAATGGATGAATTTCTGGACACATACAACCTACCAAAGCTATACTCAGAGCAGATTAATCTCATGAACAAATCTATAAAAATCACTGAAATTGAAAGGGTAATCAAAAACCTCCCTAAAATAAGGTTCCAGGACCAGATGGCTGATCAGCTGAAATATATTAAGCCTTCATGGAAGAACTGAAACCATTTTATCTCAAATTGTGCCACACAGTTGGAGAACAATGGAACCTCCCCAAATCCTTTCATGAAGCTAGCATCAATACCAAAACCATACAGAGATGCCAGAAGAAAACAAAATTACAGGCCTATTCCCCTGATGAACTTAGATGCAAAGGTCCTGAACAAAATCCTTGCAAACCGAATTAAACAGACCATCAAAAGCATTATCCACTGGATCAAGTAGGCTTCATCCCAGGAATGCACGGATGGTTCAACATATGGGAATCTGTCAATGTAATATACCCCATAAATAAGTTTAAACACAAAAACCATCTGGTCATCTTGACAGGTGCAGAAAACTCCTTTGAAAAATACAACATCACTTCAAGATCAAAACATTGGAAAGAATAGGCATGGTCGATCTATATCTCCACATAATAAAGGCTACATATAAAGATCGTAAAGCCCAAATAATACTTAATCTGGTGCGACTGAAGGAATTCCTATTGAGATTGGGAACTAGACAGGGGTATCCTCTGCTCTTCAACATAGTGCTGAAAGTACTAGCTCAAGCAATAAGACAAGAGACAGAAATAAAAGGGATGCAAATTGGAAAGGAAAAAGTTAAGTTAGCCATATTTACAGATTACATGATTTTATATATAAAGGACCTGAGAACCTCCATCTCCTAACTCTTAAAGGTGATTAACTCCTTCAGTGGAGTAGCAGGATACAAAATTAATGCACAAAAATCATTAGCCATTCTATATTCAAGAGACAAAGATACAGGGAAATAAATTAGTGACATTGTCCCATTTTCAAGAAAATCAAAAAAGAGAGTAAAAAACCTCAGAATAACATTAACCAAAGAGATGAAAGACCTTTACAATTAAAAAACAAAAACAAAAAAAAAACACATAAAGACACTCAAAAAAGAAATTGAGGAGGGTGTGAGAAAATGGAAAGACCTCCCATGCTCCTGGACAGGCAGAATTCACATTGTTAAAATGGCAATACTACCAAAGGCAATATATAGATTTGATGCAATACCAATAAAAATCCCAACGTCTTTATTCACAGAAATAGAAAAAAATAGAAAAAATGATCTCAAAATTCATGTGGAATGGGAGAGGCCTCAGATATCCAAGCACGTCCTCAGCAAAAGAAACACCTTTAGAGGCATCACCATACCTGATCTAAAGCTATACAACAAAGCCATAGTAATAAAAATAGAAAGGGTACTGGCATAAAAACAGGAACATAGACCAGTGGAACAGAATCAAGGACACAGGAGTTGGGCCAAGTAACTATAGCTTCTTGATATTTGACAAAGACCCTAACAATTTAGTCTGTCAAAAACACAGTATCTTCAACAATTGGTGCTTTACAAACTGGATAACCATATGCAGAAAAATGAAGCTCATTCCACACATTAAACCATGTACAAATATCAAGTCCAAATGGATCAAAGACCTCAATATAAGACCAGAAAATCTGCTACTGCTGGAAGAAGAAATAGGAGGAACTCTCCATGACATAGGAATGGGAAAAGACTTCCTGAGCAAAACCCCAGTATCTCAGGAGACTAAAGAATCACTCAACCATTGGGATCTCAGGAAGCTGGAAAGTTTTTACACAGACAAACAAACAATAAGCAGAGCCAATAGATTTCCCACAGAATGGAAGAAAATCTTTGCAGGATACACATCAGACAGGAGCCTAATTTCTAGAATTTACAAAGAAACAAAAAACCTAAACATGAATTCTCTCAGCTAGAGGCTCTGCTTCATCATGTGGTATAGGTGTATCTTCTCTGTGACCCCATAGCCTCCTCACTGCTGTTGCACACTGGCTGCCTTAATCATTCTGTCTTCTTTTGGGAAATATCCAATGGGAACAAGCAGACAAACAAACAAACAAACAAAATATAATCAGAACAAGTATAAAATGGACTACACAGATGATTATACCTATACCACATGGTGAAGAAGAGCTTCTACCTGAGAGAATTCATGGGAAAAAAAGTTTCCATCAAGGCATAGAATACAGAAGGAATACATCAGAGCAAATCTATTTTATGGAGAGTTCTTGCAAAAGTACCTGGTGAATTTAACTTTCTGATAATTTGGTTATCATTTTTTTAGTTATACTTAGCATCACCATCATCATCTTTATTTTGTTACAATTGCCATGTGTATCATCTAAGAGTTAATACTTACTGTATATTTAAATTATACCACATTCTGCATTAAGTTCTTTACATGGATTGTCTCGTGCTAGAACATATGAAGTCTTCTAAGCATGACAATGGAATAAAATCATCAAGGAACAAACTATGAAGAATGGCTATCATTTTAAATTCTGTACTTCAAAAACAGAACCCCTTGTAATTTGCATTGAAAAAAATTAAAAATAAATAATATAATACTTAGCAGACAAAAAGCATCCTATCCGATCAAGAAATCCTGAAATTTATAATGGATATACATACATTATGAAGAAAAATTGAATTTTAGTTTGGGTTATTGCACACTTTCTTCGATTCAGTAATTTGACTGACAATTTCTTTTCCACATGCAGTTAGAAAACATCTTGCTAGAATTGTCATAACAACACGTACAGATGTTAAAATGTCAGGCATACAAGTGTTTCTGGGAGACTAAAAGTATATTAATGGAGAATACATTGATGGTCATGGTCTTGAAATAACTGAATACATAATGAATGCAGAAATAATATCTCAAACACCCTTCCCTAGATGTCTGAATATAGAATTTGACTTTCATTTAAATATCAAATATGATCAAAACAGATCTTCCAGAAATAATAATGAGTTCAATTTTAACTGAGAAAAAACTGCCCAGATTTATCTCCATCTTTTGCTCTTTTAACAAAATACCTTATACTGAGTGATTTACGAAGAACAAAATTTTATTTTCTCAGTTATGGGAACTAAGAAGTTCAATATCAATTTGACAGCAGTGTGTAGTGAAGACTGTTCTCGACTTCCAAGGAATATGAAAGGTCAAGTTAGCAAAATATTATATGAAAATGCTTTTGTAAGGGCCTTATTTCTTATTTATGAAGGAACAGCCTTCATACTCTACCAGAAGTAAAGAAGGAAATGTGTTTATTTTGGCTTGTCAATCATGGACTAGAAAGCATAGCAGTATCAGGAATTAAATCAACATATCAATAGAGAGAAAATAGAGAGAGTGAGTAAGTAATACAAACTAGGCTAACCTAAAACACCTCAAGGTCCTCCTCTGTTGACACACTTTCTCCTGAAAGGTTCCACCTCCTAAAGGTTCCATAATCTTTCCAAACAGTGACACCAACAGGAGAATAAATATTCAAACCTATGAGTCTGAACAGCAACACCTGTTTCTTTCCTATCCCCACTTGCTTGAAATACCATTTTCCATATTTTTATCCTTAGGTACTGTCTGTCTTTTGTTCAAAGATGTGTTGCTTGGAGGCAACAGAGGGACAGTAGCTTTTAATCCATTGGGCTAGTCTGTGTCTTTCGATTGGAGAGTTGAGACAAATAATATTCAAAGATATTGAGAGCTTATTAAATCCTGTCATTCTTGTTAATTCTGTAGTAATCTGTGTCTCTTTATTCCTCTCTTTAATTAACAATTATTCATGTATGGTTTGTTGTCAACTGTGGCCATATGTCTATGATTTTCCTTCTCTTCTATCAAAAGGATTCCTTCAAGTGTTTCCAGTAGAGTTAATTTACTGGTTATGAATTCCTTTAGGCTCATTTTATATCAGAACATTCTTCCCCCTTTAATAATTACAGATAGCTTTGCTGAACATAGTAGTCTGAATTGGCAGTTGTGCGGAGGATCTTTGTGGTCTTACCTGTTGGGTGTTTAAATCTATCTCTATTGGCATCTCTTTGCATAATTTTGGATAATTTTTAGGTTGTTGTTGATAATAATTAGTATGCCTTTAGGCTGAGATTCTCTTTCCTTTCTGTACAGAATTCTTATATTTCCATAATGCCCAGAATGTCTTCAAAGTCCCACCAACATCATCATATTGATTTATCATTCTCCTTGTTATAATATTCCAATTCTTCCACTTTGTCCTCAAGGTCAGATTCTCTGTCTTCTCCTTGATTCTTTTCATTAATTTTGTGCAGGTCTCTACAGAGATATTCTTATTTGACTTGTAGTATTTTTCATTTCAGATAATTCAGATTAGTTTTTCTTCAGAGTTGAGATACTGTTGGTATGTTCCACAAATTTTGGACATTGTTAAGTCTATGGAAGATTGCAGTTACAGAGTATTCAAAGAAGAGCTTAAGAATGAGAGAAGGTGGAGAAGACATTAGAATTAGAGGGAAGTACATGAATTGTACATGAGAAGAGTGGTAGGGAGATTACAGTTATAACCTAGGTTGAGAAAACTACAGAACAATTTTAATTCCAACTGATCAATATAGAAACAAACAAAATTATTATGAAATATATGTAATAATTGAGATTCAAAACTAGGTACTAATAAGTTAAAACTAAAAATATGACAAAAAATTAGCATTAACATACAAATGGAAAAGTCTACTAAACATATGTCAAATTATAAAAAGAAAGTTCTGGGCTGGAGAAGTGGCACAGCAGTTAAAGGTGCTTGCTTGCAAAGCCTTATGACCACGATTGGATTCCCAAATACCCATGTAAAGCCACATGTACAAAATGGTGCATGCCTCTGGAGTTCATTTACAATGGCAGAAGGTCCTTGTGCACCCATGATTCTTTTCTTTCTCTCTTTCTTTCATTTCTTTCCTTCCTTCTTTCCTTCCTTCCTTCCTTCCTTCCTTCCTTCCTTCCTTCCTTCCTTCCTTCCTTCCTTCCTTCCTTCTTTCTTTCTTTTCTTTCTTTCCTTTCTTCCTTCTTCCTTTCTTCCTTTCTTTCTTCTTTTCTTTCTTTCACTTTTTCTTTCCTCCCTTACTTTCTTCTTTCTCACTTTATTATTTCTTTCTCGTTCTCTCTGTCTCTCTCAAATAACTAAATGGAAATATCGTTATTAAAAGAGAAAGTTATTACCTTGGCCAGCATTTATCTCGGTTGATTGGTTTTAAAATCTTTGTCTCCCTGCAATGTTTCCTTTAGCAACCAGCATTGATAAGGGATGTATAACTTGCAGTTCAAACCTACAGAATCAGAATGTGTGTGTGTGTGTGTGTGTGTGTGTGTGTAGTACCCCAGTGGAGCTCAGACCTACCTTTTACAGTGAGTTTCTAGCCAGATATACAGAGTTGTAAAAACAGTTCCTGACTTAATGCACTCAGTTTGGCTTAGCACAGCTTTACTTGGTGCTGTGTCGGGGAGGGGCAAGTGTCCTTGGCTTCCTGCAGTCTCTAGTACCCCAGTACTGGGAAATGGGGGAGGGGAAGTTTTCAAATTTTGTCTGTCCTTGCTTCCATGATACTCAGGTACAGAAGCCCTGTAAGGCTACTGTATGGAACTACGAAGATTATCTGTGAGTTCCAATGGAGACATTTGGCCACCAAAAAAAAAAAAAAAAAAAAAAAAAGCCTTTTGTTCTGGCTTAGGTAGATCACAATACAGGGGTGGAATTGGCCATTTTGTGGCCAAAAGGCTTCATCATGCATCTTGTATATATGGGCAGCTGAAGGATTTGATGTTTGCTATGTGTTGTCTATTTTATTGACTTTCTTACATTATTGAAAATTTTGTGCTGTTCTTGTCTCTTTCAGTTTCATTTCAGAACTTTTTCCTTCATATTCTCAATTACATAAATTACTGTCTTGTTTGCTTTGGAAATTGTCTCTTCTAGGTCCTATATTGATACACTTAGTTTGATTATTTTTGTTTTTGAGTTTTCTTCATTGTATCTGATGCTTTTTATGACTGAATTCTTTCTCAGAAATTCACTTATTTCTGTGATTTTGTTTACATTATAGAAGAGTTGGAATGTTGGGAATGTGTATTTTGGGTTGTTGTTTCATATTATTTGTCATGTTTTTGGTTGTGTTTTGTGTGTCGGTTGGGAAGAATGTGTTTTTCGAATTTTATCCTTTCCAATTTCTCTCAGTTTTTTTAGTTGTTTGTATTGCTTTATGTAAGTCCTCCTAAAAAGTTGTCTTCACTGGGAATTATTTTCCTGCACATATTTGTGAGCAAAAGACAGTTGTTTTCCCTAGTAATTTACCCAGACTCGTTGCTTTGGTAAGCTGTAAGAGCTCACTGTAAATTATATTTGTATCTACATTAAGATCCAAAGACAACAGCACTGAGATACTTCTTTGAGAAGACATAATTTGTAGATGTTTGGGATAAAAGGTATACATATTTTTAAGTAGTGAAATGAGAAAAAAATAAAGAAGGGAAGAAAGAGTGGGTAAAGTATGAATGACAGGAAGAATATATTGTTTGAAGGAATGAGATGTAGTAACGAGACTCTTATAGATGTGGAAAAGCAGAAAAAGAGATTTTTTTTTTCTTTTTGGTAGCAAAAAGTGGACAGTTACAAGGGTCTTTTTGGTGTGATACAAGTTAAAATATGTTAGGTTATCAATTAGTATAGTGTGGTAGTTTGGTTCAGGTGACCCTATAAACTTAGGTTTTCTGAATGCGAGATCCCACCTGATGGAGATTTTGGAATTAATGCCTCCTATTGGGAGTGTATTGTTGGGAGTGGGCTTATGGGTGTTATAGCCAGTTTACCCTTGCCAGTGTTTGGCACACTCTCCTGTTGCTATTGTCCACCTTATGTTGGCCAGGGGGTGATGTCCACCCTCTGCTTACACCATTGTTTTCCCCTGCCATGGTGGAGTTTCCCCTCAAGCCTGTTAGCCCAAATAAACTTCTTTTTCCCTGAAGCTGCTCTTGGTTGGGTGATTTCTACCAGCAATGAGAACCTGACTGCAACAGTGAAGTGATACTGAGGAGTGGGATTGCTGCTACACACCTGACTGTGTGGATTTGGCCCTTTAGATCTGATTTTCAAGAGGAAGGTGGAAGGATTGGAAACCTTGGCCTAAGAGACGCCTTGCTGTGCTGTAAGTACAGCTTAACGGAATATTGTGATCAGACCTGAAAGACCTGAATGCAGTAAAAACTATGAACTGTGAGGTTTGGCTTATGAGGGTGAGAAAGAGCTTTGCTTGGACTGGGCTAGCAGTTTGTGTGAGAAGATTGTTCTTACGCCTGTGTCCTGAGAAATTGTGTAGGGTTGCTTTGCATATAAATGAACTGTTGTGAGCAGAGAGATATGGCAAAGAAAAAGAAAAAAAAAGAAAAATCTTTGGGTGAATTGCTGATCATTTAGCTGCAACTGAGAAGTTGCAACCTTTGAGATTTTGCCAGCTGACCTCTGTTGGGGAAAATGGAAGAATGGAGCCTCTTTTGAATGGGCCTGGGTGCTGAAGGAGTGTCCTGTTCTCCAAAGTGTGCTTTATTCCCCCCCTGGATTAACTAATTGGCACCCTATCTGGTATTGTGGAGTATAAGAAATGCTGGAAAGAGGGTCATTGAGTTTGCAACACGGTCTTGTGTTTTGGAAATGGCCATGGGCAGTGTGAAGCAGGTTTGCTGGATGCCTGCATGGAGACCCAATGGAGCCATGAGGATGAACTCTGCATTTCAGTGGAGACTCAGTGGAGATGCCAGGACTACGAGATAGCTGCTTAGAAATCTGCCAGCCCCAATAAAGTTTTCTAGGATTGTGAGTAGCCTAGCTGGAGGGCCAGAATTGGAAGTCCAGAGACTTGTTGCTGGTTAGTTATCGGGCTGGGAGATTTGTCACTAATTAGAGTTGTTGGACTTGAAATTACAGAGTTTGGTGTTTGCCTTGTTTAAATCATGTATTGCTTGAGTATTTCTTTGCTATGCCCAATGCCATCTTCTGCAGTGTGGATGTTTATTCTATGCCATTATGGTTTTGGGGGGGATTTTTTGGTATTATGGCTCAGTTAAAAGATCTTGGAATATTATGGGCAAGTATGGACATCATTAGAATTGATAAAAGTTATGGGGACTTTTAAAGTTGGATGACTGCACTGCATTTTACATCCTGTATGGTTATCAGTTTATGGAGTCCAGGGGTGGAATGTGGTGGTTTGATTCAAGTGTCCCCCATAAACTTAGGTGTTCTGAATGCTAGATCCCTCCTGATGGAGATTTGGGAATTAATGTCTCCTAGAGGGAGTGTATTGTTGGGGTGGGCTTATGGGTGTTATAGCCAGTTTACCCTTGCCAGTGTTTGGCACACTCTCCTGTTACTATTGTCCACCTTATGTTGGCCAGGAGGTAATATACATCCTCTGCTCATGCCATTGTTTTCCCCTGCCATCGTGGAGCTTCCTCTTGAGCCTGTAAGCCAAAATAGTCCTTTTTTTTTCCCCAGAAGCTGCTCTTGGTTGGATTATTTCTACCAGCAATGTGAACCTGACTGAAATTTATACTAACTTGTAAATAGAAGCAGAAATGATAAATTAAACAAACTACTAAAAAGTTTTTAAAATGTAAAAAAATAAAATTTTCTTAAAAACGAGTTCTAATCTGAAATAGAAGGCATTATGCTCTTGGTACATTTTTTTTTTCCCTTCAGTTTGAATGTGTCATTTCCCTCCTCTGGTTTTGTCATTTGCATTAGTCTCCACAGGTATAGGGAATGACTGCTAAGCCCTGCAGGTCAAACAAATTAAGCCTGTGTGCCCTTTCAGAAGAGAAGGACTTTCCAAAGCATAGGCTTCTTTTTGCCAGGTTTTTCTGGCCTGGGACCCATTGACTCTCAGCAAGACACAATTAAGCCCCTATAAATTAGGGATTGGACTTTCCACAGTCATGGCCTTCTGGATTCATGCTTTGAATGGGTGCAGAAGGTCTTTCCACCTGAGTACTTTTGTGTGTTAGCCAAGTGCTGGCTTCTGCATCACAGTGCCACTTTGTGGTTCAACCTTACTGTGGCAGAGATGGGGAGTCTTTTTTTTTTTTTTTTTTTCCAGAAGGCAGTCTCATGTTCAGGCTCCCTTGCATTCTCTGAATACCATACTCCAGTCTCTACTCTCTGTGTTTGCTTTGTAGCAGTGGCATAATTCTCTCTGAGGTTCTCTATGCTGCATCTGTATGATACTCCCTCACAGAGACAACTGATGCTCATTTGTGGGGTAGCTGAGGTGATCCTGACCTGTGGTGGCTTTGGTGACAAATGCAGCTATATTGTAACATTTACAATGGTCATTACTCATGACAATGGTTGCTTAGGGTCTCTTTGTGATAAATTCAGAAGCTTCCATTTCTGTAGGCAGAACACTGAAAGATATATTCATGGTTCATTCACAGAAGGCAATTTCAATTGTGTCTCCCATAGCAGTGTGTGCTTAGTCGAAACATGGAGGATGTTTACTGGCATGTGGAGCAGCTGCTGGTCAGTCAATGAGTTGTAGAGGTGGTGGGAGCAGCTTACCCAGGGGTTCAGAAGCCCTGGTCCTTCTGCTTCTCCTCACTATATTCATCCCTTGTTTTGTCATGACAATTATTATAGTTACAGAGAAACCAACAGGACAGGCATGGAGAGCTTGGAAGCTCAATAATTGAATGTCTTATAACTTTGGCTTTTGTTTCTATTCTACTTATAACATTTCATTCAGGTACATATATATTTCAGGATTTTTAAGCCACTTATAACAATAGATGGCACAATATCCCATATCCCTCAAAGCTATTGTACTCCTTTTTGTATCTATAAATACTGCCTGACCATGATGCCATCTGGATCTCCCAGAAATTCTGTTGGTTCAGACTGATTTATGAATATGCTCAAAGAAACTCTGGCTTAATTTAATTTGTTTAAAGTTTTGTTTTTGTTTCTGTGTGTATGTACTATGTGTGTATGCACATGCATGCACATGTGTGGCATATTTTCATGTATGCAGATACAGACAACCTGTACACACATGTGCAAAGGCCACAGGAGGACATCATGGGTCCACTGTTAGTCTTCTACCTTATTTCCTTGAGATTAGATCTCTCACTGAACCAGGAGATTGTGTCATTTTTAAGTTAGAAGGGATCACCAGCAAACCCTAGCAACCCTTCTGTTTCTGCTTCCCACCAAAGATCTGGAGTTACCTGCATATATGTACAAGTTACACCCTGATTTTCGTGACATGGGTGATGGGGTTTGAACTCTGGTCCTCTAGTTGGAGCAGCAATTGTCCTTACCTTCAGAGCCATTTCCCCAACTCTTTAAAGTGTTTCTTTTTTTAAAATTTTTATTAACATTTTCCATGATTATAAAATATATCCCGTGGTAATTCCCTCCCTCCCCACCCCCACACTTTCCCATTTGAAATTCCATTCTCCTAAAGTGTTTCTTTTAACAAATTCTCACAGTTCATGAGATTTCCAATGTCGGAATATCCTCATCAACCCTTGTTTTTGTTTTGAGATAAGGTTTTACAATGGCCAGGAAATTTCTATAAGAAGTAGGCTTGCCTCAAATTTGTAGTGCTACTCTGCCCCACTCTCCCGAGTGCCAATATTACAGGCATGACCCACCATACCTGGCTCATTTCCTGTCTTTTTGGATAACAATATAGGTGTTCCAAAAGCATTTCCATACTGACTGCCTTATTTGTTAAAGCATGAGTCATAATTTCCCATTTCCCTCTTTTATGTTTATTTTTTTAAATGAGGGTTTTATCAAATAAAATGTAGTAAATATAGAAATCATATTATGCTCCTTCCTCCAGTCTGTTATTGTCATTTGTTCATATTGTGACTTTCCTGGCCTATTTCTGTAAAATACATCTTTTTAAAATTTCTGTTTTATTGGCTTTGTGTTCAGCTAATGATGGAGTTGATTTTGTGAGATGCCATGAGAAGATACCACATACACTTTTTGCCAAGAGTCTCTATCTGTGTCTTAACACATGCCTTCCATGCTCAGATAGCTTACAGCTCTGACATTAATCACTTCATGGTTACATGGAGCCTTAAGTTGATCCAATATTGTGAGATAAGACCCCTTTCAAAAGCCTTCTGGGAATATGCACAGATATTCCCATTCACATGTTTGGACTTTTAAATGTTCTTATGAACATCCCATTTATTATCTTGCATATAAATATTAGTCAGGCATTAAGTTATGTTAAGTGGCTTCACCATTTCACATAGCTACAATTTTAAGCAATAGACAAATAATGACAGTTTCTTTAGGATGAGACACACTAATGAGATACAAGCTTCTTCTGTCCTTTACACTGAAGATAATGCTCTGCTTTTTTTAAATTTTTTTAATTTATTTATTTGAGAGCAACAGAGAGAGAGAGAGAAAGAGGCAGAGAGAGAGAGAGAATGGGCAGGCCAGGGCCTCCAGCCACTAAAAACGAACTCCAGATGCATGTTCCCCCTTGTGCATCTGGCTAATGTGGGTCCTGGGGAATCGAACTTCAAACCGGGGTCCTTAGGCTACACAGGCAAGCGCTTAACCACTAAGCCATTTCTCCAGCCCAATGCTCTGGTTTTAACTGTGGCTATAGTAAAACAACTGCTTATCTTCAGAGATACTGTATAGCTATAAAAAAAGGAAGGAAAACTAGATTAAGTTAAAATATCAGAAAAATTATAATATTAGGATATTTTTCTTGAATTCATATATTATACCTTGTTGAAATTTTAGTCTGTTTTCAGAGTTTTGGAATATTTTATTTGCACAAATTTTGCAAGTGTTTTCACTACTTTTAACAAGAGTGAATGATCTTTAGAGCTCCTTACTTTAATATTATGAAACTCTCATATGCAATACTTGTAATTTTCTGACAGGAGTTGGTAAAAATTTTTTAACAATCAACAATTTAAAGGTGGCTTTTATGTTTAAACTAAAATATGTATTAATATTTATTTTCAAAAATATATGTTTGAGGTATAAACTATCTTAGTGTATTATATCATATATGTTTAAGAGCTACAATGTGAAGTTTATACACATAGTATGATGGTTTCTATAGACAATCAGATTAACATATGTATTATTTACATAGTTATCCATTTTTTAACCAAGATATATAAAAACTATTTTTAATTTTTTGTTTATTTTTATTTATTTATTTGAAAGTGACACAGAGAGAGACAGAGAGAGAGAAAGAGAGAGATAGAGATAGAATGGGTTCGCCAGGGCCTTCATCCACTGCAAACGAACTCCAGACTTGTGTGCCCCTGTGCATCTGGCTAATGTGGGTCCTGGGAAATCAAGCGTCCAACCGGAGTCCTTAGGCTTCACAGGCAAGTGTTTAACTGCTAAGCTATCTCTCCAGCCCAGGACACATAAAATCTCATTTGGCAAAATTCTGTTGTCATATAATAATTATGGTCCTCATGATCTACATTAGATCTCTACACTTCACTATCCTACATATTAAAACTTTGGATATTTTATCCCGTTCACCATATTTGTCTTACTTCATATTACCCTTTACAGCCATCATATTTTATTTCCTGTCTGTATTTTATTTTGCTTTTTTAAAATTTAGATTATACATGTATAAGAGATCATTTCCTTTTTAAAGTGCAAATAATATTCAATTTTATATTCATATAACGTATAAGTCTGATCTCACAATTTATTTGTCCACCAATGGACATTTTGGTTGTGTCTATATTTTGCCCACTGTGAATAATGCTGCAGTCATCATCTGAGTAGAGATATTTTTAAAGATGGTGATTTTTTACCCTTTTAAGTATATGCCCTGAAGATGGAATGTTGATTCAGATATTCACATGATGCTTCTAAGTTCTTTATTAATTTCCATAGTTTTATTTTTAAATTTAAATATTTGTATGCATTTATTTGCAAACACAGGGATAGAAGACAGACAGACAATGGGCATTCCAGGGCCTCCAGACACTGCAAATGAACTTCAGGTCCATGTGCCACTTTGTGCATCTGGCTTTCTGTGGGTACTGGGAAATCAAACTCAGGTTGTTAGTCTTTGCAGGAAAATGCTTTAACAGCTGAGCCATCTCCCCAGCTCACTCTATACTGCTTTTGACCATGGGTGTAGATATCTAAATTCTCATTATTGGAGGACAAAAGTTAGCAACAGTGGTTTCTTTTTTTCTTCACATCTTCTCTAATTCTTATCTTTAGTCTCAACTTTTTGTGGCTGTTCATCCTACCATACAGGAATTGTGATTTCATTTTGCTTTCACATTCCCTGGTGATTATTGATATTGAGCACATCTTCATGTTCCCATTAGTTATATGCTTTACTGTCTTCCTGAGAGGATATCCTTTAAGATAAATTTTCACATTTTATTTTATTTGTTTATTTTTTTAATTTATTATTTATTTGAGAGCAACAGACACAGAGAGAAAGACAGATAGAGGGAGAGAGAGAGAGAGTGGGCGTGCCAGGGCTTCCAGCCTCTGCAAATGAACTCCAGACACGTGCGCCCCCTTGTGCATCTGGCTAATGTGGGACCTGGGGAATCGAGCCTCAAACTGGGGTCCTTAGGCTTCACAGGCAAGCGCTTAATCGCTAAGCCATCTCTCCAGCCCAAATTTTCACATTTTAAATCAATTTTCATTATGCTATTTGTGATCCTACTTTTGAGTTATGTATTATATTAAAATTTCAATATTAATTCTTCAGATATATATTTCATAAATATTTTATATTGTGGTAATTTGAATGTTCGAATTGACTCAGGTGTTAAAATTAAACTTTTAACTTGGATCTCCATCCCCCTGGCTAGAGAAGGTATCATTGGGGGCATATCTGAATTCCAGCCCAAAGGTGTAGATCACAGTTTTAACTCTGGAGTCCTGCTTGCGGCCTGATTTTATGCTTGCTGCTTTTTGGTGTTTGCTGGATTTTGGTGGTTTTTTCTCTCTTATTGGATTTAGGAATGGGAACCAGCTTCTTCCACCATTCATGGAAATTGCCTTGAATCTCTAAACTAAAATAAACTCCTTCCTCTCATAAACCATATCTGTTTGCACATTTGTCCCAGCAATGTGAAACTGTCTACAGCTATCATCTATCAACCTGTATACTACATTTGATTGTTTACTATTTGCATGTGGGGTTTTAAGTGCTATGTATTGTATTTGTGTGCTTTTGATATTTGTTGTCTGAATGTTTGGTGAAATACTCAAAAAATTATTGCCAACCCTAATTTTAAAGAGATTTCTCTGTTATTTTCTTTCTGGTTTTTTAAATATTTTATTTATTTGAGAGTTAGAAACAGTGAAAGAAAGAGGCATATGTATGGAGAGAGAGAGAGAGAGAGAGAGAGAGAGAGAGAGAGAGGGAGGGAGGGAGGGAGGGAGGGAGGGAGGGAGAGAGAGAGAGAGAGAGAGAGAGAGAGAGAGAGAGAGAGAGGGAGGAGATGGGCATGCCAAGCCTTCTACCATCGCAAATGAACTCCAGATGCATGAACCACCTTGTGCATCTGGCTTACGTGGGTCTTGGGTAATTGAACCTGGGTCCTTTGGCTTTGCAGGCAAATGCCTTAATCACTAAGCCATCTCCCCAGCCCTCTTTCTGTTTTTTTTTTTTTTGTTTGTTTGTTTTTTGTTTTGTTTTGTTTTTTGTTTTGTTTTGTTTTGTTTTTGTTTTTGTTTTACAAGGTAGGGTCTCACTCTTTCCCAG
Source organism: Jaculus jaculus (assembly GCF_020740685.1). NCBI lineage: Eukaryota > Metazoa > Chordata > Mammalia > Rodentia > Dipodidae > Jaculus > Jaculus jaculus. The sequence continues at coordinate 79,848,837 of NC_059125.1, forward strand.
GCTGACCTGGTGCTCATTATGTAATCTTAGGGTGCCCTCGAACTCACAGTGATCCTCCTACCTCTACCTCCATACTACCTCCATAGTGCTGGGACTAAAGGCCTGCACCACCATGCCCAGCTCCTCTTTTCATTTTTGAATACACCTCTCTCTCTCTCTCTCTCTCTCTCTCTCTCTCTCTCTCTCTCTCTCTCATTGTGTGTGTGTATACATATATTCATTTTTGTGTGGGCACACATGTGATAGTGGGGGATATGTACCTGTGAATGCATATGGAGGTCAAAGGTTGACATCAAGTGTTTCCTTTGATAACTCTTAACCTTATTTTATGTAACAGGGTTGGTCACTAAACTTAGAACTCACTGATTTGACATGACTAGTTAGCCAGCAAGCCCCACTAATAATGCCTACGTTTGCCTCCTGAGCTTATAGGTGTATACCATCACACCCAGCTTTACCCCTTGATTCTGGGGATATGAATCCAAGTACTTTTGCATCAAGCATTTTACCAACTGAGCCATCTACCCAGCCTTGCTGAATTTTCTCAAAGTAATTTAATACCTTCTGGTTATATTTCAGGTACTTTTTCCATTTTGAAAATAAATCTTTATGTAGTATAAAATAGTAGTACTACCTCATTCCTTTCATATAGATATTTGGAAAATCCTTTTCAAACTTTTCATTGTAGATACTTATGGTATCTGAACTTATATTCATGGTAGATAACATTCTTTTCCCATTGTGCCTTGCTTGCACCATTATTGAAAATGTGAAGACTATACATTTAAACTTTAGATAGTTTGTTTCTGGGCTTCCAATTATTTTTTTATTAGTTATGTATATAGTGTGTATATAGCCATAATGGTACTATCATTAGCCTTTATCCTGTTATCCCTTCCACCCTACAGATTGTGGATGTTGCATTGTGCAGGTGGCAGGCTTTCTATTTTTAAAATTGTTTTTATACTTTTTGTTTTTGACTTTCGTCTGTTTTATGTCAGCATTTTGGTAGTTAGATTACTGTAACATTCATATAGGATTTAATGAAGGATTGTTATTCCCTACATTTTACTTGTCTTTCTCAGAACAGTCTTGGTTATTCATGGACTTTTGTGATTCGTGGAAAATTGTTTCTTCTGTTTCTATGAAGAATTCCATTCAAATTTTTATAAGGATTATGTCAAATTCACATAATACTGTTGCGCTTATGGATATTTTAACAATGGTAAGCTTGCTCATGAAAGCAAGATATTATGCCATTTATTTTCTTCTCAAATTTCTTCCAACAATTCCTCTTAATTTTCAATGTATAAATATCTCACTTCTTTGGTTAAATTTATTCCTATGTAATGTCATTCCTATGTCATTGTCATTATAAATGGATTCTTAGGTTCTGTTTTTAATATATAATTATTTGGTGATAGTGTTGATTTTGAGTCCCAAGTATTTACCTAATTAATTTGTCACATTACTAGATTCGTGTATTTACTGAACTAATTTATTATTTCTAGTGTGATAGAACTTTTGCTATTGCCTGATTTTTCTGTTTCTGTTTGCATGAAATATCCTTCTATTCCTTCATTTTCAAGTAATAACTATTCTTAGTTATTCTGAGTCATTTGAAGCCAAAATATTACTAGATTTTGTGTTTTCACACATAAGAATTTTGTTGGTATATACTAGTTGTATAAAATAACATCCTTCATGTATGTTTTTCAGGCAGACTTCTTTTTACACACACACACACACACACACACACACACACACACACACACACACATATATATATATATATATATATATAGAGAGAGAGAGAGAGAGAGAGAGTTTCTATACTTACAGAGAAGAAACCATGCTATTTCCCTCCCTTTTCCACCCCTTCCCTCCCCACTTTCTCCTTCATAACTCTGCTCTCTGACATATTGCCTCCCTCTCTCCGTTAGTCTCTCTTTTAATTTCATGTCATCATCTTTTTCTCCTATTATAAGGGTCTCGTGTCGGTATTGCTAGGCACTACGAGGTCTTGGATATCAAGGCCAAATTCTCTCTGGACAGTTGTATGTAAGGAGTGGTACCCTTCCTTTGGCTCTTAAATTCTTTCTGCCACCTCTTACAGAATGGATCCTGAGCCTTGGAGGGTGTGAGGCTTCAGTGCTGGACACTCCTCTATCCCTACTTCTCAGTACTATGAGAAGAGTATGACTATCAGTATGAAAAGAGAAGCTTCTCTAACCAGAAGTGAGAGTAGCATTAAGATATTAAGATATGAGTATGAACATTAAATGTAATGCTTTCAGGACAATTTGATGAGAGCATGTGAAGTTTTTGTACACCAAAGACATTGTGAGTAGAGCAAAGAGACAACCTACAGAATGGAAGAAAAACTTTGCTAGCTACACTTCTGAGAGAGGATTAATAGCCAGAATACACAAAGGGCTTAAAAAGAAAGAACAAAAAGAAATCAAACAAACCAATCAAAAAAAAAAATGTCCTATGGAACTAAATAAAGTGTTATCATTTGAAGAAATAGAGATGACAAATAAACATCTAAAAAGTGTTTTATATCCTTAGCTATCAGAACTACCTTGAGATTCCATCTCTCTCCCATCAGAAGGGCTACCATCAAGAAAACAAATGACAATAAATGTTGGAGAGGATGTGGTAAAAAGGAACCCTTCTACACTGTTGGTGGGAATGTAATCTGGTACAGCCATTGTGCAAATCAGTGTGGAGCTTCTGGACACAGCTAAAAATAGATTTGCCATATGATCCAGCTATAGCACTCCTAGGCATATATCCTAATGTCTCTTCTCACTACCTTAGAAATACTTGCAAACCATGTTTATTGCTGGTCTATATTCACAATAGCTAGAAAATGGAACCAGCTTAGATGTTACTCCACAGATTGATAGATAATAAAGATGTGTTACATCTACACAATGGGGTTCTATTCAGTGGTGAAGAAAAATGAAATTATGAAATTAGCAACTTTGTAATATTTTGAGATCCCAGTGGTTGATTAGTGGTTTTATTTTCTGAGCAATTGCAGTTATATTCAGAAAGTCATTATGTATGCCAGCATGTTGAAGGTTTTCCCCTACCTTTTCCTCTAGAAATTTCAGAGTTTCAGGTCTGATCCACTTGGATTTGATTCTTGTGCATGCAGAAAGACAAGGATCTATTTTCATCTTTCTACATACAGATATCCAGTTTTCTCAGTACCACTTATTGAAGAGGCTGTCTTTTCTCCAATGAATTGTTTGGCATTTTTGTCAAAAATCAGATGGCTCTAGCTGCCTGGTTTAACATCTGCTTCCTCTGTTCTGTTCCATTGATCTACATGCCTGTTGTTTGGTAAATACTATGCTGTTTTTCTTAGTATGGCTTTGTAATACATCTTAAAATTGTGTATGGTCATGCCACCAGCTCAAAATCCTTTTGACTATTCAAGATTTTTTTGTAATTCTAAATGAAATCTAGGATTTTTTTTTTTCTATTCCTATGAAAAATGCCATTGCAATTTTAACAGGGATTTCATTAAATGTGTCGATTGCTTTTTAATTTAATTTTTAATTTATTTTTTTTAATTTTTAATTTATTTTTTAAATTTTAACAGGGATTTCATTAAATGTGTAGATTGCTTTTGGTAAGATTGACATTTTCACAATATTGATTCTTTCAGTCCAACAACATGGGATATCTTTCCATTGACATTTCCATTGACATTTTCACAGTATTGACTCTTTCAATCCAACAACATGGGATATCTTTCCATTTCCTTGTGTCTTCTGCAATTTCTCACTTGAGTGTTTTAAAGTTCTCATTGTAGAGCTCCTTCATTTCCTTAGTTAACTTTATTCCAAGGTATGTTTTTTGGTTTTTTTTTTTTTTTTTTTTGAGGCAATTGTGAATGGGAAAGAGCCCCTGATTTCCTTCTCTGCACATTTGTTGTTTGTATATAGGAAAGCTACTGATTTCTGTGTATTTATTTTGTGTCCTGCTATGTTGCTAAAAGTATTTATCAGCTCTAACAGTTTGCTGGTAGAGATTTTTAGGGATTTTTATGTATAGAATCATATCATCTGCAAATAGTGACAATTCCTTTCCAATTTGTATCCCTTTTATGAGTGTCTCTTGCCTTATTGCTAAAGCTAGGACTTCCAGAAATATTTTAAATAAAAGTGGGGAAAGTGGGCACCGTTGTTTTGCTCCTGAATGTAGTGGAAAAGCTTCGAGTTTTTCAACATTTAGTATTATGTTGGCTGTAGGTTTGTTCTAAATAGCTTTTATTATGTTGAGATATGTTCCTTCTAGTCCCAGTTTCTATAATACTTTTACCATAAAAGGATGTTGGATTTTGTCAAATGTCTTTTCTGCATCTATAGAGATGATCATGTGATTTTTGTCCTTCAGACCATTTATATGATGTATTACATTTATTTATTTGTGTATATTGTACCATCCCTGCATCCATGAGATTATGCCAACTTAGTCTGGGTGAATAATCTTTTTGATATATTGTATTCTGCTTCCCAATATTTTCTTCAGAATTTTTGCATGTATGTTCATGAGGGAGATTGGTGTATAATTTTCATTTTTTTGTTCTGTCTTTGCTTGGTTTTGGCATGAGGGTGATGCTGACTTCATAGAAGGAATTGGGTAGAGTTCCTTCCTTTTCTATTTTATGGAAAAGTTTGAGAAGCATTAATGTTAGTTCTTCCCTGAAGGTCTGGTAAAATTCACCAATGAATCCATCTGGACTGGAACATTTTTAGTTGGGAGACTTTTTTATAAATGTTTGTATCACTGTACTTGTTATAGATCTATTTAAATGGTTTCTCTCATCTTGATTTAATTTTGGTAGGTCATATGAATCAAGGAAATCTTTTTTTTTTCAGATTTTCAAGCTTAGAGGCATATTTTCTTCAAGTATGTCCTTATAATTGTCTGAATTCCTTTGGTATCTATTGCAATGGTGCCTTTTTCATCTCTACTTGTATTATTTTTTTTTTTCTCTTCTCTCTTTCTTCTAGTCAAATTTGCTAAGGATTTATCAATCTTGTATATTCTTGCAAAAAACCAGCTCTTTGTTTTATTGACTTTATTTTTTTGGTTTCTATTTCATTGATTTATGCCCTAATCTTTATGATTTATTCTGATCTACTGATGTTTGCTTTGCCTTGTACTTATTTTTCCAAGGCCTTAAGGTGGAGCATTAGATTGTTCATTTTTGAACTCTCTAATTTCTTAATATAGGCATTTAGAGCTATAAATTTCCCTCTTAGGATGGCCTTCATTGTGTCCCAAAGGTTTTGGTATATTGTGTTACCATCATCACTTGATTCTATGAATTTATTGATTTCCTTTTTGAGTTCTTCAATGACACATTGATCATTCAGGAGTGTACTGTTTAGTCTATCAATTTCTGTATGCTCTGTAGCTTTTCTTATTGCTGATTTGCAGTTTAATCACGCTGTTTCCAGATAGAGTACAAGGGATTGTTTCAATTTTTCTGTATCTGTGGAGATTTGCTTTGTGCCCTAATATATGGTCTACTTTATAGAATGTTCCATGTGCTTCTGAGAAAAGTGTATATTCTGCAACATTTGGATTGAATGTTCTGTAAATATCTGTTAGGTCTATATTTCCATGACATCATTTATTTCAGATGTCTCTGTGTTTACTTTTTGCTGGGATGACCTGTCCATTGATGAGAGTGGGGCATTGAATTCTCCCAGTACAATTGCACTTGTTGTTATCTGTGACCTTAAGTCTAATAGTGTTTGTTTGATGAAACCGGGAGCTCCTATGTTAGGTGCATATATGTTTAGGCTTATAATGGCCTACTGCTGGAGAGTTCCTTTAATCAGTATAAAATGACCTTCTTTATCTTTCCTCACTTAATGTTGGTTTGAAGTCTATCCTGTCAAATATTAGGATAGCAACCTCTGTTTCCTAGGTCCATTTGCTTGAAATTCCATTTTCCATCCTTTCACCCTAAAGCAGTGTCTATCTTTTATTGAGAGATGAGTTTCCGGAAGGCAACAAATGGCAGGATCCTGCCTTTTAATCCAGTCTGCAAGCCTGTGTCTTTTGGCAGGTGCATTGAGGCAATTTATATTAAGAGTTATTATTGACAGGTATGCATTTATTCTCGCCATTCTTCCTATTTTGCACTGTTCCCTGTTTTCCCTTTACTTGTTTGTTTTAACTGTTGAGTGTGGTTTATTTTTTCCTGTTTGCTCCTGAGTGTTTTGCTTTCTCTTCAGCATTAAGAATTCCTTCAAGTATTTTCAGTAGAGCTGATTTAGTGGCAGTAATTTCCTTTACCCTAGTTTTGTTGTGGAATGTCCTTATTTCTCCATCAATTTGGATAGATAGCTTTGCTTTGTTTGGCAGTTATTATCTTTCAGAACTTGGAATACATCATTCCAAGCCCTTCTGGCTTTTAAAGTTTGGGTTGAGTAATCTGCAGTTATTCTTGTCAGTTATTCTTGGCTTTGTAGGTGACTTGCTTCTTCTCTCTAACTGCTTTCAATATATTTTCTTTGGTTTGTGTGCTTAGTAGTTTAATTATAACATGGGGAGGAGAGGTTATTTCCAGATTTTGTCTGTTTGGTGTTCTAAAAGCTTCTTTTATCTGCATCGGCACTTCTTTCCCAATTTGGGGAAATTTTTCTTCTATGATTTTGTTGAAAATACCTACTAAGCCTTTGGATTGAAATTCTTCTCTGCCTGTTATACTTTGAATTCTTATGTTTGATCTTTTCATAGTGTCCTGGATATCTTGAAATTCCCATTCATACCTTGCTATTAGCTTGTCTTTCTCTTTGTTTGACTGTATTAGATCTGCCACCTGGTCTGCTAGTTTAGGCATTTTGTTCTCTCCTTCATCCATTCTATTGGTGAGACTTTCCACAGAGATTTTTTTTTTTTTTTAATTTCATTGACTGTATTCTTCAGAGCCATGATTTCAGCCTGGTTTTTCTTCAGTATTTCTATTTCCTTACTCATGTCTTGTAATGACCTCTTTTTTTCATTAAGGTGGTTTTCTGTGTTCTCTTTGAGAAGTTTGTTTTCTTTAATTCCTTTGTTTTCTTCTTTGATTCCCTTCATTTGTTTTCTGATTTCTTTGAGCATAGATACCACCATTTTCTTGAAATCTTTGTCAGGCATGTCATCTCATTGGTGATCATTTCTAGTGGATTTATAGTTTTGGGGGTGAATGTATTGTCTTGATTCTGTGAGTTTCTTGTATTATATTGTAGCAACTTTTGCATCCTGCATTAATTTGATGCTAGAGTTTTCTACTTATCTTCAGTGTTCCCAGACATGGTGATCCATTGCTGGAATCCCCCAAACAGCCCTCAGGGTTGGGAGGGGCAGAAGGCGCAGAGTCAATGACACAGACTCCAGGAGTCAGATGAGAAGCTAAAAGCAGACTGGTTTATTGAAGAAAACAGACATCTGTATATACCCCTGCCACAGCTTCCTATTTGTCCTTTCATATACCACTTCCCCGCTTCTCATTGGTTCTTTTGTTGTTTGGCATTGTGTTGTCTCTTTTTCACTGGCTCGTTTCCTGTGGCAGTGGTTGTCTGTGTGTTTAGGCAGGGTTTATGTTGGCTTACAGGGGAAGTAGCAGTCACGCATGTGCTGTAATTTCAGAACCTCATCCCAGGGACCCCTGGCTATGCTTCTACAGTGATCCACCTCTATATACCCTTAGGATATGAGTTCAAAGTGCCAGGTTTAGCTCTTGTACCCAAATCGAGCCACAGAAGTAAACCTAGGTGTTGAGTTTGCTTGTTAATCAAGTATTCTAGTGGACTGGATTCTAAGTTTCAACCAAGTAATATGCACAATCAATAAAAGCAGCCCAAAATATGCAATTGTGGAGATTAAAACAAACAGATAGTCATATAAAGCCAAAATCCCTAAGGGTATATGTTGTTCTACTCCCTTACTCTTGTCAGCTGGGAGGTAGAGATTTCTGTTCTGAATTGGGTTTCAAGTCAACCTTGATCTGGATCAGACCTGCCCCCAATAATGACAGAGCAAAAAGCAAAGGCCTATATATATGGAAACACTAAATACAGGTTATTTGAAAATGGTAAAGCCAACCAAGAATATATACCCCATAACCTGCCCTGACAAGGAAACAAGGAAAGAGAGATTAGCTCTTGCAGGACTGTGTACCTGTTGTTTTGTTTTGGTTTGATTTTTGTCAGTCAGCCTCGTTACCTTTTGGGGTGGCTTCCAATCTCACAAATGCCCAGTGACCACCTGTGCAGCTGTACCTCTGCTCTGCTCTGCTGGCTGTGATGCCACTGGGTGCTGAATGCTGGAGGTTCAAGGATCTGATGGTAAGGGGTGGGAGAGTTCAGACTGCTGGAGTTGCTGACACTTGCACTAGCTCTTTAGTTATTTCGGCTGTCTTTCCTTTAGATTTCTTAACTTTGCAAGAAGGCTGATGGGGTTGAAAAATCTGTTGCTTTGTCTCTGCTGCTGTCACCTGCCAAACCTGGCATGCCAGGCAGGACTGTGCTGGGTGGGCAAGCTGATCATAGACCACAATCACCTCAGTGGGACTCTGGCCATTTTCCTCCTTTCTGGTGGCTCTTGGTCTCTCAGGCTTCTCTGCTGTGTCTAAGAATAACCTATGCTCCTTCACTTTACAGAAGAGGAGTGTATTTTGCTGGAGTTTTGTTTAAGTCCCTCCCTAGGCTATTTTGGCATGGCTCCTAAGTAGCCATCTTACCCAGAAGTCACTTCATGTATTTTTATATATCTATATAAAATGATATGGTCACATTCACCTCTGCCTAATTAGTTTGTGTTCTGTTTTCTTTCCCACCTCACTGGTCTGTTCCCTTTTCTTCCTTCTATCGTCATGTCTGTTTTTTTTAAATCTAAATTATTCTTAGAGTAAATATGATGATATTTGTCTTTCTGGATTACATGATGTATTTTGATTAGATAATTCAGTTCACATATATTTCATTTTCAAAATTTTATTTATTTCTTTGCAAGCAGAGAGAGAATGAGATAGAAGAGAGATAGACTGAGAGAGAATGGGCATGACAGGGCCTCTAGCCACTGCAAACAAACTCCAGACACATGTGCTCCTTGTGAATCTGGCTTACATTGGTATTGGGGAGTAGAACCTGGGTCCTTTGGCTTTGAAGGCAAACACCCTAACCATTATGCAATATCTCCAGCTCCATTTTGTTTTTATTGCAAGTTAAAATACATTGCTAAAGTTCTGTTAATTATTTTGTACTTATTTTGTGAATATTTGGTTTCTTTCTCTCATCTCACTAGGAAATTTAATGATTTTCAGTAGTGTGTTTTGATTGCTTTCTCATTTTTTTTTTTAAATTTTAGAAGGGGTAGTGTTAAGTATCTGGTATAGTTTTCTGCTTTGTGTTTACCATAAAACTTATTTGAATCATATATTTTAAACCCATAGAAACTTAGCCACTTGCAAATCAAACCTTTAGACTTTTATTCTAATCTTTAGTGTGTTCTGTGCTGATGTAACAGAGTATCTAAAACTGGCTAATTTTCAAAGAAAAGAGATAAATTTCTTATAAATCTAGAGCCCAGGAGATCTGGAGTTGTATTGTTCATATCTGCCAAGGGCTTACTTTCTGTGTCTTAACACGACAGAAGGCTACATGCCATGTAGTAGAGAAAGAGAGTCCTGAATTCCCTTGGTGTAACAGTCCTGTCTACTTAATATTAAACCTAATCCCATGATTATATTAATCTATTTAAAGACAGTCATTGCTAACTCACCTCCATGTTATTTCTTTTCCTTTGTTTTGTGCTACTCTTTTATTTATTTATTTATTTTTTTCAGGTGGAATAGTTACAGTGTCTCATATAGCCCAGGCTGGGCCTCAAGCTCATGTAGTTGAAGATGGTCTTGGGCTCCTGATCCTCTTGCTCCTCCCTTCTATATGCTGGGATTACAGGAGTGAGTTTCTATGCATGAGCATTTTTAATCACCTGAAAACTGCGCTAATTCTCAACAGCATTAAATGTTTAATACATAAATATTGGGGAGCACATTCAAGCAATAGAAACTCCCACAATTTATGTTTTTAATATTCCATTTATTATCTGTTAGTAGGGTATATTCATTTAATATTTATTACAGCTAAAGTTGTTTTTTTTCTTTTTGAGAAACAATTTACTTTTATACTTTATACCCTATGTGGTGGTTTGGTTGAGGTGTCCCTAACAAACTTAAGTGTTCTGAATGTTAAGTCCCCAACTGTAGCAACTTGAGAATTGGAACCTCCTGCATGTGATGTATTACTGGGGACGGGCTTATGGGTATGATAGCCACTTCCCCCTTGCCAGTATTTGGCACAATCTCCTGCTACTGTTGTCCACTTGATGTTGTCCAGGAGATAATGTCCACCCTCTCCTCATGCTATTGTTTTCCCCTGCCATCATGGAGCTTCCCCTTGAGTCTTTAAGTCAAAATAAACCCTTTTCTCCCATAAACTGTTTCTGGTTGGGTGCCTCGTGTAGCAGCTCAAAACTAACTGCAACATCCTATATACATAATTTCAAAAACTATTTTAATTTAAGATAGATATAGGGTAGGTGTGTGTGCATATGAATGCATAATAACCTCTTGCCACTATAAATAAGCTCCAGATACATATACCACCTTGTGAATCTTGCTTTAAGTTGATACTGGGGTATCAACCCTGAGCTGGCAAGTTTTGCAAGCAAGTGCCTTTAATGGCTAAGACAGCTCCCTGTCCTCTTATGTACATAGCTGACACAATACCATTACAGCTCCTGCATATTCTGAATTTGACTGTGTCTTAACTTTGACTACTGAATTTTATATATTCATATGCTTTCATGCTAGCAATGGCATCTTTTGTTTTTGTTTCGATATCTCCTGTAAATATTCCTTGTAAAGCAAGTTTAAAAAACACAAATAAACAAGCATTTAGCTTTTCCTTGTCTGGACAAGATGTTATTTTTGCTTTTCAGAAGAATAGCTTTGACTACTTTCCCTTAGCAATAACTTTTTCTTGCAGCACTTTGGATTCATCATCCTCTCCTGCTTTGCGAGGTTTCTACTGAGAAATTTGCTCATAGTAGAAGCTGGGATTTGGCACTAATTTTCACCTAAATAGTTCAGGATATTTCTGTTGTGCCTAGTGCAGCTGGGGGCTCATGAGTGGTGGAGCACAGCTGCTGCTGAAGTCCAAAGAAACAATGATTGCACTCCTTCAGGATGCTGGCTCCTGGGCAGCTTCAACTATGGGTGGTGAGTCTGGTTGTCTAGTGGCTTGATGCATTGGCTGTTTGGTCATTTGGACGGGAGACATAGCTAAGATAAGGCTCTTTGCCTTGGAAGTCAAAGCACCAAATTAACTCTGGGGTCAAAGGTCAGGGTGTAGTTCTGAAGTGAGTGGTGAAGGAATGGAATGGTTCTTTATCAAGTTTGTAGAGTTCAGCGTCAGCATGGCTTGGGGTTACAGTGCCACTAAACATGATGTGTTCAGTAGGAATACACTGTCCTTGATGAAGAGATTCCATGTCTATTCTTCCACTGGTGGAGTTACAGAAGCTCAGTCCCTAGGAGGTAGCAACAAAGTAACAGCTCAAGCCACACTTGGCAAGGCAGTTAACTTGCAAAGAGCTCAGCTGGACAAGATTGGGCAGCAAATTCAGCTAGTGTCAGTGCTCTTGAGGAATGTAGGTATTCCCAGTGGGGAAGACTGCTTGCAGGTGGCTCGTGGGGATGAAGTTTGCTTGGGAACTACTGTTTGTTTCCTACGAAGTCCTCACAGTGCTGTCCTGATCAAGGATAAATGAGAAAGTGGTGGAAACAGAGTGTTTTCTTCCTTTTGGGATGTGGCCAACTTCAGTTTTGGAGCTCTTTTGGATTTCTGTGGCACTTTTATGTACTTATTTTAATTGAATTTTTTATATTTATACATTGTTTGATGGTTCATACAAGGAACACAGAAAAACAGGAACTTCTAGCTGGTGGTCTTGTTTATATCTTTTTGGTTTGCATCTTAAAAGTACATACAAAAGGGCTGGAGGGATAGCTTAGCAGTTAAGGCATCTGCCTATTAAGCCAAAGGACCCAGGTTCAATTCCCCCAGCCTATGTTAGCCAGATGCACAAAGGTTGTTTGTTTTTAGTGGCTGGAGGCCCTGACATGCCCATTCTTTCTCTCTCTCTCTCTTTTTGCCTCTTTCTCTGTCAAATAGATATACAAATAATAATAAAATGATTTTTAAAAAGAGCACACAAAAAGCTCATTTGTTGAAGCCTTTGTCCCCATTGATGGTATTCGGTGCTGGGGAAACATTTATCCAATAAAGGAAACAGGGTGATTAGAAGTGTGTCCTTGAAGGGGATATTGGGAACTTGGATCTTGATACCCCCCCCCTCTCTCTCTCTCTCTCGCTCTCTTGTTACTCCCTTCTTCCCAGCCTTCATGAGGGGAGTGACTTTTCCTGTCCCATGATACCATGATTTTCTGCCTTACCATAAGCCCAAAACAATGAGACCTAACAACCATGTACCAGAGATCTCTGAAATTGTGAGACAAAATAAATCTTTCCTGCTTTTACTTTGTTTAGCTTAAGTATTTTGTCACAGTGATGGAAAATTGAAAATCATACATTTCTGAGTTCTGATGCAATTTTGAAATAAATTATTCTTTTCCAATAATCTCATAGTTTATAATTCAATTGAAATATACTGAGTATATAACTCATCACTTTGTAAGATTTCACTATAGTTCCCATTTCAAATTTATGATCTCAGTTGTCATTTATCATTATGGAAATTAGTGTGTTCTGTTCAGTTTATTAAGAATGTATTTTCCGGGCTGGAGAGATGGCTTAGCGGTTAAGTGCTTGCCTGTGAAGCCTAAGGACCCCGGTTCGAGGCTCGGTTCCCCAGGTCCCACGTTAGCCAGATGCACAAGGGGGCACACGCATCTGGAGTTCGTTTGCAGAGGCTGGAAGCCCTGGCGTGCCCATTCTCTCTCTCTCCCCTCTATCTGTCTTTCTCTCTGTGTCAGTCGCTCTCAAATAAATAAATAAAAAATTAAAAAAAAAAGAATGTATTTTCCTTTCTATTCTAAATACAACAATTAACTCTCCAGTGTACACAAGCATATGAAGTCATTTTAAGATACTTTTAGTTTGGTTGGGCTCATTAGTTCACAATGTTAGTTACAGGACAATCTCACTTTACATTACTGAAATATATCTAATTAGATTCACAAAAGCTTACGGCTTTCATGCCATTCCCTCATATCACTGTTAATAAATCCTTCAAAAATGCTTTACAGAAGCGTTCTGTGTTTATTTGATGCTACATGTGCTAAGTACATTCATATAAGGAAATATTTTCATATGCAAAAGGCAAGATCAATTAATGAAGATAAAACAAGTCTCTTTTCCATTTGCTTGTATTTACTTAAGTCATATGTTTGTACATTTTTTCTTACTATGTATATAAAAAATAAAATGAAATTATAATATTTCCCTGAGACTACTTCTTTAAAAATAGTTAATATACTCTTTTTAATATGAGTTTATATGTATGAAATATTAAATAGCTAATACAAAGAACATCATATAGTCATCAACACAATCAATTTATACTACCACATATCTCCAAACACAATTTCCCCTTTTGTTTTAATTTGTTCAGAGTAATTTAGTTGTATAATGCTGCTAGATCAAATAAATAGAAAATGATATATGATTTCACTTTTACCTTGAATCTTAAAGTCAGTTTCATAGAAGGAAAGAGTACAATGGGCATATGGATAGCATGGGGATTAGGAAGATGTTAGTCAACTGATACAAAAGGAATCCAAAGTTAAAAATACACAGGAAGAATAAATTCTGGAGATCTTCTGGGCACCATCATAATTCCAGCAGAAAGCAATGAATGCATACATGATAACTGAGTAGAGAATATTTTAGGTGTTCTCCTTCAAAAAAATTATATGAGGCAATAGATATGCTGATTAGTCACTCAATAATGAACGAAGAAAAAGAGAGGTTTACCAAGTTTTAAAATTACACATGTTTTATAGTGAAAAAAAAGTAGTATTTAGAATTAACCAGCTGGATCCACTTTAGATGATCCCAATTTTGTTGGCAACATCCAAAGCATCATAATCAGGAGCCAGCTGAACATATGCTTTCTTCACTCCATCAAGCCTGATCAGGGTGTTGACTTTGGCCACATCAATGTCATAGAGTTTCTTCACAGCCTGTTTGATGTGGTGCTTGTTAGCCTTGACGTCCACAGTGAACACCAATGTGCTGTTGTCTTCTGTCTTCTTTATGACTGATTCGGTGGTCAGGTGGAACTCAATGATCACACAGTGAGCCAGCTTGTTTCTCCTGGGGGCGCTCTTCCGAGGGTATTTAGGCTGTCTCGCAGGCGCAGTGTCTTGGGTCACCGAAAGGTGGGTGATGTGTGGATCCTTTTCTTTTCGTGGCTGTGGACGCCTTTCAGCACGGCCTTCTTGGCATTCAGAGCCTTTGCCTTGGCTTCAGCTTTTGGAGGGGCAGGAGCCATCTTGGTGAAAAAGCAAGTTAGATAACTTTTTCATTGCTGTTATAAAATTCCTGACAAAAACAACTTAAAGAGTTTATTTTGACATAAAGTTCCAGATAATGGCAGATCATTGCAGCAGAACTATGATTGTATTGCATCTTGTATTCAAGACGTAGAGAGAAGTGAATGCCAGTGCTGAACATACTTTCTTGCTTTCTATAGTCTAGTACCCCAGCCCATGGACCAGTGTCACCCATCATTAGGATGGGTATTTTTTTTCCTTTAATTAACCTAATCTAGAAATTCCTTCTCAGTAAAGTTCAGAATTTTCTTTTTTTTTCATGGTGATTGCAAATCCCACCGAGTTTACAAGATTAACCATGACATACAGATTTTACTTTTTGGAAAAGCATCAGTCATACATATCTAAAGTATAGATATTCTGTTTGTAATTTTATGAAAACATAGTTAATTTCCATTCTAGAAAATGTTGTTAACACTGAAAAAATTCATAGTATTTGAGTCATTAATAAAATAAACGTTTTTCAGCCACCTTTGAAAAGTAGTATTGTTATCATTATCATCATTATTATTTGAAGTCCATAGCATTCACATTTTGTGTAATTCTAAAGTTTTGAAAAATACACATCACATGTATTCACCCATACATTATCATAGAGAATAATTTTGTTACCTTAAAAACACAATATAGTTCACATATTCATTTCTTTTCACCTGTCTACCAAGTTTCTGTCAATCAATGAGATTTTTTTTTTTAATTTAGTGTTGCTTTTCCAAAATATAGTTTGAATTATATAGCATTGAGCTGGTACAGATTGTCTTATTTCATCAAGAATAATCATTTAACTTTTGTTGACTGAGAACACAATTCTTATTTATTATTGAATACTATCTGTTGTATGGCTATACCAAAGATTATTTATCAATTCGTCTTTGAAAAAAACAAAAAACATCTTGGTTACTTCTATTGTTCTGCTACTATAAAGATGCAAGTGAAAGTTTGTGTGCTACAACTTTTCCTTTTATTTAGGTAACTAGCATTGTAGTTACTAATTGTAGAGTTACACTGTGTTACTATGCAACTGAAATCTAAATGATTTCCTTAATGAATTGTATTATTTCTCATCTTCAAAGCAGCACATGAGTTATTTATTGGTCTGTACCTTTTCTAACATCTGGTAGTCTGTTTTACCTTTTTTTTTTCTTTAATGTTAGCTGTGTAGGTTCTGAGTAACATTACAGCCACCATACTGAGACATCAGTGCCATTAGTGGTCCTGCAAACTCTAGTCAGCTTTTCTTTCACAATTTTTCCAGCAAGATTTAATGCATCATAACCATAAGAGTGGCATATGGAGTATGACAACTCAACCTTGATCCCAAGAATATGCTTGACTATTGACAGTTTAAGGGAAGTCAGGTACATTCTGGGAAGGATGAAGCCACTTTTTCCTTCTGGGCTATATATGTGCCCCTCCTTCTGATCCAAATTGTAGGGAGGTTTTATTTATCTTTCTGCTTCCTGGGACCATAACTGGGCTAATTAGTCCTCTAGTAAATTATACTCTGTGTTATTCTGAATATGTCCGGCTCTCTTTCTTCACGCTCTTGCCACCATGGGACCAATTGTAATCCATGTCTGGGTCTTTCTAGAAGCTTAGCTACTACAATAGGCATTTAGGTGTATCTGGTTTGAATTTTCCAAATGACATGATATTATTTAACTTTTTCACATAGTGGTCATCTCTTGTGGTGAGATAATTCTTCAGATTATTTTCTCATTTTTTATATAAGAAAACAACTTATTGAGATGTTATTTATTGAAATATGGTAGATAATACATGTCAAATGTATACATCTTGTTGACTATCTGGGTTAGTATAGAGATTTGAAAACATCCTCAAAGGCTGCAAGCATATCCATCTCCCCAAATTTTTTCTTCCCCTGTATTATTATTATTACTCTTGATTTTTGTTTGTGTCAGCTTAATACAGACTGACAGCAAATTTTAAGTATACAATACAATACTGTTAACTGTGTGAACAATACTGCATAGTATGTCCCAAGATCTTTGTTTATCTTCTACAACTGCAACTCAGTATAATATAGTCATCACTTGCTCATTTCCTCTGTTATCTTCTAGCTATCACAGTGTCATTCTCTCTCTCTAAGAGTGTAGTACTTTATATTTCACATAAAGATTTGTCTTTTTGTACCCACTTTATTTCACATAGTATGATGTCCCCCAGCTCTAGCCATGTTTTGAGAAATGACAAAACTTCCATTTCCATCATTTATATGACTGAATTATATTCTATGTATCTAGCATCTAATATCTAACTATAGTTGTCCACTAATAGACATAAATGTTGATTCCTTCTCTTGATTAATGAGATATTTCAATAACATTGAAGATGGAATGGTGATTATCTCTTTGAAATACTTTTCATTTCCTTTCCATGTATCTCTAGAAGTGGGATTAAAGGACCAAATGGTGGTATTACCATAACATTTTTGAGGAACAGTCATAGTGTTTTCAGAAATGAGTATACCATTTAAGTTCCCACCAATTACATAACAAGGGACCCTTGTCTTAACACCACCAGTGCTGCAGGGTTCAGGTCCTAGAATGGGGAAAGGGATACATAAACAATGAAACTCACAACATTCAATTAGACATACAGAAGTGAGGGAACTGGGAGCTTCTCTGTACCCCCTGGGATCAGAAACATTGAATCTTCACCTACAGTGATTTTGTATTTAGGCTTAAGCATGTATCACAATTAGCTTAAATATTCAACCCAAATAATGACTTTGAAATGATACAGATTGTCTTGAGAGAACTTCCTTCATTTTATGGTCCATGGTTTTAAAATAGAATAGTTTGCTAGAAATAGATTTGGCTAAGGTAAATAGAGCATGAGGACTATAAGTAAAATGCAATTTATTTTATCTAATTTGCATAAGAGCAGCTGCATTGCTCAACTTGCATCAGTATGCATGTTTTCTTTTGTACCATTATGCCTTATGACTGGTCTCCAACACATTCCAACATTTGATATGTAATTCTTAATTTTTTTTATTCATTCACAGGTATGTGTGTACACAAAAGGGTATCTTATAACTCATTGCAAACAAACACCATATTCTTGTGCCACTTTTTGCATCTAGCTTTATGTGGGTACGAGGGTATTAAACCCAAGAAACAGGCTGTAAAAGCAAGAGCTTTTAGCTACTGTGCCAACACTGCAACTTTCATGTCTATTTCTAATAGAAATCATCTTAAATGATATGAGGCGAAAAGATGTTTTTATATATAATTCCCTGATAATTGGTTGCTAATCTGTTTTTATTAGGCTAGTTTGTGGGGTGAACTTAAAAAAATGTTAGTGTGCAAAATAACGTTTTAGGGGGCTAGAGAGATGGTTCACTGGCTAAAGGTGTTCAAGGACCAAACCTGACAGCATGGATTTGATTCTTCTATAGCCACGTAAAGTCAGATGCACAAAGTGGTGCAAGCATCTGGAGTTCATTTGCAGTTGAAGGAAGCCCTGGTATGGCCTTTTTTCTCCCTCTTTTTCTTCCTTCTTTCCTTTCTTCCTTCCTTCCTACCTTCCTTCCTTCCTCCCTCCCTTCCTTCCTTCCTCCCTTCCTTCCTTCCTTCCTTCCTCCCTTCCTTCCTTCCTTTCTTCCTCTCTCTCTCTCTCTCTCTCTCTCTCTCTCTCTCTCTCTCTCTCTCTCTCCTTGGAAATAAACAAAATAATGCAGAATAATGTTTTAGGACATTTTTATTCATATATATCATTGCAAGTGTCTTATATTTATTTATTGCTCATTGTTTCTAAATTGTAAGAACATTATATGTACTTTAGACCATAATTCCTTATTATATGTCATTTCTAAATGTTTTATTATTTCACATTTTAATTGCTTTTTTCTTTTCCATAAAGGTTTCAGCTGATAAGCCACACTTGCTTATTTTTCTGTTACTGGTGCTTTACTGCCATAATACAGTCATACTTGCCAAGTACAAGCTCAGGGTATTTTTTTGTCTTATTCTATCCTAATTTATTTTATAAGTGTACAGATTGTTCAACTCATTCAAAAAATTGCTTAATTTTATTGTATCTTCCATGCTATTGTGAAAGAGATTTTCTTACTTTTGATTTCTTTATACCACTGGGGCATATGAATGGTCAAATTTTAGCTTTCTGTGAAACCTCCACACTGGTTTCCATAATGGTTGCACCAGTTTATACTCTCACCAACACTGAATTCTTATTGTTCCTCTTTCATTGCATCCTCAACAGAATTTGTTATCATTTGATTTGGTAGCCATTCTGTACAGAGTGAAATAGAATCTTAAAGTAGTTTTAATTTCACTTTCCTAATGGCTAAAGATGTTGAGCACTTTTAATTTTTTAAAAAATTATTTATTTATTTTCGTGTGTGTGTGTGTGTGTGTGTGTGTGTCGATGTGTATGAGTGAGCCAGGGTCTCTTGACACTGTTAACAGATGTCCATCAAGCTCTATGTGGGTGGCTGAAAATTAAGCTCAGGCTGGAAGGCTTTGCAAACAAGCACCTTTAACTACTGAGCCATATCCCCAGCTTCTACTTCTAAAAATATTTTTGTCCACTTATATATCTTTTTGTAAGAAGTTTCTGTTTAGATCCATAGCCCATATTTTTATTGGGTTGTTTGACTTTTTATTGCTTAGCGTTTTTATGTGGTTTTTACATTGTAGGTATTAATCCTCTACTTGATGTATTTTCTTTAGGTTGACTATTGGCTCAGCTGATGGTTGCCTTAGCTGTACAAAACCTTTTTAGTTTTATGTGCTACCATTTGTTGATATTTCCTGTCCTAGTCAAAAAATGTTTCCCTAAGTCTATATCTTGAGTGGTCTTCCTACTTTTTCCTCTAGCAATTTCAGAATTTCAGGTCATACATTGAAGTCTTTGATCCAGTTGGAGTTCATTTTTGTGTAGGAAGAGAAATGAGGGCCTATTTTCATTCTTTTGCTAGTAGATATCTAGTTTTCCCAGCACCATTTATTTATCTTTAGACCACTGTGTATTTTCGTATCTTTAAAATCAGGTAGTTGTAGTTGCAATATCTTGATATATTTCATTTATCAACATGTCTGCTCTTGTACCAATTATCATACCATTTTTATTACTATGGTTCTATATTATAACTGGAAATAAGGTATGGTGATAACTCCAACAGTATTTTTTGTTGTTGTTGAAGATAGTTTTGGCTATCCAGAATCTTTACTGTGTACTATCATTAAAAAAATTAAGATTTTATTCCATTTCTGTGACAAATAGTGTTGTAATTTTGATTGGGATTGCATTGAATCTGTATATTGCTTTTACTAGGTAGGCCATTTTTATGATATTGATTTTTCCAATCTATAAGCATGAGTTTTTCTTTTCATCGTCTAGAGTATTCTTTAATATCTTTCTTCAGTGTCTTAAATTTTCATTTGAGAGGTTTTTCACCTCTTTATTTCAATATATTTATTTTAATAATTATTATGAATGAGATTGTTTTCCTGAGTTTTTCCCCTCATATTAATTATTGCTTTTTTCATGGTAATTTAAAGTTTCATTTTTTCTTGGTTTTTCCAAGATCTTTAGGTACATCATTATTTACTTAAGATCTGCTTTTGTAATGTAGTCACTTAAAGCAACAATTATTGGTATGTTGTATTTTCACTAAGTTCTATAAATGTTTGATTTTCTTCTTAATTTCTTCAGTGACTCATTCACTGTTCAATATTATTTCATTTAATCTCCACAAGTTTCTGTGTTTGTAATTTTTATTGCTATAAATTTCTAGCTTTCTTGATTATAGTCTCATAAAATACAAGATGTTATTTCAATACTTCTAAATTTGTTGTGACATTCTTTGTGTACTAATATAGAGAAAATCCCATAGGCTGCTGAGAAGAATGCATATTCTATAGTGCTACATAAATGATTGTTACATCTGTTGGATATAAGCTATCACTATACTCCAGTGTTTCGCTACTTACATTTTGTCCAGATAACCTGCCTATTGGTGATGGTAGGGTGTTAAATTTGGCAATAACTTAATTTTTTAATGAAAGATTCTGACCCTATTTTCAACAATTATTTCCTCATTTCTCCATTTATTTAAGAGAGAGATTGAACATAGGTGTGTCAGGGCCTCTTGCTGCTGCAAATGAACTCCAGATAAATTTGCCATTTTGTGCATCTGGCTATATTAGGATACTGGAGAACTGAACCAGGCTGTCAGACTTTTCAAGTAAGTGCCTCTAACTGCTGAGCTATCTCTTCAGCCCAACAATAGCTTATTTTTGAACCTGACCCTTTTATATATTTCCTAAGCCACACGTGAAAATTTAACACTTCTTTCAGCTTTTCTGCTTCCATGCCTTGTTATTGTAGCTAAGAGACAGCATTTGATAATTTACAAACTCTGTCTTTAGTTGTCCTTACCAAGTTTTGGCATCCAATAATTATATCTTATGTTTCCATGTAAATAAAAATGAAAGAGTTATAAAAACTTTTGCCTTAAATAATACAGAGTTACTGCTTATATTATCAAGTAAGAATTTAATTACATTGGGAGAGGCTGAGGTAAAGTCTTGCTATACAACTTAGGCTGACTTGGAAATTGAATTGTCCTGCTTCAGCCTCCCCAATGCTGGGATATCGGGCATGAACCACCACCTGAACAATATCCATAAAGGTTTTCTTATTTTCACTGTTTGCTTAAAGATAGTTCTCATTGATCTCTACAATCTGGTTTTAGCACAAGTATCATATATTTTATTTTTTTCTTTTATTTTTTTTCAAGGTAGGGTCTTACTGTAGCCAAAGCTTACCTAGAATTCACTCTGTGTCTCTAGGTAAAATCCCACAAAAATTCTCCTACCTCAACCTACTAAATGCTAGAACTAAAGATGTGTACTACTATGCCTGGCCTATTTCAAATTTTGATATAAAAACATCCAAGTTCTAATTATAGTTCTAGTTATTAATTATTGCTCAGTAAACTATTCCAAATTGATGGTCAAAACAATATTTTATAAACAATTATCTATCTTGGTAAAACTTTGAGAGATTTCTTTATCTCTGTTCCACATAGCATGAGATAGGATTGCTTGACTAGACCTACAAGAACATTTTCGTAAGTGTGTGTTTGCCATTTGTATATCTTCCTCTGCGAACTGCCTGTTCAATTCTGTGCCCCATTTTGTGAGTGGGGTGTTTGTCTTCTTATTGTTTAGACTTTTGAGTTCTTTGTAGATTCTAGAGATTAGGCCTCTGTCAGTTGGATAACCTGCAAATATTTTCTCCCATTCTGTGGGTATTCTATTGGCTTTGCTTATTATATGCTTGTCTGTAAAGAAACTCTTCAGCTTCATATGATCCCAATGGTTGAGTGACTGTTTAAGAACTTGAGGCACTGGGGTTTTGTTCAGGAAGTCTTTTTCCATTCCTATATCATGGAAAGTACTTCCTAAATTTTCGTCCAGTAGTTTTAGAGTTTCTGGTCTTATGTTGAGGTCTTTGATCCATTTGGATTTGAGTGTTGTGCATGGTGAAATGAGTGGATCAAGTTTTAGTTTCCTGCATGTGGTTATCCAGTTTGTCCAGCACCATTTCTTGAAGATGCTATCTTTTTTCCAGCCTATATTGTTTGGGCCTTTGTCGAATATCAAGTAGCTATAGTGCTACAGTGTGTCATGCATATCAAATATTGTTTTAGTAGTCAGCTTTATGTTCCTGAATTAACTTCCATACAAGGCACAAATTACGGGAGGAAGAAGGAATTTATTAAAGTTTATAGATCTAGGGGAAGTTCCATAGTGGTAGAAAAAGCTGGCCCCTTTCACAGGTCCGTGGAGACAAAAATACCACCACTATCACCATAAGCCATCACATTCCAGGAAACTAGAACTCTGTGTATCTTTAGAATTGAATCCCAGGTCCACCTCCATACCCTAGAGTTGGATCCTAGGATTTACCCACAGTGACACCAAGTTACAAGCTTGAATAAAACTTTTGAATCTACTGGGGGTGGGGAGTGCATCCATTCAAACTATCACAATCGGGTAAATGGATTTAATATTCACTCTGGTGATTTTGAGTTTGTCTTATTTGGATCCCTGTTCTATTTTGTGTTCCTCCCTTTTGGAAGGTAGATGCTTGCCTTACATATGTTCCACTATTATATATGGGAAGTATGTGACTTTCCTTTTTTAGTTTGTCGGGGGTTCTCAGCTGAGTTGCCCTTGAGTGCTAGAGGAGACTAGCTTTGGACTTTTAGTTATGTTGGGATGATTAAGACCTTGAGGAATCTTGGAAATGGGTTGAATGATGTTCCAATCTGAGTGGGGCCTGACCCTTTACACTTCATGAATGACACTTAGTTCAGGCATGCAATGTATCCCAAAGGCCCTACCCTCAGGGCAGTATTGGGAGATGGTAGAACTTTGAAGGCCAAGCAGTTGAAGGAGATGTTTGGACCCTAGCCCATTCCTCTGTCTTTTTTTCTAACGTGAGTAGTTTGCCCTATTGCATGCACCCTGCCATGATATGCTGCTTCATCATGGGAGCAGCATCAATAGAGCTGACTAACATTGGAATAGCATCATGAGCTAAAATAAAATCCTCTTACTTTAAAGTTGAACATTCCTTTGTGTCACAGTTATGGAAAGATGAATAACATATGTCCTAAAGCTATGACTATTATATCAAAATTTCCCGACAACATATAGAACACAGAATTCTGGAAACAAAGCAGAAGTAAAATTGGTCCAACTAACCATCATTTGATTTGACTTACTTTAATAATTTTTATTTCTAATATATACAAATGAAACTTATATAAGTAAATTTTTTTGGTTGTCAGAAAGAGAACACTTCCATTAGGGTTCTCATTCTATTAACCTTATAATCTTCAAGAAAGTTTTTTTCTGATCACTTCTGACACTTAATTTCAATATGTAATCAAGACAAGAATGAAGGCATCATTTGACCAGCAGTGATTTACCCTGATTATTAAGAGAATAGAGGCAGGTGATAGAGAATAAAACAAGAATATGATTGGTACACAGGTGATCCACAAAGGTTTCTCTTGACACTTATAAAAACAAGCACAAGAGCTGGGCGTGGTGGCACACGCCTTTAATCCCAGCACTCGGGAGGCAGAGGTAGGAGGATTGCCATGAGTTCAAGACCACCCTGAGATGACAGAGTTAATTACAGGTCAGCCTGGACCAGAGTGAGACCCTACCTCGAAAAAAAAAAAAAACAAGCACAATTTCAAAATTGGAATATTAATTTTTCTGTTTTGAAAAAAAGAGGAAATATTGTTTGTTAGTTAATTTGCCTTGGAAAACTGTTATGTATAATTTTATTTAGCAATTTGATATATAACCCTTTGAAAAGTAGATGGAGCTTTGACACCTGGGTTTTTCTCAGCTTTATGACTCAAGAATGAGTCATTAACCTGGGACAGAACTCTAATAAATGAAAAGAATCTATGAGTCATCCTTGTGAAATGCAAACACATAATACCCCTATGACTAAGGACCTGTGACAGAATAAGTTGGTTTGCTTTCATATTGCTTTGAAAGAACAATGCTATTCTACCAAAAACTGCCACTAAATATCAATGATAAAATAGTGCACTCAGAAAAATTTTTTGTTAATTTAAATTTTTAGCAGTTGCTGAAGTTGGAATTATAGATATACATATATAAGACTAACATAGCATAAAAGAAAAAAAATATTTTATTATACTTGTGATGGTTTATATTGATTGTCAACTTGACAGGACCTAGAATCACCTGTGAGAGATTATGTAGATTAGTTAACTTCTTGGCATATCTATGAGGAATTATCTTAATTAGGTTAATTAAGATGGAAAGACTAACCTTAATGATGGGCAACACTAATACATGGGCTGGGATACTAAACTAATAAAAAGAAATGATCTGGCTGGGCAAGGACATTCATTGCTTTCTGCTTCTTCACTATGTACTGAGTACGATCAGTGCCTCAATCTCCTGTCTCCAGGCCATCCCCATGATGATAGACTAGAATTTGGAATTATAAACTGAAATAAACCTTCTTTCCTTTAACTGATTTTGTCAGGTAATTTGTCCCAACAATGAGAAGTTGACTAATACACAGCTCCTTTATTAGTTGTTTATTTTCTAAGTTACTCTTATTTTTTAATATGTTTATTACTTTCTTGTGTGTATGTGTATATGAGAATGTGAATGATATGTGTATATGAACACATGGTCATGGCATACATGTGGAAGCCAGAGTTCTTTTCATTTGAGACAAGGCTTTATTTGCTACAGTTGCTGCTTGTGAGCTTCCAGAATTTCCTGGCCCCACCACCCATTGTTTTAGTGGCACTGGAATCACAGATGTGCTCATCTCTTTGCATCCAGTTTTACATAGATACTGAGGAAGAACGAATTCTGGTCAGTAGGCTTACAAGCAGATGTCTTTAACCACCAAGAAATATTCCCAATCCTTGTCTTCTATTTTAGTAAAAGTTAATTAAGAAATCACTGAGTTTCACAATTAACTACTAATACATGTAAACCTTGTTTAGAGATGCATTTTGAGAGTAAGTGTTAAACATTCTAGAATTATTAAAGTTAACTTGTGATCAAGATTTTTTCTGTAAACCATAGGGGATACAATATCTCTAACCTGAAGCCTTAGATTAAAATAAACAATGTCAGTATAGAGATCATAAATTTGATGGAACAAAACTTGTTATTATGTTGCTGTCATTTTTGGAAACTAAGGTTTTAAATTTCATATTTTAGCCCAAGAACACATTTAAAAAGCTACAGAATTGATTATGTACAAAAATATGCATGAACAATTATTCCATAATATACAGTTAAATCAAATATTCCTGTAATTCACTGTAAAATTAAGCATATCTATCTATGTGTATATATACATATATATGTATATATATATATATATATATATATATATATATATATAGACAACATTTTTATTTTTCAATCTATCATATTTTATATATATATGTATGTATATATATACATATATATAATATATATAATATAAACATATATAAATATATATAAAAATATACGTATATATATATACATACACACATACACACATATATATATTAATTTATTTATTTATTTGAGAGAGAGGCAGATACAGAGAGAAGGGGCATGGCAGAGCCTCTAGCCACTGCAAACTCCAGATACACCTGCTACCTTGTGCATTTGGCTCATGTGGATATGGTGAATCAAACATGGGTCTTAGGTTTGGCAGGCAAGTGTATTAACAACTAAGCCATCTTTCTAGCCCTAAAACACATTTGAATTTAATATAAATAGTAAACATTCTTACGTTATGAGCTATATATCAACATATTTATCTAAGATGTCCACTGAATTTCAATATCTCTCAAACACAAAGCTATTTACCTATTTCCTTAAGGTAAGACTAAAAAAAAAAATGATAGCATTCCATTAATTACTTCAATAGATCATCCATTACTTCAACGGAACAACGTATTTTAAAACCTTTCACCAGAAATAAAGCTAATATTATTTAAACAATTAATTATTGCTTATTTCTTTGTATACTATACAATTTAACTTGTTTTTTTTTTTTCATTCTTTTTTTTGCTTCATGATTTGAGGATTTGGGTGGTGGAGCCCTGCCAAATGAAGTATGTCACCAAGGGAGGACCGTGAGTTAGAGTCCTACCCTAGGTGTGTGTTCAGAGTCAGCTCATGCTTGCTAATGCCGGCTTTTGTCTCTCTAATATTGTTATATGATGTAAGCCAACTTCTGCCATAATGAAGCTTTCCTTGGGTTTTATAAGCCTGAAATAAATACTTTTGTTCCATAAGCTGACTCTGTTTGTGTGGTTGTCCCAACCAAGAGAAAGCAATTGCAACTGTAAAGTTCATACCAGATAAGTGGGTCATTGCTGCAATGAATCTGACAATGTGGCTTTTGGTCTTTTGTAATATGTTAGCAGGAGAAATGTGGAAGGATTTGGTATGTTTAACTGTAATAGCCTTGCAGTGTTGTAAGCAGAACTTGATAGACTATTCTGCTGACAATTTGAAAAGGCTCAATGCAGAGAAAATTGTATACTGTGAAGTCTTGGTTTCTTAAGTTTCAAATGGGAAGGCAAGAATTTTGTTGGAACATAGATACTGGCATAAAGGCTGACTATATTCTGCTCATAGCTTGATAATGGAACAAAGTTGAATTAAAAAGTAGTGGGCTGATATGCTTGGTGGAAGATATAGAACAGAAATATTTGAAATAAGTAAAGTTTGACACACACACACACACAGAAAAAAACATAAGTTTCAAGTTATGGGCCCAGAGACTTGTTTTAGGCCACTTAAACTGCAGTTAAGGAGATTAAAAGTGGAGGTAGACCAACTGTATTACATTGAGACTATGGAAAAGATGCCCTGAGGGTAAATCCCAATGCATGGAAGGTTCAAGTCTGAAAGTTGAAAGGAAAGGGCTTGAATGAAAAAAATGGAGTTGTCTACTCTTTTAATTTAATGCTTTATTCCCCTATGGATTTAAAAATTTGGCTATGTCTCTCACCTGGTACTAGTTTTGGAAGCATGAGACATGCCAAAAACAGATCAAAAAGTGAACACAGTTTGAGAAGTTACTAAGATGTGGCAATTATTTTCTTTTTTAATTATTTTTACTAATTTTGTACTCAGTGAATACAGTCAAGTTTGTACCATTGTTAGACCCCTCCTTGACTGCAACCCCATCCACAGCGACCATCCTTGTTGTGAAATATGGGTCATGCATTGTGGGGTTAGCCATCAGTTATGAGTAGGAGTCAATGCCTCTGTGTATCATGAACTAACGTGTGGCTCTGACATTCTTTCTGCCCCCTCTTCTGCAAATTTCCCTGAGCCATGTTGGGTTCATTTTAGGTCTGCTTCAATGATGAAGTCTAGGGAGCCTCTGTGACTCTGGATATCTGGTTTGGTAGAAGTTGATTATTCTCTGTGTCTATCTCCTTCACTGTTGTGCTGGTACCAAGTTCACCAAGAAAACAGCACTCTTGCTTCTTTCCCCAATTATTATTAGTTTCAGCTGGGGCCCTTTTGAGGTATGATTGGGTGGTTCTATCCTTAGGATCTTCGTCTATCTGAAAAAGAGAAGCAGAATCTCTGATGAAGAGTAAAGTTGGCACCAGATAAGTGGGATAAACCTTATTTTTTTTATAGAGAATTTAATAGTTGTAGGTCCTCTTGTAGCCCACAGTTGGTGGCAGCTTAATAATGGAGATCAGGCTCATGATTTGATATGGTTCTGACATGTTTCCCAGTTCCAGCTGTGGATCCCATTCACTGAGTGGATCAGTTAGCCAAACCAAGAGCAGTTAGTTTCCCAACATGGCTGTGTGCCACTATATCACTTGTGTGAGCATCATGTCAGGTTGTTGGCTGCAGAGTAGCTTAGACCATGAGTTGCCTGAACTGATATTGGTCACGTTCCCCCAGTTGCTCATGTAGCACTTTCTGGTATTAGATTTGCTATCTGTCTGAGGATTGACTCTCTTCCAGCTTCTAGCCATGTCACTCCTTGTTACATGTGAACCGCTTCAGTAGTAGGATATTACCACTATCCTTTGGTAGGTCATCAAGTACTCTGACAAAAAAAATATGTCTTCTTTTTGGAAACCTTGTAAGTCTTTCTGACCAAGAGCTGATTATGGATGATAGCCACATGCTACTACTGGGGGTTCCAGGTCAGCACCCAAGGACTGAAAGAAGAAAAATACAAGTAATATAAAAGAGATAGAGAGAAGAGAGATAAGATGGAAAGAGAGACAGAGACACTGAAACAGAAGTAGATTAAGGTCAGTCATCATTGTACCCTCTCCAGGGCCTTGTGGTTCAGGAGTTCCCTCTAAGGGCCTGGTGAAGGTTCAACCACTTGGTGGCAATTTTAAGCAGAGTTGAATCCCTGTATGGAGTCCCAGTAAGACCTTTGTATGGAGCTATGAAGATGAACTGTGGCTTGCAATGGAGAACCAAGAAATATGGGAGCACCATAACTGTGGGATGGATGCTATAGGGAGCTGCTGGCGCATTATGAAGTCTTCCTTGAGCTGTGGGTTGCCCAACTAAAGGAGTTGAGTTGGATCCCCAGAGAAGTCATCACTGGTTAGAGATGATGGACATGGAAATGAAGAAGTTTGATATTTGCCTGCTAGTTATTGATTTTAAATTGGCATAGTCTTTCCTTGTTACGCCTCTTTGTGCAATGGGAATGTTTACTCTATGTCATTATATGTTGGAAGTATGTAACTTATGTTTTGAATTTTAAGGCTCCTGGTTAAGAGAATATCTTGAATCTCAGATGAGATTTGAACATTTTGAAGAGTGTTACAGTTGTTAAAGACTGTGGGAAGTTTTGAAATTGTACTGAGTGCATGTTTTATTGTGGTATGATCATGAGTCTATGGGGCCAAGGGTGGAATGTGGTGGTTTGAATGTAAAATGTCCCCATAGTTTCAGGTATTTTGGATTAAGTTTCATACTTGAAAATAAGCATGGAATATTGGGGAGGTAGAGCCATGATGGAAGCAGTATGTTAGCAGAGGCGGACCTTGAGATGTAGTTCAACCCTATGTATGTGCTGAGAGTCACCTTGTGCTTGATTTTATGTCTCTACTATAGTTATATAATGAACTGAGCTAGCTTCTTTTACCAGGATGAAGCTTACCTGGAATTTGTAAGCCTAAAACAAACTCTTTCCTCCCATAAGTTGCTTTTGGCCAGGTGTTTATCCCAGCAATAAAAAGGTAACAACAACAATAATGTTTCTACTTATAATAAAAAGAAATTAAACTATTTTTTATAGTATGTAAATAGTAACCTTATATTTCCATATTTACTGATCATTTTCTCATATACATGGATTTAATTCATGTTATTCTTTCCATTGTGTCCCTTGAGCATATTGAATCCACAGCTAATGTTGTCAGGAATAAGCCACATTGAAAGAATGACCTTGAAACAAATTTAAAAATTATCAAGAAGTATTATGATGGAAAATCAGTGATGGTTATTTTTCACCAATCCATTTCCATCTCACCATGGTAATAATCTTCTATAGCAAGGAAAACAAAATGACAGAAACTGCCCACATATTAGTTACATAAATGATGAAACAAACAACACAAAAAATGAGATTATCAGATTTGAGCAATTCAGATGACTTGGATTGAAAACATTAGGCACAGATGCACATCCCTTCCAGAACCATAATGATCCTGGCCACAGCAAAACTTATGTTGTTGTAAAAACAATACGGAACTGACTGACTGCAGTATTGAATTCACTTTCATCTCTGGAGTTATTAAAAAAACATCTCTACCCTGCACAGATTGTGTGGTTGGGCATGACTGTGTGGAGTGAGTATGCCAGTCCCCAGTCTCATGGCTCCTCTCAGCTCCCTGATCTGGACACCTGGATCATGGGTATAACAGAATGAGAGGAAACCCAGGCCAGAGGCCTAGAGAACATACTCAACAAAATTATCCAAGAAAAAATTCTGAATCTCTCAAAAGAGAGGCCCATCCAGATACAAGAAGCCCACAGAACACCAAACAGGCAGAACCAAAGAAGAAACTCTCCAAGACACATCATAACTAAAGGTTTTAACAACAAAAACCAAGAGTGAGTGCTAAAAGCAGCAAGATAGAAACAACTTACTACATACAAAGGGAATCCTATCAGAATTACATTAGATTTCTCAATGAAAGCCATGAATCCAAAAGGGGCCAGAATGGAACACTTCAAAGTCTAAGAAACTATTGCTTCCAACTCAAGCTATTTTACCAAGCAAAAATATCCCTCTTTGGTTCTGGCCTATAATTCCCTGTACCAGGATCTGGTTTACATCCATAATGAGCTATTGATCAGAGAAACCTACTAGGTCTCCCCAAACAAACCAGACAGACTTCTGTCAGAGCACTTTATTACTCACCAGAAGTTAATGGTAAGACCAGACTGCTGAGGACACCAAATGCTATCTACACGGAAAATGGAGAGACCTGGTTGGAACGTAATGTTGAGTCAGTCCCAAGACAATTAGCCCATCTAGTGCACGAAGGTGCTCCATAAGCTACAGGGGGAAAGTGACCAACATCTGACTGAGCAACTCAAAGTCTAAGTGACTCAGATGCAAACAACTTGACATGATGCTCATACAAGTGCAATAGTGGAACGCAGCCATGGCATGTAATCACCTGTTCTTGGATTGGCTAATGGATCAGCTCAGTGGAAAGGAAACCTATCTGGAACTGGGAAACAAGTCAGAATCATATTCGGATAATGATTTTGATTTCCAATGTCAATCTCCCACTAAGTTTGAGCTATAAGAGTTCTATACCATTTGAATTCTCTTTAAATTAATAATGGTTATCCCATTTAATTGGTGCTGACTTCTATCTCTGTTGGAGAATCTCCTGTTTTTCAGACAGGAGTTGGACCTCAGGAGATAAACCACCCAACACAATCCACCTCAGCCCCAGCTGAAACCACAGAGGAATTGTGGAAATGAGCAAGAGTGCTGGTTTCTTAGTGAATCTGATATCAGCACAAGAATGAAGGAGATAGACACTGAGGATACTCAACATCTACTAAACCAGAGATCCAGATGCTCCTAAGTCCCCACCACTGAAGTAGACTTAAAATGCACCCATCATGGCTCAGGGAATTGTGTCGAAGAGGAGGAAAGAAGATTGTTAGAGACACAAGTTGAGACATTTTTCACAGAGAATTTGCCTCTCCCCCATAACTGACTGCTGCCCCCATAATGCATCACCCACTATCCCCATGGGATTGACCTGCATCCCCAACAAGGAAGGTTTCTTCAAAAATGAGGCATGGAGTAAGGAAAGGATGGTACCAACATTTGTTGTTTACCTATTAAATATGTCCATATCTAATAAAAACAAATTTAAATAAATAAATAAAAATTGAGTAATTGAGATTCATTATGTAACATGAATGTGAGTGACAGTATGAAGTTTGATGAGGAATTCTTGGAAATTCTACAAAAGCTGGATGTGGAATTAAATTACTTCTGAGAGCAAACCCTCCACTTGGATGTGCTTCTCCATTCTGTGAAAGTTTGTCTGAAATTAATTTCATTCATAAAGAGGCCAAGTCATTGACAGAGTTCAAGGTTTTTAAAGAAAGAATACCATTGTTACTTGGGGGCAATGTTGCAGTATATAAGTCAACACCTTTTGTCACAGAGCAAACCCTCATGCCTTTAGCATATCAATAAACATTCTGACTGCATAGCAGGAGCTTTAGATATGCATAAATGACTCATGACTAAACTCCTCTACCCTGAAGCACCCCTGAATTGCCATGGCAGTGAAGTAAGAAAGCTGTATTTTGAGCTGGAGAGATGGTTTAGCAATTAAGACCCTTGCCTGTGAAGCCTAGGGAACCATATTGAACTCTTCAGGTCCCACATAAGCCAGATGCACAAAGTTGAAGCAAACAAAAGTTCTCACATGCCCACTAGGTAACAATTCCTCTGGAGTTTGATAGCAGTGGCTGAGGCCCTGGTCCTCCAATTCTCTCTATCTCTTTCTTGGAAAAAAAAATATTATGCTGTTTCTGGAGAACATGCCTTTCACAAATTTGATTACTATTTTTAATGTTATCACACAGCCTCAGTGTGTTGGTGATTTTCTTCTCAAAATCAAAGGTACTTTTTTTCCCTCCAGGCTCTACTTCTTTGATCCCAATAAATCAAAGAATTATCAAAGCATTTGAAGCCTACTATCTGGAAAGGATCTTTGTCCAGGCTGTAGTTACATTGAATCTTGATTAAAGTAAGGTCACTGTCACCAAGGACTATATTAATGTCATCTAGAAGATGCTCAAAAGATATGACCTTAGCATCAAAGGGTATTCCAAACATAAGCAGGCTTCATAACTCAGCAAGGCTCTTTGAGATGGCAAAGAACCTTTAACCTATATGAAGGTAGCATAGAAGAGGATTACAAACTTATGCAAATGTGTCTTTTCACCTAAGTGTTGGAATAGAAGATTCAAAAATTTAAGAAATTTGAAAGTTACTAAAGCAAAAAGTAAAAAAATAAAAAAAAGCATATCAAGCTGAGTTTAATTCATTAATGTAAAAAGGAAAAAAAAACTTAAACTTTTTATTTATTTTAGTTTTCAGACTGGGCCTCATTATATCACATAGCCAAAATATAAACAGCATATATAAATATTAAAGTTGTGTTCCATAATATCATATACCTTCATATTACTCACCAGCTACAGCAAATTCCAAGCTTGAAAGGTCCATTATGGTAAGTACCAGGCACAGAGGTTATGTTTCTAAATGTTTTTTTTTAAATCTTCATTACACATTTTAATGTTATTTTCTGTATTTGATACACTTATGTTGTGACACACAGATATCTGAGAAAAACTACTAGTGCCATTTATCAGAAATAGTTGTGACCACTCTCAAGAGACCCTTGACAATGGACATGTTGATATTCTTTCACAGGAAGAAGGGAACAGGAAGAGTCTTCAGACCTTCATCTGGGATCCTAGGTGTGTGCAGTGGCAGCTACCTGTAGTGTTGCATGAAGTATCATTGCCTCACAGGCAGATAGGGTATATACAGGAAGGAAGATAAAGGGAATGAGAGCTCCATCTATGCAGCTATGGGAAGGCTGTCATGAATGGTGGGATGAGACCTTTAAATGCTATGACTGCTTTGAGTTCTCCATTCTTTTCTAAGTAACCCTTTCCCCATACTCTGCAAGGAAGATGAATAAACTCATGGGTTCTCCAGCTCGAACTTTGGTGAACTTGGTCTTTAGTTTGTTGTAAGTGTCCTGCCTGTGGGGAATAGTTCTCATCAGTTTACCTCCTGAAAACAATTCCAATTACAACATATTATGTGTAATTCTAAATAATTACCAACTATGTTCAGTATAATAGAATACTGTATAATTTTATGACTTAGGAACAATGAACTCTACTACATGACCTAGGTGAATAGCAGGTGTTAACCTCTAGGTTTGTATAAATATACTCTGTTGTATTCATAAGATGATTAATCATTTGTCATTCAGAATGGATGGAATTGTGATGGTTTGTATTTAAATGCCCACCCATAGCCTCATGTAATTTTTATTAAGCTTCCTACATATTATCCAGCAAGCAGAGTCATGCTGAGGGAGGTGTGTGATTGTGGGAGGGTAATTCTTGAGTTCAGCCCTGTGTGTTCTGAGCCAGCTAGTGTTTGCTGTTCTCTCTCTGCCACTTTCCTCCATCATAATGAAGTTTCCCCTATGTGACAGACAGCTTCAGGTCACTGTTGCGAACTTCCAAACCAGGCACAGTCATGGAGGAAGGGATTTTGATTGAAGCTTACTGATGCAAGTGATGTTTCATAATGGAAGGAGAAGCTGATCTGCTTCCACAGGTCCAAGCAGAGAGAGAAAGGCCACAGCCAAAAAAAAAAAAAAAAAATCCAAAAAGTCACATGAAACACAAGCACACTTAGGAAGTCCAGGCATTTTGAATATCATTAGATTGGAATTGCAAACTCACCCCAACACTTAGGGATAGACCCTAAGATCTGCCCAGTGACATCTCCTCCAGCCAGGTGGCTGCAGATCCAAACTTCAATATACCACACCCTAGCAACTGTGAACCTCACTTAAACCCATCCTCCCATAAGCAACTTCTGTTCAGGTGTTTGTCTCAGCTATGTGAAGGTAATTGCAATAGTTGATTTTAGCATCTCTGGATAAACTATAAAGGAAAAAACAAAAGATCAGACAGGAAAACTCCCAACTTAAAACCCACATAAAGAATCTGTGGGCCCTGAAAGAGACTCTTATCTCTAGCAACTATAGGGTTTAAGTTGAAAAAAAAAAAAAACCAGCCCTCTTTGTATGATTGGCTGACTTACAACTCAAGTTCAAGTCCCAGCCTTAAAGGGTATCAGCAGTTAAACTGAAGACACAGATTGGAAAAGTGTGGGATCCTGTAACTTGAGATGGGGATGTGTGTGAAGACCCTCATGAAGCTGGGGACATTGAAATTCTGGATTCTGATAAACTTATTTCACCCGAGGAAGTAGCCCCCTTGCCTTTAGTAGTGGTTACAGCAACACCCCTAAAGTATACCTCCTGAAGTATAGCCCTCTCCACCATTGCCCAAGGGAGTAACCACCAATGGCCTTACCTGCAGAAGATGACAAACAAACCATGCTTATGTCTGTCAGTACCCCACCAACTTCACCTCTAGACCTATGACCAGAGATAAGGCTAAGTTGGCCCCTAAAGGTTAGATAGAAACTGTGTCCCATGAGAAGGTATGATACACCTCTAAAGAACTTCAAGAGTTTTCTAACTTATATAAGCAGAAGCATGAGGCATATGTGTGGGAATAGATTTTAAGTGAGTGGGATGATGGAGAGAGGATTATACAATGAGATTAGCGTGAGTTTATAAGAATGGACCCATTAAGCAGACCTAGTTTTAGTATTCCAGCTCATGTAGTTGGAAGAGTTGTCAAGAGTTTATCTGATTGGTTGCCTAAAGTATGGATCCAATGATGACCTACTGTGAATGAGATGGGGCTACCTGGAATTCCATGTCTTAATGGTGATGAATGGGTTAAAAGTCTTTGGCAAGTTGGAATGCTTGGGTAGAGTTTCCAGGTAATATCATCTTACTTTCCACAACGTGAGAGTCCACAAGTTGTGCCCTTAACTAGGGCTATAAAACAGATTTGTGAAAGGAACACCCATACTTGAAGTACCCAGTCATTTTTCTTCTATATAAAGAACACATTACAGTGGGAGCTGTGGTTACTGAATTAGGTGACTTAGATGCAATAGTTGTAATTGGATCTCAGAGGAACAAGGGCCAAGTTATAGGGCTGAATAGCTAAAGGTAAAGTGAAGATATTTCCCATAATGGACAGCATAGGTAAAACAATTTTCATAATGGTATAACTGATGTAGATCTTTAGTACTTGCTGATGAATCAGGATGTTTCCAGAAGTGAAATCAATAATATACCTATTAAGTTCCTTATTTATCTGTATAAGCAGAAAAGTTCCAGATCAAATTAACAAAATTATATTTTGAATCATAGCAACAGAGAATCATGCCCTCTTAAACAGTTTCCAGACATGAGCCAATTTAAAGATACAGAACCCACTTAATGAAGGTCTGCTTGGGTCCACTTGAGGAAGGACTCTCCTACAACCCCTCAAAGCTCTAATATAAAACTTACTACTACTCTTCCTATCATCTATCTGAATAATTGACATAGAAAGATATTGTGTGTTTCAAAGAAAGAAAAAATAGGTTTTATAGCATGACCTAGGCTTAACAGCTTAATACAAATTGACAACTTGCTTGAAACAAATTCATCAAATTTTATGAAGCTCATCTTTGAAAGGAGAATTGTGTTCTAAGTTCTTTATTCAACTGACCATAAATATTTACAGCTCCCATTTTACTGTTTACTCAATACTTCTTGGTTTAGGCTTAGTAACTGAACATTATGTTGTTTCTTCCACATGTCTTTCATTATTTTGAAATATATATAGTCATTAGAATATTAGGTTATGTGATTTAAAAAAAATCTGTGTGCCAGTGGTTTAACTATGTGTTTCCCAAGTTTTACTGTACATGTGAGTCATTTAGTGATCCATATGAAATTGCAGGCTTTAATCGGGTTGTGTAAGGAAACATCTGATCCTACATTTCTAACACAGCCCCCATGTGATGTCTGTGCCAATAGTTTTTCTACCAAAAAAATGTTGATTAAATAAGGTTTATTTCTTTGACAAATAAAAATCTATGCTGGTATGTTAGAGAATGACTAGTCCTGCCTCCTTATGACTCCACAACTATTTCCTATCTATCGTGTGACAAGTACCATAATTTTTCTAGGTACTGAAAGATGACCTGGATATCCTTTGGTAACAGATATAAATGTCTATATAGAACCTGATGAAATTCATTGCAACTGTTGTGCTTTGAATGTAAATTGTCCCACATAGGCTCCTGTGTATGAACATTTGGTCCATAGCTGGTAGATCGAGTTGAGAATATTCTGGAACATTTTGAAATGGAGGAAGTACCTCACTGAAGTGTGGACCTTCAGACACACACACACACACACACACACACACACACACACATAGATATATCCTGGCACCATTGTCTGTTTGTCTTCTCCTTTCTGCCTGCTGATGTCAAAAACTCCACTTTCTTCTATTGCTGTCGCAATGCCTTCCCTGCAATGATGGACAATATTCACTTGAAATAGTAAGGTAAATATAAACCTTTTATTTTATTTTTTATTCTTTTTCTTTTTCTCCTTTTACTTTTTTGAGGAAGGGTCTAGCTCTAGCTCAGGCTGGCCTAGAATTCACTATGTAGACTCAGGCTGACCTCAAACTCAAATTCACAGTGATCCTTCTACCTTTCCTCCTGAGTTCTGGGTGAGCCACCATATTACTACTGATCAGTTTTGTTCTAGCAACAAGAAAGAAACTGCTACACTCTCCTACTGCTCCTTGCCACCACCTGTGGCAGAGGTTATGTCGCCTGTGATCATGAAGCTTCCCATTGAGACTCAAGTCAAAGTACAAACTTTCCTCTCATCAGCTGCTATTGGTCAGGTTTTTTTGACTCAGCAAGGTGAGGTAACTTCAACATTAGGTAAGTGATTAATTTTGATGATGTAAATGTTCATTTTTAGTCTTTTTCATGTGGATATCCTATATTTCCAACCCCATTTTTAGATACATAGTCATTTTCCCAGTCACTACTATATGGCTGCAGTACACAATTTTCAAACCATTTATCCATAACTGACAGATTTCTGTGATCTAGAAACTATTCCATTCTCTAAAGCTTATCTTTCTACTAACAACATAATGCTTTTGATTATTTGGATTTGTAGTGAGATTTAAAATGAAGAAGTGTGAAACCCCTAATTGTTTAGTGTTGAGACCAACAAGTGATTTTTCTTAGGAAATATTGTCCATCATGGCATTGTGTAGAACTGCTGTCACACAGTGATGAGTAAGATATTTTGTTTAAACCAGGCATATTGGCACATTATTTTAATCCCAATACTCAGGAGGGAGAGGTAGGAGGATTGCTATGAGTTTGAGGCCAGCCTGAGACTTCATAGTGAATTCCAAGTCACCCTGTGCTAAATAAAGCAAGACTCTACCTCAAAAACATGAAAAAACAAAACTTGTTTTAATTTTAATCAGTTTGTTATTGCTTTCAAAATTATCCACAGTAAAGCATTTTGATGTCTGCTTCTTTATTAAGCTGTTTGTATTACCCTTGTAACAGAAACACTTTCCATTCTATCTGTGTGTTTTATTTTCTGTGTCAATTTTTCCATTTTTGTCTTCATTCTTTTCCTCCTGCGGATATATACTTTTGTGTATCAAAGTCTCTGATAATTCTCAAGTAAATAAGACCAATCAATTTGCTACTACCAAAATTAATATTTACTGCTATACTAAATGGATAGCTTATAATTTTAGTGCATATTATCATTATTGACACTTTAGTAATAAGTGATTTTACATTATCCATTAACCACAATCTATTCCTTTAATTCTGCCTAAACAGACAATAAAAACAATCTGGAGGCCCACATGCATGTATAGTACTGGCATGAGAAATTATAGATTGATAAAATTATGAGACATAATTATTTGAAGTAGTGGCATAATAAAAATAATGATTTGTAAGGAAACCTTGCTGGTCATGTGTGATTGTCTGATGAATTATATCTATGAAGTAGAAGCTCTGTGAAGTAATATGTTCAAGGTATTCAGTTAATATTTGAGAAGATAAAGCAAAATGTAGAGCTCATTTAACACAACTTTCTGTCTATCATTGCATCAGTTACTTTCTCTTTGGTGTGAGAAAACACATCACCACAATCAATTTATGGAAGGAAAAGTGTTTATAGTCCTAGTTGGTAGGATCCATTTTGGCAGGGAAGGCAGGCAGAAATGCAAAGCTAGCCTCACCTTGTCATTGGAAGTAGAGGAAGAGCAGCATGTGGGAATAGACTATATGAACTGCATGCTTGCCCCTGGATAATTACCTCCTTCAGGAAGCCTCTAGCTCTTAAATATTCCAAAACTTACCTGAATGCTGCCACCAAAATTTTTATTCAAATTAGCACAATCATCATGTCCAATATTTTCAAAATTATTGACATCTTTATTACTGATTCCCAAACCTCACATAGTTATCTCCTTTTAAGGCTGGGGTAGTCGTTTAGCTGTTAAAGGCAGATGCTTGCAACGTCTTGTGGCCTGGGTTCAAATTTTCAATATCTATGTAAACCAGAACCACAAAGTGGCCCTGTTGTACCATTCTCTCTCTCTTTCTCCCTTCTGTCCTCCCTCCCATGGTAGATAAATAAGTAATTAAAAGAAAAATAAAACAATGTACTTTGAGGTAATTCTAGTCTTTATTCTGGAAGGTAAATATCAGAAACACCATCACTAACAGTAGTCAAGTTGAAGCAGTCTAGTTGGGTATGTGCTTATGGAATAGTTTCTTTAGGACACCCACTTTTGAAGAATTTATTTATTTATTTATTTTGAGTGAGAATGAGGCAGAGAGAAACAGAGAGAAAGAGAGAGATTGAGAGAATGGGCGAGCCAGGGCCTCTAGCCACTGCAAACATGCTCCAGATGCATGTGCCACCTTGTGCCCCTGGCTTATGTGTGTACTGGGGAATCAAACCTTCATCCTTAGGCTTCACAGACAAATGCCTTAACCACTAATCCATCTCATTATACCCAAATATCACTTTTTAAATATTACACTTTGGAGATTTTCCAAATCACAGATTTTGTTCTAATATTGTCAAATAAGTACATTAAAATAAGCATCTTAGGAATGAATGAACCTAAATGCTTTTTCTAATATCTGTATTTAAATATCTTTGAGTATATTTTTCCTCAACATTTATATTATCTTTCTTGATATTATGAAGACTTCCTAATGGGAAAGTTTTTCTTAAAGTATAAGTCCAGTATTGGTATTTATGATTGAATTAGGTAAACTTTTATAGTGTAAAATGAGTACATTTGAACAGCTGAAGTTACTGCCATGATAAAACTGAATATAATGGATGATAAAAGATATAAACTTTTGAGTAAAATTTTACTTTTGGGAAGGAAGATATATATGCCATGCTGTTCTATGCTCATCTCACCATTGTGTTTTAAAAGTTAATTACTTATTTGATTGCATAGGCCTAGGACAAAAAGTGATTTGCTTAAGGATAAACAATGCCTTGAGTCTCATCCTTATTATGTTTAGCTTAAACTTTGGATTTTGAGTTGGTGATAAAACTAGTTCATATTTTGTGTGCTGTTAGGATAGAATCAATGTCAAATGCAATAGTGGTGCATAGTGATGGTGGGAAAACAACTGGTCTTGATTTGGCTAACTGATCTGCTCAGTGGAATGGATCACAAAGCTGGAGCTTGGAATAAAGTCAGAACCATATCCTAAATGAGCGCACTCTTTATTACCAAGCTCCCACCAATTGTAGGCTACAGGAGGTCCTACACCTATTCAATTCTCTCTAAAAACCAAAGGTTACCCTATTTTTCTGCCACTAACTTCACTCTCCATTGGAGAATTTGCTCCTCTTTTTCAGATGGATGCAGATACTAAGCAGAGAACCAGCCCACCCATCACATCTCAAAAGGGCCCCAGCTGAAACTAAGAATAATTGGGGAAATGAGTAAGAGTGCTGCTTTCTTGGGAAACCTGGTACCAGCACAAGGGTGAAGGAGATAGACACAGAAAACACTCAACTCATATCAAACCAGATATCCAGAGATACAGAGGCTCCCAAGACCTCATCACTGAAGCAAACCTAAAATGAACCCAACATGGCTCAGGGACATTTGTGGAAGTGGGGGCAGAAAGAATGTAAGAGCCACACATTGGGTCATGATACGCAGAGACATTTCCTCCTACCCATAACTGATGACTAACAAACACCACAATGCACAACCCATATTCCCCAACAAGGAGGGTCCCTTCAGAGGGGGGAGGACAGGGTGGTGGCTAAGGATGGTACTAACTTGACTGTATACAATGAGGACAAAACTATTAAAAAATAAATCTTGGAAGAAAAGAGGTAATGTAATATATGTAACATGAAAGCAGAAGTGGAGGGTTACTGGAGAAGGAAATACCAATAATAAGTAAGAGAATGGGGAACGGCCAAAAAGGAAGAGGATAAACAAGAATGAAATATGTATAACAAAATAAATGTCCTCCATTACATTTTATACTAACTTAAAATGATTAAATAACAAACAATGTATTTATGAAAACAATGTTTTTAAAAGTGTAATAAAACACAATAAGAACAGTGAAAAACAGAATGCTAATTTTAGAAAGCATTGGGCAGACTAATATGGTTTTAATATTTTTTTCTCCAAAAATAATCTTGGCATTTATTTACTATTATAAATTACTTATGAGGCAAGACCTTTAAGCTGTGATTAGGCCATGGGCTCCACCTAATGGGTGAATACCATTATGTTGACAATGGAGTCACTGTGAAAGGCTCAATTTGACAACCTTTCTTACTTTCTTCCTCATGCTTTCTTTGCCCTTCAGCCATATAATGACCTGTGCTGTTTCATGAGGCAGCTAAACAGCACCTTAATCTTAGACTTTCCAAACTTCATAAATGAGGAAAGCATATTCTGCTCATTAAAAATATTTGGTCCTTAGTTTTTCTGCTGTTTCACAGACAAAACTAGGATATGGTGTTAGCAAATGTCTGCTTTACAAGTGAAATG
Organism: Jaculus jaculus; assembly: GCF_020740685.1. NCBI lineage: Eukaryota > Metazoa > Chordata > Mammalia > Rodentia > Dipodidae > Jaculus > Jaculus jaculus. The sequence goes on from NC_059125.1 coordinate 79,890,402, forward strand.
TGAAGCTTGGTACATTTTGCAAAATGATGTTACATTGATTCTCAGGCAACACACTTCACATTTCATTTTTACATCTCTAATTTCAAATCGCCCAGTGTCTCTGAATCAGTGCACATCATCTTGTTGCTTGAGCAAGAAAATGTAAGTCACTTTCAATTTTTATGCAACATGAGTACTTTTTACACATTAAGAAAAGATGAAGCATATGTCTAGGGACATAATCTACATGAGAGCACTAGGTACTGATGGAAGGATATAATATTAGTGTCTTGAATTTATTTCCATTATTTTCATAGATGGTTTTAAAATGAAAAACTACCCTCAAAAAAATCAAACAGTACTCTTTCAATTCAAAATTGATTACTGTAGGGAATATGTTTAAAGATAATAAAATTCAATATCTCATAGCTACCATTTCTTTCCTTGAGCCTTTTATGTACATCAGCATTTCATATATATCTTTGTGATAGATAACATTTTAAGTCAAATACTGATAATAAGTTATGTCACATGAAAAATAAGATTCAAGATAAATTTGTATAAAGCAAATTTAGGGTATATTTAGTAAATATAAGTACACACCAAGGGGTGAGAGTGAGCTTTATAAAAGACAGTTCTTCTTCAGTGCTTAACAATAGAGCTATGATTTTGTGACTTTTGGAATTACATTATGAAGTGATATAATTTGCAACCAAGTTTAAAGATTAAGCAAAACTTGGGCTGGAGAGATGGCTTAGCGGTTACGCGCTTGCCTGTGAAGCCTAAGGACCCCGGTTCGAGGCTCGGTTCCCCAGGTCCCACGTTAGCCAGATGCATAAGGGGGCGCACGCGTCTGGAGTTCGTTTGCAGAGGCTGGAAGCCCTGGCGCGCCCATTCTCTCTCTCTCCCTCTATCTGTCTTTCTCTCTGTGTCTGTCGCTCTCAAATAAATAAATAAAAAATTAAAAAAAAAAAAAAGATTAAGCAAAACTTAAAACTGAACTATTTTGCTTCATTTTCTAGTCTTGTAAATTGTCCTTTCCCAAATCTAATTGTAAGGTGATTTATGAAGTGCATTGTTCAGCTTTATGGATGAGAGAAAAATGCTGAAAAGGTTAAACACAAAGTTCACGGACATTTTGACCTTTTACATGCTTCATTAGCTGTTTAACATCCTTGTTTGTGATATCTCTCAAAAAATGGAATATTTTGACTTGTATGTGGGCAGTCTTCCCAGTGGATTTGATGTCTATTATGTAAAATGTTTAGCTTTCCATCTCTCTTCCTATACCCCCTTAATTTTCTTTCTTTCTGCTAGTTCAATTTGGTTTCTTGCACTTACTCCATCTCTTTCCATATAAGGAGTACTAAGGTCCAAGAAAGACATGATTTTGGAGAAACAGAAAACAATTTAACCATGACAATAATGTGAGAGTTTTCACACACAAAAATAACACCTGAGAATAAGCAAGAAAAAATATGGGAGAATATTTATAGTATAGCCAAACATAAATAAATAAATAAATAAATAAATAAATAAATAAATAAATAAATAAATAAAAAAAACCTGGAAGTCCTTGCCACCCCGAGTGGTGATGCAGCTAGAAGTACTAACATATTGTGGGACCTGGTTACAAATATATAATATCAGTTCAAAGAACAAATTTGTAAATCAGAATCTGCAATACCTGCAGATACTGTGTATGCTTATTAAAGTTTGAAAAGCACTGCAAAGACATTATAATTATTCCCATGAAACTGTGTTTAATATCATTATCATGACTGTAACCTGGGGATTAGAAGTATAGTAATCATGCCAGAGGAAGGAAGATGCAATGGTATTATTCAGTGATAACAGTCAATGAGTTATTAAAGGAGAAAAATGTGGTACATACAATTCTAATAGATGGAGAATATACTGTTTATTTCCTATTTATTTATTCTGATATTTAAATTATATAATATAGTTAGTATAAGTAGCTTTGTGAGTAGCTTTGGTAACATCATCAGAACGTGATAGAAATACACTGTTTATTTAATTAGGAAATGTGGTAGTTTGAATGGATGGCTCCCAATATATTCAGGATTATATTAACGTTTGTTTGGAGGAGGTATAACTGTGGGTAGATCCTAAAGTCCAGCCCTAAGTTGTAAGTGGTGGATTTTGAATTTCAGAATAATGATACACAAAGTGTTTGGGTTTTGCCTGCAGGTCCTGAAATGTGCTTGCTTGCTTTTTGGTGGTGGCATTTCTCTCTTGGCCTGGATCTAGAAAAGGTGGCCTTGGCTGCTTCTGCCATTATTAAAACTCCACTCCATCTTCAATAAATGTCTTCTTCCTCCCATAAATTATGTCTGGTCTGGAGACTCATCCCAGTGATGTGAAGCTGACTACTACAGGAATATTAAATCAATAATTATAGCCTACCAATCTGAATAATACTAATACATCTAAATTGAGGTCTGGTTAGATTGGATTTTTTACATCCTTTGGTAAACTGGGTTCCACTAACCTTTTAACCTTTGGGGCTTATAATTTCTTTTCATTTCTCAGAAGAATTGTTTTATTAAAAAAAAAAAAACTTTCCAAATTACTTTTGTTTGTTTTCCGTATCTCTTTTCTTCCAGGAAACTAGATGGATTAGCGGTTAAGGCATTTGCCTGCAAAGTCATAGAAACCAGGTTTGATTCTCTAGGACCCACATAAGCCAGATGTACAAACTGGCACATGTGTCTGGAGTTCATTTGCAGCAGCCAAAGTCCCTAATGTTCCATTCGTTCTATATCTGGATCTTTCTCTTTCTGTCTGTCTGTCTCTCTCTCTCAAACAAATTAATAAAAATAAAATAAAATAAAAATGTGTTAAGTATCCATGGAATAAAATTCACACACACACACATATGTTTTATTCATTTTTGTAAACTTTTAAAACAGCATTTGAAGTCCAAGATTACCTGAAGAAAAAGATATTTTACACCAAATGACAGAATAGGCATTTTCTTTAAACATAGCAACAGGTTTTTTTTTTTAATTTTATCATTTTTTTTAATTTTAAATTTTTATTAACAACTTCCTTGATTATAAAAAATCCATTTTCAACTATTTCTAAATCTTGTCAAATAATTACAACAATGACACAGTTCTGTCTTCTCCTGCACAGGAATATGACACTTTTAGGTACCTAAATCTCTCAAATTGTGCAGCTGTTAAAAGTAATTTAGATATTTACTGCCTTTTCTGGAGATGTGGTTGATGTTTTATTGAATTGCCTGATTAGCATCTATTTCATAGCTGCTGCAGCATAGTCATAAATTATCAGAGAATGCTCTGAAAATATAAATGAAATGTTCTTGCCCTGTCTTCTGCATTTTGAAACTATTTGTCATACCAGTGTTTGAGACCAAGGGAAAAGGAAAGGTTCATTTTTGTAATTTCAAACTTAATGTATTTTATTTACAATACATACAACATATTTGTAACATATAAGAGAATAAATTTATAGTCTGTAATAATTGAATACAGAAATATTTCCACATAAAAGATTTGCTTCAAGTCATTCTAGACAGCAGAGATGAAATTTCTATGTTAAAAAGAAATATTTTCATATTTAATATAACCAGAACACAGTATTGCAACCTATACTCCTTTGCTTTTTGTGTGTGTGTGTGTGTGTGTGTGATCCTGAAGTGCAAGGATTTACTAACCCCTTAGACTTGGTGTGACCTGAAAATGATTCCTAGTAGCCCTTTATAGTGTATAAAATATATATTTTTTTAAATCTTAGGGAAAACAAAAAAAATACTGTATAAAATTTTAAGATTTAACTTTAACAAGAAAATATACTAACTGACACACGTACTGTTAAACACAGCACACAGGAGGCTGAAGCAGAAGGATCATGAAGCTGAGAAAAGCTTGTGCTATTTAGTGAGTTTCAGTTCAGCCTGTGCTACATGACAGAGTTGATATCACACACAAATAAATCAGTGAATGAATAGATAAATAAATAAACAGGAAGAAGATATAACTTAGTGTTACAGCACTTCCCTAGTATGGCCATGAATTTGGCTTTAAACCCTAGTATTGCAAAGAAAGAAAAATGAGATGTTCATGTAATTATTGGTACACTTATTTGTTGAAAACAATGATGTCACATTGATATTTCTTATTCAGAGGAATTTCTAAAAATAATACTTGATATTTTAAAGTTAATGAAATAAGGTTGATTTAAAGTTGTATGCTATCATTGAACTATTACCTTTTAATTTCAAGTCTATCCTTATACACTGGATATCCTGATGTGACTGGAATTCTACAAGTCACATTTTCCCTTGAAAAATGGCTCATTAATAGCTCCTGTCAGTATGATGTGAATGTGTGAACTTTAGAGAGAGAGGGGAAGAGAGAGAGAAAAACAATGGTGATATTCCAAGCATAACAATTTCCTATGTTTTAACCTAGGTTATTAAAATCTTTCAGAGGTAGGAGCAGTAGCTGAGGATCAACCTATGCTTGGCCACTAGATCCCAACATCATTGAGATTCTCTGTAAAACTTCTAGATTTTAACACTCCCAAGTCCCTCATTCTTTTGCTTCAGCCCTTGGAATCATAGCTTATCTCTGTAATAGCTGTATCTGTGATATCTGTCTCCCTTTTTCCTCTCCATTTTTTATACTGCCTGAACAGTGACTATATTTTATCTGTTATATTAATTGTCAGTATATATCAATGAATACAGTTCTGTGTGCACACACACACATTCCAGCAGCCAGTCTCTGTTGCTGGTTTTAGAACTAAAGGCTGCTACAAAGGGTTACACTAGTTTTATAATTTTTTAAAACATATTTATTTGCAATGGAGAGGGAGAGTGAGAGAGAGAGAAGACAGAGACAGGCAGAAAGAGAATGGGCATGATGGGCATGTCAGAGCCTGTAGCCACTGAAAATGAATTTTAGACACACGTGTCCTCTGTGCATTTGGCTTACGTGGGTCCTAGGGAATCAAACCTGGGTCCTTTGGCTTTACAGGCAAACGCCTCAACCACTAAGCAATCCCTCCAGCCCTAAGGTTTACACTTTCATCAACACTTGTTGAGCTTGTAATTTTAGTAAGCTAGCCATGTAATTAGTAGAAAATTCAAAATCTTCAATCAATTTATGCTTTAGTGACAAAACAATTTGTTACAGAAGTTATGATCACCAACTTCAGAATCAGATATACTTTGATTTATTCTAAGTTCTATTATATATTCAGGAAGAATATAATTATTTTTGGATTGTTTTAGTTTTTCCAATTTTATTTTATTTATTTTATTTTCTAAGACAGACTCTTACTAATTCCCCAGGCTAATCTCAAGTGCCCAATCTCTCCTTGATCCACACAATTACTAGAATTACAGATGTGCATGACCATCATAACCAGTTACTTTTATGATTTTAAAAGGTAAGTTTTTTAAGTAATACACAAGTAAAGCAAAAAATATAGGATATCTCTGGGAAATGATTGGTATTAATATGATTATTAATCTTAAATATTAATTTAGTATGATAATATATATGTATATTATTAGGCATAAAATTTCCTGATTACTAAATGATACTTGTTCAGCCCATTGATAATGGCCTTATTATCCATGTACATTTTACTGTCCAATTGGCACCTAGAATAATAGTTATAAACAAAATCTTTCAGTATGTTTTATAGTTTACTTTGGTTTCTTCCATTGTTTTCCTTCATCATGTACAAAGAAGAAAACAGCTTTGTTTATAACTTTTGTTCTTTGAATTAAAGTTTACATGTAACTAAGGGCATTCATTAGTGTGTATTCATTAGTCCAATAAATATAAGAAACATATCTTACAGACATGGATTTACTACAGTATGACTGAAGACCCTGATATCCTTAAGCAGATATATCTAGTTTGAAGAAGAGTCAGCCAGTTGATTTCAGCATGTATCAACAAAGTAATATAACAATGATAAGATAATATATATAAAATCTGGGGTTTGTTTGTAATAAAGTAGTAAAAGCAGCGAGATTGATGGTATTAAAAATATCAGAAGGGGCTGGAGGACATATGGCTCAGTGTTTAAGGCACTTTCCTGCAAAGCCAAAAGACCCAGGTTTGATTCCCCAGGACCCACATAAGCTAGATGTACATGGTGGCACATGCATCTGGAGTTTATTTACAGCAGCTGGAGGCACTGGTGTACCCAGTCTCTCTCTCTCCGTAGATAGATAGATAGATAGATAGATAGATAGATAGATAGATTATATATATATATATATATATATATATATATATATATATATATCTTTATCTCAAGTAAATAAAATAAATTTTAAAAAATATCATAACCAGTGGAATTTAATAATGAACTTAGTACTCATACTATTAGGCAAGAATTTTGAAAACTGAATATTAGCATTCATTCTTCAAATAATTGAATGATCTTATCACCTCAAGAATTTTATGAACATAATACATAAAAAATATTTTTCCATATCAATTTTGTTTCATTGACTCTTTTTTATTTTAAAACAATTTTAGAAGTATTTAGTTTTCATCAAATATAATCTTACTTGTACATTTAATGATAAATAAGATCACTGTTCTGTATGAAACAGAAATGGGGACCAGTTACAAATGAGACAATTTTAAAGACTGGTAGTAATCTTTTTTTTTTTTTAATTGGTGAGCATTAAAAAGAAATGGAAAATGGAAAAAGTTATTCTAGATAAGCCCCATATGCATATTGTAGTTCAGGGGATATGACAAATACTTATTGCCCCTGTGAAGTTCTCTTCAATGATATTCTGAGACAGACCTCCTGAGATCATCAGAGCCTTATCTTAGTTCTTAGGTTGACTTAACTTAGGAACTAAAGTGCTTGACTCTCAATGGTCATCAAAGTTCTACTGAGAGAGAGAATCCTGGTATTACAAATTCAAAAATAAATCTCTTTGATAAGAAGATTACAGAAAAGTCTTATTATACAGAGCAAGCTTTCTTGCTTTCCTATACTTTCTTTTTTTTAAGTTTAGAAAGATTTTATTATAGAGATTATAGTGCTCAAGATAAGGAAGGAATGCAGAGCTCCTGTTGCACGGCAAAAGGGTGTTCCCAGGCCCCCCAGTTGGGATGCTTTTCTGGGAGTTTACTGGATGGGGTTGAGTTGGTCAGTTCATCCCCCACCTCAGGCTTCCAGGCACCACCAAATTTCTAGAAAAGGGAATAAATCTATTCACATACCTGGGAAAGGAGAGATTAAAAAAATTGTCATACCATACATTTGGGTACTTGATAACTTTAAATATTTTTATTTATTTGACAGAGAGGGAGACACAGAGAGAGGGAGAGGGAGAATGGGTGCACCAGGGCCTCTAGCCACTGCAAATGAACTCCAGATGTGTATGCCCCCTTGTGCATCTGCCTAACATGGGTCATGGGGAATTCCACCTGGGTCCTTTGGCTTTGCAAGCAAATGCCTTAACCACTAAGCCATCCTTCCAGCCCATTGGTAACTTTATTCATATCCCCCTGTCTGATTTTTGGGAGAGATAAGGATAAGACCAGATATCCCCACCTTACAGGCTCAGGAACACTTCTCCCTCATTTTGGGGAGCCCTGCTAACCATAAACTGCTTCAATGCTTTCTGGTGGGACATTTATGAGGCAATGAGCGTATTTCTTTTTTTTTTTTTCTTTTAATTTATTAGTTTTCTTTTCAGCAAATACAGGCAGTTTGGTACCATTGTTTAGGCTCATCTATAATCTACCCCCTCCCATTGGACCCTCCTTGTTGATGTAAATGGGTTGTGCATTGTGGAGTTAGCCCCCAGTTATTGGTACGATAAATGTCTCTGCATATAATGACACAACATGTGACTCTGACATTCTTTCCACCCCCTCTTCCGCAAAATTTCCCTGAGCCATGTTGGGTTCATTTTTGGTCTGCTTCAGTGCTGAGGTGTTGGGGGCCTTTGAGGCTATGGCTCTCTGATTTGGTAGGAGTTGATTTTTCTCTGTGTTGGTCTCCTTCCCCTTTGTGCTGGTATCCAGTTCACAGGAAAACATCACCCTTGCTTGTTTCACCAATTGTCCTTAGTTTCAATCAGGCCCTGTTTGAGGTATGTTGGGGCAGCTCTCTCCTTTGGATCTGCATTCATCTGAAAAAGAGAAGCAGATTCTCTAGCGGAGAGTAAGTTAAGACCCAGAAAATTGATATAACACTTACTTTTTTGATAGAGAGTTTGATAGGTGTAGGCCCTCTTGAACCCCATGATTGATGGTAGCTTGATATTGGAGAGTGTGCTTATGTTTGGGTATGGTTTTGACTTGTTTCCCAGCTCCAGCTATGGGTCTCGTACCTCTAAGAGGATCAATTACCGAAATCAAGAGCAGTTGGTTCCCCATTATGGCTGTGAGCCACTATTACACTTGTGTGGGCATCACATCAGGTTATAGCATCTTCAACAAATGGTGCTGGACAAACTGGATAACCACATGCAGGAAACTAAAACTTGATCCACACATTTCACCATGCACTACACTCAAATCCAAATGGATCAAAGACCTCAACATAAGACCAGAAACACGAATACTACTAGAAGAAAATTTAGGAAGTACTTTCCATGATATAGGAATGGAAAAAGCCTTCCTGAACAAAACTCCAGTGGCTCACATTCTTAAACAGTCACTCAACCAATGGGATCATATGAAGCTGAAGAGTTTCTTTACAGACAAGCATATAATAAGGAAAGCCAATAGAATACCCACAGAATGGGGAAAAAAAAATATTTGCAGGTTATCCAACTGATAGAGGTCTAATCTCTAGAATCTAGAAAGAACTCAAAAGTCTAAACAATAAGAAGACAAATACCCCACTCACAAAAATGGGGCGCAGAGTTCAACAGGCAATTCACAGAGGAAGATATACAAATGGCAAACATACACTTACGAAAATGTTCATCATCCCTAATCATCAGAGAAATGCAAATTAAAACAACTATGAGATTCCACCTTACCCCAATAAGGATAGCCAACATCAAAAAATCAAATTAAAGTAAATGCTGGCAAGGATATGGAGAAGCAGGAACACTCATTCACTGTTGGTGGGAATGTAGGATGGTACAACCACTTTGGAAAGCAATATAGAGACTCCTGAAAAAGCTGACTATAGAGATACCATCAGACCCAGTTATTCCCTTACTGGGCATCTACCCTAAAACCTTCAAACCACAGGCCAGAGAGATTTGCTCAACCATGTTTGTAGCGGCTCAATTCGTAATAGCTAAAAGCTGGAATCAACCCAGATGTCCATCACTAGAAGAATAAGTAAGATGTGGTATATCTACACAATGGAATTCTATACAGTAATAAATAATGTAATAAAAAATAATACAGTAATAAAAATAATAAATAATAATAATAAATAAAAATAATAATAAAAAATGATACAAAGAAATTTGAGGAAAAATGGTTGAACCTGGAACAGATCATTCTCAGTGAACTTCCCCAATCACAGAAACAAAATTGCCACATAGTCTCACTCATCTACAACACCTAACCTGAATCTACCGAAGATACCTTACATACCCAGCAAGCACCTCATGGACTATACACTAGGATGAATGGGGAGGGAGGGGAGGGCATAGAAGGGGTGGGAAACACTAATCTGGACCCAAACGGCAATGGTACCATAAAATTCTACTTCCTAAAAGGCAGACCAAATAGCTGAACCTTCATTAGACCATTACAGGAAACACGTGAACAACAAGACACTGGAGAGGGTAGGATCAAGTCTAACCTAAATCTTCTACATCTTCCCTCTCTCCCTCTCCTCCTCTCCCCTCTCTCTCTCTCCTCTCTAACTCTTGTATATTAGTTATGTTTCTCCTCATTTTCTTAGTGGGCACTGACCTGTAACCCCCACTATCAGCATGGGGCTTTTCTAATCTTTTATAACCATGTGCTTAGAAAGTTAATGGGAATACCCAACGTAACAAATGATGGCTCTACTGACTTCTCTGCTGTAGCAATTTTTTTTTTTCTTTCCAAATCACTTTTGCTAAAATTTTGTGTGTTTAAACTACTGTGACAGATTTTTCCTGTTCAATGAGAATGAGTTTGTAGCTAGATATTTTGGGAATTATACACCACATTTTAAGACTCTATGTATAGCCCTCTCCCCCAACCAAAAGAAAACTCACTAATATGGAATAAAGATATTAAAAAAGTGATTCTGAACTTATAAATTCTATCTATAATCTCAAATGAACTGCTGTTAACAACAACATCATAAAAAAAAAAACGTACACTACTTACTTCATACTATGTAACAGAATATATATATTGCTATGAACTTTTGTAATTAAAATATAGTTTTTAACATAGAGGTTCTCAAAAAATATGAGCATTATCTATATAATCTCTATGTATATCTAAGTCCAATTAAAATAAATTTCTTGCTTGTATACTTCTATTTAGAATCACTCAGTATAAACAGTGCTTTTTACTTTCTTGCCAAAATACTAGCAAGTTAATACTTTTGTAAGTAAATGCCTTTAACCACTTAGCTATCTCTCCAGCCAAGTTAATATTTTGTGAAAAGAACTCATCTAACATCTTTAATCACATTTTTTTAAAAAAAGTCCTCAAGTTAAAACCATTTATTGTTGGGCTGTCAAATTTGTGTTAGAAATGAAAAATTTATAGCACTATCTGAAGTATTATGTTAGTCAATATTTATATTAATCCAGCAAATAGGAATCTGAATATTACTCAATGCAAATTTTGAAACATCAAAGAGAAATTTTTATGTTAGCCACTTCGTTTCTAGGGTAAAGGTCAAATATAGAATATATTTTATTTTAAATGTATTTTTATTCATCACTAACAGTAAGCAAAATTTCATTTTTAAAATATCAATAGACACACGGGGTTTGGGGCATCACAAGCATGTAGGACATAGTGCTGTGTAAGAAATTGCAACCCAATATGTATTCCAAAGTAAAGTACACAGACTTTCTTAAATCTTCTGGGTGATTTAAAGTATCACATTATAAAAAGGACCTGGTTTGTGTATGAATGTGTTTATAAGTTTCAGGAGGGATATATGTATTTTATTATTGTTCACTAGTCTCAAATGATATTTATAAATGCTTTGATGTTATTTTACAACAAAGTATTTACAGTTTCGGGAGGGAGAGATGGCTTAGCGGTTAAGCGCTTGCCTGTGAAGCCTAAGGACCCCGGTTCGAGGCTCGGTTCCCCAGGTCCCACGTTAGCCAGATGCACAAGGGGGCGCACGCGTCTGGAGTTCGTTTGCAGAGGCTGGAAGCCCTGGCGCGCCCATTCTCTCTCTCTCCCTCTTTCTGTCTTTCTCTCTGTGTCTATCGCTCTCAAATAAATAAAATTTAAAAAAAAAATATTTACAGTTTCGACATATTGCCTTAAAATTTGGGTAGCACTATCTTCTCTCCCAAAACACATATAGTTTCCAAAAGCTCAGCACTTTCATAGTTTTAATGTGACATTTCTGGAGAACAGTAGATTAAATCTGATCACGTGACAATTAAAATCTCTATCTTTTCTTTCATCAGGGATGCTGTGTTTAGATTTTTGAAGAGGTGAATGGATATGAAGTCTATTTTAAAGTACAATTTCATTTCCAGTTTGATCATTTATAAAATTTAAATTTAAATATGAGTCATTAAAGAAATGCATTTTCTTCTGTAGGTAGAAAGAAAATAAATTAAATTTTTTCTATAAAATAAAAGCAAAGGTACACTACTTAATGCTAAGAATAAAAACAGGTTTGGTAAGTGGTCTGATCATATATACTTGCAGAACACAATAATTAATTCCACCTGTAAAAATGGACTTGGAGCTGGAGAGATGGCTTACAGGTAAAGGCTCTTGCCTGCAAAGCCTGAGGACCCAGGTTCAACTACCCAGAACCCATGTAAGCCAAATGCACATGGTGGCTCTTGTGTCTGGAGTTTGCAGTGGCTAGAGTCCCTGGCGCACCTATCCATTTTTTCCCTCCCCCTCTCCCTCTCTCATCAGGGCCTCCAGCCACTGCAAATGAGCTCCAGATGCATGTGCCAACTTGGACATCTGGCTTATGTGGGTACTGGTGAATCGAGACTCTAACCAGGGTCCTTAGGCTTCACAGGAAAGCACTTAACCGCTGAGCCATCTCTCCAGATCCCACATAAATACAGAAAATATTTTTTAATGGATTTTGTTTTCTTGTTGGTCTGGAGGGATGGCTCTGCAGTTAAGGCACTTGCCAGCAAAGCCAAAGGATGCAAGTTTGATTCCCTATTCCCCACATAAAGCCAGATGCACAAAGTGACACATATACCTGGAGTTCATTTGTAGCGTCTAGAGCCCCTGACATGCCCCTATACTCTCTCTCTCCCTCCCCATCCTCTCTCTGTGTACTTGGAAAAATAAAGAAAAATAGATTATGATCTGAAAGGCCTACAAAGATTTTACTATTTTCCTAAATAACCACTTTTAGATCTTTAATACTTAAGTATTATAAACAATGAACTGCACTTTTTGAAAAGAAAATTTGCCCATATATGAAATGATAGAGAAAATAATAGTGGAATATCAAAAAGGAGGTGTGTGTCTTGGTTTCATCTGACTCATGCCTTTATCAGATGAATCTGTGAAATAAGGTTGAACTGTGGACACTGACTTTTTCACCATACCTTGGGAGTTTGATGAAAACTTTCTGTGGCCTCCTTTATTCTCAAGTTTAGTGGTATATAAACTCAATTGTTTTGTATCATACCCTAATTATAACTTATGGATACATGAACTCACATGAGTACACACCCATTCACAAATACACAAGAAAATTATAAGTAGGCCATCAAAGATGATGATGTCCTGGGGAAAAAAAAAACATTAAAATAACATTGGCATTCAATATTAACAACTGAGTACATTTTAAATTATATTAATTTTGCCTCCATAATAATCTATTTAATTATACTTTTCCAAAATCAATATCTGATGGTGTTTATTTAACACAGAAGAATAGAAATAGTTAAATTGGTATGCTAAGTGAATTAATGATGTAAAGAAGGCAAAAAAGCACAATTAGTAGTGATGTGTATGTATGTGTGTTTGTGTTTGATCAAATCACACAATTACATATATACCGAGAGTTAACTTCTCTGTAATGTGCAATTCATCTTTGTATAGATTAAATGATCATCAGAATGATAATAAAACGCTTGTCTGCATACATCCTTCCACCCTATCTAAAAACTAGGTTTTAATTTGCCTGACTGTATGAAACTTCCACAAGATAGTGAACACTGTTAGATAGTGTTCATATTTCTTTTTAAAAATCTTTCTTTCTTTACTTATTTGACTATGAAAGAGGGGGAGAATGAGAGAGAGAGAGAGAATGGCGATTCCAGAGCCTCCAGCCACTGGAAACGAACTCCAGATGCATATGACCCCTTGTGCATCTGACTAACATGGGTCCTGGGGAATCAAGCCTGGGTCCTTTGCTTTGCAGGCAAATTCCTTAACCGATAAGCCATCCCTCCAGCCCATAGTTCTAAATCAAAATTTTTTTCAACAGTTGCTTTTTTAGTAGTTCAATGTTTTTATCCTCTTTGAATGTGACATAGTTAGTCTTTATATCCATGCCCTAATATGCAAGATCATAGATAGAATATGGCTATTCTAATTCATTCCTTAATATCTCTGAAATTTTATTGCAAGAAGACAAAATTATTATTCCATTTTGGATAAATAAATTTTTGGAAATCCTAATATAATATTTTACTTTTAGATAGTATTGTTCTTGGTTAAGTGTTGACTAATTATTTAGCAATATTTAAGTCATGTATGGTCACTACTACATTAATATTATTAAAAACTCATCAATATGTTTTTGATCTAAATTGAGTAGATAAGATTAACATAATTGGTATTTATTAAAGTTTAGAAAATTATATTTATTGAAAAATCTGGAAAAACCAAATAAGTGTCTAATCATTTGTGGAATCAGGTGATTGAAATACACAATAGTTAGTGAGGTTATCCCACATTTTATACATTATTTATTTGGTGTGTGTGTGTGTGTGTGTGTGTGTGTGTGTGTGTGTGCATGCTTGCACACTAGGGTCTCTTGCCTCTATAATCATATGTCCATCTGACTTTATATGAGTTACTGTGGATTTGAACCAAGGCTGGAAAGCTTTGAAACCAAGCATCTTTAATTAGTAAGCCATCACTCCAGCTCCATCATATTTTGCATATTTTAATTACTTCACAAATTACATGAAGATTAAGAAACTAAAAATGAACCTTGACCTTGTTTGTATGTATCAACAGGAAAACAGTATGTAGTGGGCACTACATCCTACCTAATAAAAAATAGGTCAGACTGTAATTAGGGTGTAGTGTGAAGATCCTAGGTAGTATTTTCTGTTAGGCACTGGTGAAATATCCCTTCCCTTTATACCGCATGTTTAGAATAATTTTACACAGGTTATTATTAATCCATTATCCTTTTCAAAAATGTACCAGACCTCACACATTGAGGGTGGTGCACTTAGTGAGGCTCATATGGATGGTACATGTAATTTCAGTAGAAAAAGTAGAAAGCATGTTTCAGAGCATAGAAATAGATTTCCATAATACATTACCAACAGATCTATTATATATGGGTAACAGATGTAATTTATATGATTATTAGACTGTAACATAATCATATATAAGAGCACCTGGATCATAAAAGAATTTTACATATATTAAGATGATATAATGATAGTATACATAAATATGGTCAAATTTCAGCATAATAGTCCTGGGTATTTTATGTTAAATTTGTTTTTTCTGCAACATAAAACACTGGGTTTATCAGAGAAGATCCATACAAGAGTGACTAAAATTTGCTTTGCTGTGAGTTTAGCCTGAGCTATATGGGTACTTCAGGCTATTTCAATAATAGCCTGATAGCAACTACAGAATAGCTCAAAGAGATATATAAGAACTTACATAAAGTTCATGATATTATTATAACAAATATTTTTTTCCTCTTTTCATGGCTTGTTCTTTGTTCTTTCTGATTATCTCTGTGAACTTTTGCTATTCTTAGAATTTTTACTGAAGTGCAATGTACATTCAGAACACTATCAGTAATGAGTATATAGCTTAATGAAGGTTTATAATGTAAACATCCTTGTCATTTACCCCTCCTACACATTAAGAAATATATGAAGTCAGGTTAGAGTCCTTCAGACTTATTCTCAATCAGTCCACCAACACATATAAAGTAAGGAGTATCTTGATTTGAATCAGAATTATTTCAACAATTTGCAACCTTAAGAGTTTAAATACAAAGTGATCCAGTATACATTATTTTATTTTTCTAAAAGTTATGCAGCTTAGATTTTTTCCATGTTATTACACATAGTAATGATATATTTTCACTGCTATATACTGACCTAGTAGGAGGCTATGCTATAATTGGTATGTTCAGTCCATTTAGTGTACATCTGTTTCCATTTTTGTTTGGTACTAGAAATGCTGATGTAAAAGTTCTTGCACATATCTTTTCATATACATATATCCCATATCTATTAGATTAAACTTGCATTAAAATGATTACTCCAATTTAGCATACTTTGAAAAACATTTAAAGGGTTTTTCCACTTCATATTCTAACAAGTAGTAGATAAGAGATTCTGTAGCTTCCCATCCTCTTTGACCTTCACTATCATCTTTTTCATTTTACCCATTCTGATAATTGATCAATTATGTATCATTGTGATTCTAGTCTGCACTTCCTTGTGCAGGTCTAGTATCTTTTGATGTGTTGCTGGCCACCTGCAGATATTATTCTATGAACTATTATTATTTTGTTTTTCCTCATTTTTTTCATGATACTGTCTATCATCATTGATTCTGGAGTTCATTGTGTATTTTAATAATGATCATTATTCATATACTTGTATTACAAATATATATTCTTGTTTACTTTGTATTTTTGTGGTGGTTTTAAATAATTAAAATTCTCAAACAAATTGTAAGGCTAGCCCCATGTTTTGTAAAAGTTATAATTTCTTCCACTGATTAATTGTGTTGTTTAGAATTAGCTTTATGAAAATGGAAACCTTTCATCTGTTTTTATTTGTAATGACTTTTTGTCTTTAATGTGTTATGGACACTTTATTTTATTTCTCCTATAAGAGAGGGACGATTGAAATAAAAAGTGCTATAATAATGAGATGCATAGTTTAATCCTTTTGGTTTAAAAGTCGATTTCTCCAATGTCCTTAATAATTTACCAGGAAAAATAAATCTTTGTGGTAAATGGTGATAATCATTACTTTTTCAATGGCAAGTATCATATTTATGACATGTTCCACTTTTATGAAGCAGTGGATTACAATAGGTATTCCAAGTATTGACTCCTAATAATATGTTGTGGATGCTCAGAGATACTGTGTAGCCTTGGAAATAATTCTTTTTTTTTTTTTTCTGTTTCTTTGAGGTAGAGTCTAACTCTGGTCCAGGCTGACCAGGAATTCACTATGTAGTCTCAGGGTGGCTTTGAACTCATGGCTATCCTCCTACCTCTGCCTCTCAAATGCCAGGATTAAAAGCACATGTCACCACATCTGGCTTAATTTTTTATATTTCAATTAATATTTTATAAAAGAAAAGTTTTGGAAAACAATATTTTAGTTTCTTGCTAAAGTGATCATTAGTTTGTTTAAGTTTTTAGTTCAGTCAGATAAGTCTAACAAACAGAGATTGAGTCTCTATTTTCAATGTAATTATTGATTATATTGACTAACAAAAAAAATAGCAAATACAGGAAGGTGTAATATGGACAATACATCTAAACACCAGAGTTTATTTTAATTTACATCTGATTTATTTGACTAATTTAACTTGTGGAACTAAAAACAAATATATTAACTAATTGTTATCCAGAAACTATCTAATACACATTAAAAAATCTGGGAAGCAAGATATTTATACATTTCATTATGATGGAAGGGTCAGTGAAAATGAATATATCAGAACCAATTCCATGGCTTAGATACTGAAGGCAAAGATCTCTAGAAGTTGAGCCATCCAAAGGAAAGCATAGTGAATGATCCTCTTGAATGGCATGCCATTCTGCCTAAAGATATCATTGTCTCCACAAAAGACCAAATCTGCCTTTCATAGAACCAGAAACAGTGGCTGGGGATGTAACTCAGGTGGTAGAGTACTTGTTTAGCAAGCAGGAAGCCCTGGGATTGGACTGCAGCATCACATAAACTGAGGGTTATGGTACACCCTTATAATCATAACTCTGGTGAGGTAGAGGCAGGATGATCAGAAATTCTAAATTACTATTGGCTGCATCAGGAGTTCAAAGCCAGCCTGTCAAAGAACCTGTTCCATAAAACAAGAAAAAAATAGAAAATAACTGATATACAATCTTCTTATTCTGATAAATGATAGTTTTCTTGGTACACATTTTTTGACAATACACACAAAATCTTAACTTTCTGCAAAAACAAGCATAACACAAAGTGAAAATATGTCAGTATTTAACTAACAAATATCAAATAAAACATTCAATAATATACCATTTGTTGAGTACAAAACAATTAATAGTATATCATTTATTGATTGCTGTTCTCAAGATTCAGTGTTTGAATATTTACAGTGGTTATGACCCTTTGATGAATTGTTCCTTTTATCAACATGTCACATCCCTCTTTGTCACTTCTGACTACATTTTGATTGCAGTCTAATCTATCAGATATGAGAATTTTTTCACCCACGTTTTTTAGACTCCTATTTGTTGATTTCCAACTTTTGGCTGCCATTTTATGGATGTCTTTCTTATGTATGTATTTGTAAAACAGAGTTAAGTAATGGTTTTTAATCCACTCAGTCTGTGTCTTTTAATTGGCAAATTAAGGGAATTTGCATTCAAGATTATCATTGAGAAGAGTTTATTATACATGATATTTTTTGTTTTCTGGTTTGTTGTTAGTTCTTTTCTTCTACTCCTGGTAGTGTTGATTGTTGGTTGATATAATGTGCTGGAAATGATTGATTCCTTCCTGGTTCTCCTTTCTTCATATGTTGCTTTCATGGAATAAATTATTTCCTGCACCCTTGTTTGTGGAACTTCCTTTTTCTGCAACACTGGCTCAGTTGTCAATAATTGCCTTAACTTTGTGTTTCCTTGAAATATTCTTATTCCTTCACTTATTTTTTAAAATATTTACTTGTTCATTTATTTATTGGATAAAGAGAGAGAGAGTGAAATAGGGAGAGAGAATTGGAATGCCAGGGTGTTCTGCCACTACAAGTGACCTTCAGACACTTAATCACTTAATTCACAGTACATCTGGTTCTACATGGGTAGTAAGGAATCAAACCTAGGCTTTCAGGTTTTGCAAGGAAACACTTTTAACCACTGAACAATCTTGCCAGCTCCATCTTCTCCTATTTCAATAGATAATGTTGTGAGGCACAGCAATCTTGTTTAAGAAATATTTACTTTGAAGGCTTGAAACATATCATTCAATACTTTCCTAGTTATTGAGGGCAATGATAACAAATTTGATATTATTATGATGATTATGCCTTTGTATATAAGTTAATGATTTTCCCTTGCATTTTTTGAGTATTGCTGCTTTGTTTTGTATTTTTGACATTTTATTAATGTGGTTATTTGAATAGATGCCCCCCAATATATTCAGGGCCTGGTCTGGAACTTCATCTCAGTGGACCTAAAGAAGTCGGCTACAGAAGTTGGTACCAGGAGGCATGGAATTGGAGCATGCAACTGAAGATGCTTTGTGGAGTGGTAAGTGAAGTTTTATGGACTACTCTGAGGAGAGTTTGAGAATGTTAACTGCAGGCAGTATTAAATTTCAAGGCTTGGCTTATGAGCTTTCTAAGGGGGAGGAAAAACTGCACAGGAATTTATTAGAACTGGGCTGCTGGCATACGGGCTGGTTGCATTCTGCTGCCCAGGCCCAGAGAGTTTGATGAAGGTTAAATTGTTGTTGACTGATGTACTTGGCTAGAGATATTGGACTAAGTGATTTACAATTTTATGTTGGAAAACCTCAATGATGTTAAAATTACAGGCACTGAGACTGGTTTTAGGTTACTGAAGCCACTGTTGTCAAACACATTAGCAATCTTAAGGAACATGGTCCAACTGCATTACATTAAAACATTAAAACATTAAAAAGGATGCCCAAGGAAAGACTATCATAGAAATGGAAACTCTTTTGGAAGGAGTTGACTGGAGAAGGAACCTGCTTTTCAAGGTTATGATCTTCCATACATTAAGATTATGGCTGTGTCCTGCACACCTGGTATTGGTTTCAGAAGCATGAAAAGTGTGAGGAGTGGTCATAAATTACACATGGTTCCAGGAGCCACTGCTGAGATGTGGCATGAGGCAGGGCCTGATTCTCTGATAGGCTGAAAGAGCATTTGGAAGATGGACTGTGGTTTGCATGAAGGCCTGAAGACATTTTGAAGATACCAGGACTGTGCAAGGGCAACCATAGAGCACACAGTTGGCCTGGGATGGAAGGAAGTGTTCCCTAGCTACTGTGCCCAGCTGGAGGGGCAGAATTGGAAAATCTGGAGACTGTCATTCTCTGGTTATATTAAACACAAACTACAGAAGTTTGATGTTTGTTTGATGGTTGTTGAGTTTGCATTGTTTTAGTCTCTCCTTGCTATGCCTTATACCAGTTGAAAATGTTTACTCTGGGACTGGAGAGATGGCTTAGCAGTTAAGCGCTTGCCTGTGAAGCCTAAGGACCCCGGTTCGAGGCTCAGTTCCCCAGGTCCCACGTTAGCCAGATGCACAAGGGGGCGCATGCATCTGGAGTTCGTTTGCAGAGGCTGGAAGCCCTGGCGTGCCCACTCTCTCTCTCTCCCTCTATCTGTCTTTCTCTCTGTGTCTGTCGCTCTCAAATAAATAAAAATTTAAAAAAAATTAAAGAAAAAAAAGAAAATGTTTACTCTGTGCCTTTATATGTTAGAAGTATTTAACTTATTTGATTTTACAGGACTTATTGTCTTAAATTGGTCAAGACTGTGGGGACCATTGATATTGAACTGAGTACAAATTACAATGTGTGATATTTATGAATCTATTGGAGGCCAGGGGTAGAATGTGGTAGTTTGTCACCTGGCTGGAGACAGTGCCACTGGGTGGATTTTAAGGTTTGGTCATGGGTTTGAGATTTCAATCTATAGATATGCAAAGTGTGCCTGGCTGGAGTTCCTAAAGTGTGCTGTGCTGTGTGGCTTTTGGCTTTTAGGCTTGTGCTTCTCTCTCTCTCTCTCTCTGCTTGAAACTGTGAAAGCAGGCCAGCTTCTTCTGCCATGATGGAACTTCCCCTGAACCTGTAAGCTTCAATAAATATCCCTTCCTCCATAATTGTGCCTGGTCTGGAAGTTCATCTCTGCAAACCTAACGCTGTCTGCTTCAATTATCATATATTGTGGAGTGGTTCTATTCTGGTCATGTGTGTTTGAGGTTATACATTTTCTTGTGCTTGGATATCTATTTGTCTATTTCTTTCTCTAGTTTTTGGCAATTATCAGCTATAATTTCATCGAATAGCTTCTTTATACCATTATATTTTTAAATCAGTTTTTTCTTCTATGCTATAAAATCTCATTTGATTTCTTGAATATATCTTAGATTTCTTGAACATTTCAGACATATTCATTGATTATTTTTCTTTATATATCTCCACATCTGTTATGGTCTTAACCATTTTCTCCTTCCTTGAGATTTTCTCTTCTGTGTGTTATTTTATTTAATTTGCTTTTGTATTAACAACTTCCATAATTGTAGACAATAACTCATGGTAATTTCCCTCCCTTCCCCTGCATCCCCTTTGCAATTCCAGTTTCTATCATGACCCTTCCCCCTGTCAGACTCTCTTTTATTTTGATGTAATCATCTATTATGATGGACTTGTGTAGGTAGTGTCAGGCACTGCAAACTCATGGATATCCAGGCCAGTTTGTGTCTGGAGGAGTGTGTTGTAAGGAGTCCTACCCTTCCTTAGGCTCTTGTATTCTTTCTGTTCTGCCACCTCTTTCACAATGGACGCTGAGCCTTGGAAGATGTGATAGAGATATTTCAGAGCTGAGCACTCCTTTGTCACTTCTACTCAGCACCATGGTGCCTTCTGAGTCATCCTAAGGCCACTGCCACCTGAAAAGAGAAGCTTCTCTAACCAAAAGTGATAGTAGCATTAATATATGAATATGAACATTAAGAGAAGTGCTTACCGGACAATTTGGTAAGCATAGTATATACATTTAGCCAGACACCAGCAGACATTACACCCCTAGGGCTCATGACTACTCCTATCATAGGTTTTCAGTATTAGGTAAGTATTCTCTTCCATGGAGCAGATCTACAGTCTAATTAGAGAGCAGTTGGTTTCCTCCATAACAGACACACCACTATTGTACCCATTGGCTCATTTGACCTGCCTGGCCAAATTCAAGGCTTGCACTATCCACTGTACCTTGGTCAGATTACTACCCCCCCCCCCCGCCCTCTGTACTATGGCATAAAATGGGCCTTATGGGCATTGGGAATCTTTCAAGCTTTCTTCAGCTCTGCTGAGGAAAGTTCCACCTATGATTTGGGTTTCCAATGTGATATGCTGGATTCTGGAGTCCATGTGGCACTTTCATCTGTGGTAGACACATATTTGGAGCCCTGATGCCAGGACTAAATCTACCTGATGAGATCAGAGTTCTCCTTGATTTTGAATCTTTGTTTTCTACATTTTTGTTTGTAGATTTCCAAAGTTGTACTTAAATTTCTTTTCTAATATTAACATTTATAGGTTGTGATTTTTTTCTTACTTTGATTTTCCACCTGGATTAGATTACACTGAGGCCACCTCTCATCTGACATATTACCTGGAATTCTATTCATAAATATATTTTCTCATATAAAACATGGGTATCATTAATTTAGTTTTGAAAATATTTTTAATGCATAGTTCAATAGGGAAGAGTTGAAGCCCCATATCTGCTTCTGCATTTAATTGATTATGAAATATATTGCTTGCGAAACAGGATGAGAAAATAGGACACAGATAAGAGTTTGAAAGTGTTGTAATAGAATTAGTTCCAATGTGGACTATAAAACTTAATTGGTCTATTTTCCCCTTTGAGTATATCTTTTGTTCATGTGTGTTCTTACGCCACTGTGCATTGGTCTAGAAAATTAAGTGAAGCATACAAATCTTTTAAAAGCTAATTCAATTTTCAACCTTATATATAAAAATGCCACATTTACTAATGTCATCAGGAAAGTAATCAATAAAGTTCTGGTGTGTGGAAAAGTTGTCAAACAAGATGGCAAATATAAATTTTCTAAATTTGAATTTGTATTTATAATTTTATAGTTCATCATTTAAATGAACATTCCTAGATATTTATTCCCTGACAATGGGGAACTTAGTTTTTTTTACACTAGGATAGTAACACTGAGTTTGGTTTCAGACTTGTTAAATTTAAAAGGTTTATGCAATATCAAAAGGAATATGTCAAATAAGCAGATAGATTTATGAAATAAAATTAGAACTGAAGAATTTTTAAATGTTTTTATTAGTTATGTATGGAATCCTTAGAAAATATCAATTTGTGAATGCTATTCCAAGCCTTAGAAAGAGTTTAAACTCAAAACCTTAGAAATGGAATGGAAAAATGATTGAAGAAAATATTAGTATTCTCATTATTACCATTTTTATAAAGCTTGTTGATTTATTTTTGTTTGACTTAAGTCCCTTCAAGTCTGTTATTTGTTGAAGAAGCAATATACTAAAAACAGTTCTCATGTATGCTTTGTATATGAGTAACATGTAAGATGAATTATATTCCCAAAGGAATAAAGAGCATGCTATCATGTAATCTGTTATTTGAGCAAATTGATCATTTTGAGTCAAAGGCACCTGAAAAGAAGCAGATACAAGAAAAATCACTTTCATTTTCAGTCTGTTTCTGAAAAGCAGGAGATGAAATTCCCATTTGAAAAATACACTGTAGGGAAGATCAATGTTCTTATAATCAAGAATGGACATGAGATAGACTAAAGGAAATCTGTAGAAACAAACTTGCTTAAACTATCATTATTTTTCCAGCCACTACTTCATCCAATTAATCACTATTAGCCATTTTTACATTTTACTACACTATTTTGGTTTAGTCCACGATTGTTCAACTTTGTTTTTAAGTCTTAACTTGTAGAAATTTGGATTGTCAGCAAGAAAACCAAGTGCCACTCAAAGAGGACTGTAGAACTCAAGAATTTACTATTATTATTCTTTTGCTGGTTGCCTGAAGGGAAGCTTGTGCTCCAAATGTACCTCTAGCAGCCTGAGTCTGAGCTACCTGTGTTTTATATGCAGTTTTAAAGAACTATGTTGATTCAGGAATTTTTTTGTTCCTTCTACAACAATGCACCAATCATTTCAGGTGTTCCAGGATCCTTGTCCTATGAATTAAAAGAATGAAATCCATGGACCAGAGGCTAAGGTTCAGTAAGATTTTTTTACAGGTTAAAGCTTTAGGAGGATGAAAAGAAGGGAGATTAAGTCTGGAAGGTAGGAGACGGAAACAAGGTGGAGCTCTTACCCAGGGAGGTAAAAGGAGGTTTGAGAAGCCCCATGAGGGAAGAAGGCAGAGCTCTTGCCCAGAAAAGCAAGGAGGGGTTTGCGGAAGCTGCCTTGAGACTCAGAACTGGTTTTCTTTTTCTTTTTTCTTTTTGTTATTGTTTTAATAGGGAGTAGGTAGGGGAGGAGAACCAGGTTAGCAGGTCACTATGGACAAAGACTGCAATTTATAGCTTTGTCAATAATCTTAGGAAAGGATCAGAATTTCTGTCCTCTACGAAGGGTGCAAACTTAATCTAGAAATCTTTCTTGGAGGGTGTAACATCCAGGTTTCTGCAAGCTTAGTGACATTCCTGCTTTTAGTCAAGGGATGCAAAGCCATTACATTGGGGATTCTGTGACCCTGATTGCTTAGCCAATTTCTGTCTCCGATCAATGTGACGTAGGACATGTATGGAACTGTGGGCAACAAACAAGCTTATGAAATTGGGGAAGGAGGTGTGTGACTTTAGATAAATATTTTAAGTAGGACATAATTGTGCTTGGAGGAAGCCCCAGAATTGTTATCTTTAGTTTAGACTAGCACAATAGCAGACTAATACAAGTCAGGAAGTTTCTCCTTTAATTTCCTCTCTTATCAAGGCTGCTCACAGCAATAGAGGGGAAAAACAGAAAGGGTACCGAAGTCAGCACTCTAACTCAGAAAATGTAAAACCTCATTTTTCATCACTAACTTCTTCATGAAGGCTCTCAGTGTCACATAAAACATTAAGTATGATTTCATGCTCTTTTCATGTTAAGTTGTTTACTTCAAATTTAATTTTTTAAATATACTAGGAAAAGTAAAAAGAATGGGGTAGAGATAAAGTTTTGCTACTGCTAGATCTCTGATGATAGATGAACAAATGTTTCTAAGGCTAGCATTGAGAGGCTGAATGTGGGGCTGGCTCAGCAGCTAAATCACTTGCCTGAAAAGCATAATGACTCAGGTTCAATTTCCTGGTACCTATGTAAAGCCAGATGCACAAAGTGGTACATGCATATGAAGTTCATTTGCTATGGCTATAGGACCTGGCTTGCTCTCTCTCTCTCTTTTTCTCCTTGCAAATAAATAAAGAAAAATTCAAAAAAAAAAATCAATAAATAAAAAGAAGCTGGATGTGGCAGCTCACTGAATTTCCATCACTGGGGGAGGCTAAAGCGGGAGTATTTCTCTGAGTTTAAGGCCAGTCTGGCTTACACAGTAAGTTGGTATCTAAAAAAAGATATCAGTAAAAATATCTATTACTTTCCCCAAATTAAGAGGATGGTAACATTAAAAACACCAAAATCTTTAAAAATAGCATATATGTGTAATGTTATACCTATTTTACATGTGAGAATTTGTGATTTTTTAAAAATAAAAGTGTGTGTCTAACATACTGTTGTAGACAGCTTCACGTTGCTGGGATGAACTTCCAAACAGACACAGTTTATGGGAAGAAAGGAATTATTTCATGTTTACAAATCCAGGGGAAATTTCATAGATGGTAAAAGATGATGACTCTATTTCACAGATCCAAACAGGGAAAAAATTGCAGCAAGCAAAAACACCAGCACCAGCACACACCAAAATCCCCAAGCACAAACCTGCAGCAAACAACATGGACCCTGACAGAACTCGGACTGCTCTGCATACCTTTGGGCTGGAAACAGATTAGATCCCAAGTACACCCCAGGATTCTCCCTCCCCAGTGATATCTTCTTCAGATAGGTGGCTGACTCCCAAATTGCAAGCTTTAATAAAACACCAAGGTCTTTTAATCTCTCTGTTTCTGTTTCCACAATGTCTTCTTTTTGTAAGAGAGGACCTTTGTGATTGTTGAGGCTTACTTAGACTAAGATAATTTCTCTATCTCAAGATCCTAAATGAAATCCTTTTGCTACATATTAATGTCTGGAGGTTATTTCATAGGCATTTTGCAGTATTTCACTTGAGCCAGTCTGTAACAATTGTCTGTGATTTACCTATACATCTCTGCCCCTGGTCCCATTGAATACCTACAAACTACTGACTTGTTTCCTGAACCTATAACCTTATCTTTTCCACAGAATTACAACTTGAATCTTGTAACTTTGATTACAAATATCATTTAACAATATCTATTTAAGACACATTCATACATTCTTGTTGCTTGTAGATATTAGGTTTACTGTTTATCTTGCAGTTGGTTAATGATGATTATTGATATTTCCAACTATATTTTTGATTATCTATTTCTCCATGTAATTTTACCAGTTTCAAACTGCTATTTTGATGCACTAAAGCTAGGTTCATCCATGCTTAGTACTGTTACCTTTTCATGGATAATTTATCAATTTGCGATATCTACCCTTGTTTTTGTTTTTGATGATTATCTTCATTCACAATTATACTTTGCTAGTAATTAACATAGCTTCCTCAGATCTTTTTTGATTAATGGTAACATAATATACTTTCCTATCCTTTTTCAGTGACCCTACCTATAAGACTACATTTAAAGTGAGTTTCTGGTAGACCACATGACTTTTGTTTTTTAAGTCTATCTGGAAATCCCTTTCTTTTCAATAGTCTATCCAATATATTCACATAAACAGCAAATACTGGTACATCTGTATTAATTAACAATCATGTTAATAAAATTATTCTATGAATCTAGTTTTTTTTGTCTTATTAGAGATATTTAAAAGGAAAATTTTCAGTTTGTTGTTGTTTTCTAATGATTTCCCTGAGAGTCATAATATGACCTTTGATGTTTCTGAACTCCAGAGCAAGATCCAGTCTACTCATCTTTTTCCTTCTTTTTTAATGTTTTTAAATTTTTTATTTATTTATTTGAGAGAGACAGACTTAGAGAGAGAAAGAGACAGAGAGAGAGAGAAAGAGAGAGAGAATGGGCATGGCAGGGTCTCCAGCCACTGCAAACAAACTCCAGACATGTGTGCCCCCTTGTGCTTCTGGCTAATGTGGGTCCTGGGGGATCGAGCTTCGAACTAGGGTCCTTAGGCTCCAAAGGCAAGCGCTTAACTGCTAAGCCATCTCTCCAAGCCCAATTTTTTCCTTCTTATCCCTTGTGACTTTTCTATCACTTATTCTATCAATATTCTATAATCACACATTAGTTGGTTACTAATACAGCTTCACAAAGTTAAACTTTATATTTAGAGTAAGTAAACTATATCTACATCAAACTTTCAAACCACAAATTTCTTTTTCTTAATTGATATATAATTTAAACTTGTCATGAAGCATATATTAAGCTATGCAGTAAGTAAAAATGATTTTTATTATATTTACAAAATTGAGGAGCCAAAGCTGAGCATGATGGTGCACACCTTTACTCCCAGCACTTGGGAGGCAGAGATAGGATCACTGTGAGTTCAAGGCCACCCTGAGACTCCATAGTGAATTCCAGGTCAGTCTGGGCTAGAGTGAGACTCTACCTCAAAAAAACAAACAAAAAGAAAATTAAGCAGCCATAGCTATTATCTACTACAGAAGACTTAACATCTCCTAGTCTCTGTGCTACCTACTAGAAACCCCCTTTGACTATTTCATCTTTACCTAGCCACAGAATTTCTATTTCTATAAATTTTCATAATTTATTTCCTTCATGTTGTATGGTAGGTCAACTTGTCTTTGGATTTTTTTGTTTAGCATGTTTCTGTGGTTCATTCATGTTTCAATTCCTCATTCTGTTTCGTTTCTGTATAATATGCCTTTGCACATAGAGTGAAATATTTTGTTTATCCATTCTATATTTAATAGACATTTAGATTATATCACTTTTACTATTATAAATAATTATGATATAGCCATTTATATAGAAATTTTGAGGTGGAAATAGGCTTTAAATTCTTTTGAACTTTTTACCTAAATGAACAATTACTGGGCTGTATGTATGAATTTTGAGGAACTTCTAAACCATTTTCCAGAGCAGCTACAAATTTTTCATTCTTATCAGAAACAGAAGAGCACTGTATTGTGTCAATAATCTGGCTAACATTTTACCATTATTGCACTCAGCTTCATGTTGCCGGCAGAAACCACCCAACCAGAGCAGCTTATAGAAGGAAAATGCTTATTTTGGCTTATAGACTCAAGGGAAAGCTCTGTGATAGCAGGAGAAAATGATAGCATGAGAAGTGGGTTTACATAATCACCTCCTTGCCAACATCAGGTGGATAACAGCAGCAGGAGAGTGTGTCAAACAAACATGGGAAACTGGTTATAGAATCCATAAGCTCATCCACACCCCCAAAATACAATGCTTCCAGGAGGCTCCAATTCCCACCAGCAGGGAACCTGTCTTCACAGCATATAAGTTTCTGGGGAATATCTGAATCAAACCACCACAATCATATATATTTTTAAATTTTATATATCATTATATCTACAAAGTTATGTTAAAATGAGATGTTCATTTGAATTTCCTTAGTTATTTGTGATTTTGAGCATACTTTCTTGAGCCTGTTGGATATTTTTATATCATTTTTGGAAAAAATTCTCATCTTATTTTTTTAAACATATTGTAACTACATGAGAGAGACACAGAGAGAGAGAGTTTGAGCATGCTAAGGCCTTCTGCCATTGTAAACAAACTCCAGATGCATGTATCACTTTGTGCATCTGTATTTATGTGGGCACTGAGAAATTGAACCTGGACCCTTAATCAAGCAACTTTAACTTCAAGGCCATCTCACCAGCCCTAAATGCTTATTTTACTTGAGTTCACCATTTATTCTTGATTTATACGGACTCATCATATATCCCATGTATCACAACCTTATACATAGTTTACAAATATTTTCTTCTGTTTTGTAAGTTGTCTTTTCACTGTCTTCACGGTGTTATTTACAGCAGAAATACATGTTATCTTCACGAGCTATTATGTACCTAATTTTATATTTGCTTCTATGTTTATTGCCCTATTATGACCTTGTAACTTTATGGAAAAAGTAATTGATGCCTGAGAAATTTAACAAAATTCTAATTAAGATTCTTACATGATGTGGCACAAAATTAGTCCTAGAAATTAATGAGCACACAATAAAGAAAGTTTCTAAAACTTAATGTGATTATATACTTGCTAATATACACATTCTGTGAAAAAATAGCTGAATTACTGGTAAAAAAAAAAAAAAAAAGGATCAAGGACAGAAAATCAATGCCAAAGAACTAAAAACCTAAACTATATTATTCCAAAGCAGACTTAGCTGTTGAATTAGCCAACTGTTATAATCACTTGTTAAAGATAACACTCTTGGGCTAGAGAGGTGGCTTAGCAGTTAAGGCACTTGCCTGTGAAGCCTAAGGACCCATGTTTGACTCTCTAGATCCCAAGTAAGCAAATGCACAAAGGTGAGGCGAGTGTGATGGTTTATATTGATTTTCAACTTGACAAGACCTGGAATGTAGATTAACTTAGCCTCTGTGCATGTCTCTGAGGGACTATCTTGATTAGGTTAATTAATGTGAATTGGGCCCTTGAATTTAAATAAAAATTGTGAGCTGGCCGAGCAGCAGCATATATCACTCTGACTAATTCCTCCATGCTGATGTTATGATGTGACTTTAGTTTTCTATTCTTTTCATGCTTTCCACACCCCCATCATCTGGAACTGTCAAATTGCATAAGCTCTTTCCTTTCATTTTTATATTTTATTTTTATTTATTTATTTGAGAGAGGATGAGGCAGAGTGAGTGAGAGAGGGAGAAAGAGAGAATGGGCATGCCATTCTCTTCCAGCTACTGCAAATGAACTCCAGATGTGTGTGCCACCTTGTGCATCTGGCTTACGTGGTTACAGGGGAATTAAACTGAGATCCTTTGGATTTGCAAGCAAGCACCTTAACCGCTAAGCTATCTCTCCAGCCCAATATATTTTATTATATTTTATTTTTATTTATTTCTTTCCTTTCTGAAACTGATTCTCCTAGAGTATCTTTTCCCCAGCAATAGAAATTAGTTGATGCCAAGGGTGGGGGTGGGGAAACAGTAGAAGAATTACTACTAAATTTTCTTCAGCATAGTGGGATGACTATTAGGTTAAATAACCCCTGATATATTTCAAAATTACTGGAAAAGAAGAATATGAATTCTTAACACATGCAGATGATTAAACATTGAAGAGAAGGAAATACTTATTTCTCTGTGGTGATTAATACATATTATATACATCTATTGAATTACCGAGATACAACTCATTGAAATGTATAAATTTAAATTTAAAGAATTCAAAATAAGGAGGGGATAAGCATGTCTGGGTCCTGTGCAATTTTCCACAAGTGAAGGGCTTGGCATATTGGGGCCTGTGAGGTTCCAGCAGGCAAGGGAATTCTTGTGTCAAGGCCTGTGCTGTAAGAGCACCTGAGTGTGTGTGGCATATCTGGGTCCTATACACCCGAGGTGCAGAGGGGCTCTGTATGATTGGGGCCTGTGCATCCAGTTGGTTTCAACTTTATGGACCTGACCTCTAGCCTAGTCCCTGGTGTCTAGTGCCCCACACCCCTTACCCATCACCTACCCCTGTGCCACACTGCTGATATCTTCCTACCAGTGCCCTTTTAATATATTTTTTCCAGTTCCAGACAAAAAGCATAGACACATCTGTCAACCATGTGCCAGGGTGTACCAGTGAATCCTCCAATACCTGACCATCTACATACAGTAGGGGAGCAGGGACAAGTAATAAGGCTCCACAGGCAAGACACAGCTGTGGTCATGTGCTTAAGATATTCCAGAGGTCCAACCACAGGTCTCCAATTAGCTGCTAGCCCAGAGTTGCAATCACAAGTGCAACTTCCATAACCCGTGTATCTGTTGATATAATGCCATAGCACTGCAATCTGGGTCAAACCCAAAATAGAACACTCACTTCCTCCTTAATAAAATAAAAGTAAAAGTATTATCCAGGTGTGATGGTGTGTGTGTGTGTGTGTGTGTGTGTGTGTGTGTGTGTGTGATGGTGTGTGTGTGTGGCATTTAATATCAGCACTTCAGAGGCAGAGGCAGAAGGATCACCATGAGTTCCAAAGACCAATCTGAAACTACATAGTAAATTCCAGGTGAGCCTGGGATAGAGCAAGACCCTACCTAAAAAAAAAAAAAAAAAAAAAAAAAATAGTACTAGCACAAGGATGAAGATCCACACAGAGAACAAACAACTCCTACCAAATCACATATACAGAGGCTCCCAAGACCTCATCACTGAAGCAGACCTAAAATGATCCCAACATGGCTCAGGGCAATTTGCAGAAGAGGGGGCAGAAAGAATGTAAGAGCCACATGTTGGGTTATGATAGACAAAGACATTTCCTCTTACCCATAACTGAGGGCTAACTCCACAATGCATGACCCATATACATCAACAAGGAGGGGACGGGGGAGGAGGAAGGGGAGGGAAGAGGCTAACAATGGTACCAACTTGACTGTATTCACTGAGTACCAAACTAATTAATAAAAAATGACTTTTACTAGAGATAGATGCAATGCAAAACATAAAATAAAAATAAATAAAAACAACATGAGACAAAAACAAACTGAGGGATATCCACCAATACTGCCTAGTTCCACAAAGGTTATCTCCAATGAAAACATAGAGGAGACAACAGAAATTGAATCCCAAAATGAATGCACAATAAGCTTATTTACACAGACCATGCAAATTGCTGAACTGGATGCAAACCATCAAAAAGCTAATTGAGTCAATGAAATTAGTACCATAATCTCTTATAGCACAGTTTTCATCATTAAGCTTACCTTAGTGGAAAAAAAAAAGACCTCAAAAGAGAGATGAATGAATTGAATCTGAATAAAAATAAATTAGAGGATCTCAATAACCAGCTGACTAGACTTCATGATTGTATATTTAAATGCAAGAATGAATTCCAAGAAGCATCAAGGAAATCAAATCATGACTCCAAATTGTAAGTACACAAAGGCTTAGTAATATAAAATAACAGAAAAGCCAACAGAACATACAGACCAAATACCATTTGTAAAAGCCCACCTAGAATTGTACACTAACATTTAATCAGATGGAGACAAAATAATAGGTTTGGAAGACAAGACAGAAGAAATAGTTTTGGACTCTAAAACCTTTGAAAAGTTCAAAAAATCCTGTGAATTGAACATAAGGGAAATGTGGTAAGCCCTAAAACAACCAAACATCCACGTCACGGGTATTCCAAAGGGGGAAGAAATTCAGACCAAAGGTATAGACAGAATATTCAATAAAATTATTGAAGAAAACTTTCCCACCCTCCCAGAAGAGACCCATTCAGATACAAGAAGCTCATAGAACTCCAAACAGATTGAACCAAGAAGAAACTCTAATAGGCACATCATCACTAAAAGTATAAACAAAAAACAAAGAGAGAGTCCTTAACGCAGCAAGAGAGAAACAACACATTGCATACAAAGGAAAGTTCATCAGAACTATCCCAGATTACTCAATGGAAACTATTAAAGCCAGAAGGGCCTGGAATGGAACACTTCAAACTCTACAAAATTGTGGCTTTATACATACTACTGTACCCAACAAAAGCATACCTCATAATATATGTTGAAAGAAAAACTTACCATGATAGAAGCCAGTCAGTGCTATGATTACATGAACACAAAGCCAAACTTACAAAGAAACAACCAATTTCAAGAACCCACAAGAACAAGATCACAATAACCCACACTAGACAAGATTAAAAAACTTACAAAGCCCAAGAAAGGATCAAGTACCATAGAGCCCCCAACACGACAGGGATTAAATCAAACCTCACAATTATATACTTAAATGTCAATGGTTGACATGCCCTTCAAATAACACAAGTTAACAAAGTGGATTAAAGAAGAAATGGAGGGCTAGAGAGATGGCTTAGCGGTTAAGCACTTGCCTGTCAAGCCTAAGGACCCCGGTTCGAGGCTCGGTTCCCCAGGTCCCACGTTAGCCAGATGCACAAGGGGGCACACGCATCTGGAGTTTGTTTGCAGAGGCTGGAAGCCCTGGCACACCCACTCTCTCTCTCTCCCTCTATCTGTCTTTCTCTCTGTGTCTGTTGCTCTCAAATGAATAAATAAAAAAAAAATCTTAAAAAAAAGAAATGGATCCATCTATCTACTGTCTTCAAGAAACACACTTAATCACTAAGGATAGACACCTCATCAGGATGAAAGGATGGAAAATTATTTTCCAAGAAAATGGAATAAGAAACAAGCAGGTATTGACATTTAATATCCAATAAAATAGACTTCAAACCAAAAGTATGTAAAAGGAAAAAGAAGGCTACATTTCACTCATCAAATTAACAATCCAACAAAAGGACATCAAAATCATAAATCTATATGCACCAAATGCAGGTGAACCACAGTTCATAAAGTAAAACATAAGTGACAACAAATGAGAAATAAACCATAGTACCATCACATATATATATGATGGTTTATTACACACACACACACACATGTGTGTGTGTGTGTGTGTGTGTGTGTGTGTGTGTGTGTAAAGAAAACATAAAAAAAAAACACTCAAGAAAAAAGCAAAGAAATTGAGGAGGACTGGAAAAGATAGAAAGACCTCTCAGGCTCCTGGATAGGTATAATTAATATTGTGAAAATAGCAATTCTACCAAAAGCAATATTTAGACTTAATGCAATACCAATTAAAACTTCCAGCATCATTCATTTCACAGATAGAAAAAATATTTCAAAATCCAAATGGAATGGCAGCAGGCCTTGGATATCCAAACATATCCTCAGTAAAACAAACATCTGGAGGCATCACCATACTTATCTAAAGCTATACTACAAATCCATAGTAACAAAAACAGCATGGCATTGGCATAAAAGCAGACATATAGACCAATGGAAAAGAATTGAAGACCCAACCCTTAGTTCAAGTAACTCCAGCTGCTTGATCTTTGACAAAGTTGCCTACAGTATACACAGGAGAATAGACAGCACCTTCAACAATAGTGCTAGACAAATTGGATATCAACATGTATAAAACTGAAACCAGATCTACTCCTCTCACTATGAACAAAAATCAACATCAAATAGATCAAAGACGTTAATATATGACCTGAAAATCTTAAATTACTGGAAGAAAAATAGTAGGAACTCTCCGTAATATAGGAGTGGGAAAAGACTTCCTGAACAAGGCTGCAGTAGCCCAGGAAGTCAAAATCTGCTCAACCAGTGGGATCTCCTGAAGCTAAAGTGCTTTTGCTCAAATATAACATAAACGGAGCCAACAGTCTATGTGCAGAATGGAAGAAAATCATCAACAGCTCTACCACTGACAGGCCTAATATCTACAATCGACACAGAACTCAATAAAAGCCCAGGTGCCTGTCATTGGATGAATGGATAAGGAAGGTGTGATACATTTACACAATCAAATTCTACTCAGAAGTAAGAAAAAAAAATGATACAATGAAATTTGTATGAAAGTGGATGGACTTGCAACAGCTCACACTCAGTGAGCTCACACAAACACAGAAATAAATACCACATGTTCTCACTTATCTAACCTGGAACAGGTTGTGTTGCTTGGCATCCCTTACAGGCAATACAAGGGACAGATGATAGGGATGGAAGGGTAATCAAGCAGGGGGTCAGAGCTCTTCAAAAGCAACTAGCCTGAGAAGACTTATGCACCTGTGAAATAGTGACACACAGCCTTGGTGAGTAACCAATGGCTTTTTGATTGGCTAAGAGATCTGATCAGTGGAAAGAAACCCATTGTTTGAACTGGAAACCAGATCAAAATCCTATAGAGACCAAGAATATGGTCTGCAATGATAACCTTCCACTGGTCTTTGGACAAAAGAGGGGCTACATTCATCAAAACCTCTCTAACCGTGTTTATCCCATTTAACTATGCTGAATTCATATTCATTCTTCATTGGAGAACACATTTTTCTCATTCTTTTTCTGCATGTTGTGAGACCCGTGGAGATAAACCAACCCTCACACTTCAACCAAGGCCCAGGTGAAACAACAGAGGATTTCGTGAGAAAAACAAGAGTGTCACTTTCATGGTGAGCCTGACAATCTGCACCACGGTGAGAAGACAGATGCTGAGAATGCTTAAAACTTACCAAAGAATAAATCCAGAAGCTCCTGAAAGCATAACACTGAAGTAGACTTACAACACACCCACTACAGCTCAGAGAATTTTGCAGAAGAGGGCACAGAAAGATTGTAAGAGCCACAGGTTGGGAGGGCATACCAGAGGCATTCACCTCCCCCCTATAACTGACTTCTGCTTTCACAACAAGTAACCCACAACACAATGGGGAATATCTTCAAACCCACTGAGTTGTGCCCTTAGAAGATTGGGGCCAGGGATGAGGGAAATGATGGTACCAACACATGATGTGTCCATCATAAAGCATTTTTTTGTTTTGTTTTTCAGGGTAGGTTTGAACTCAAGCCCAGGCTGAGATGGAATTCAGTATGTAGTCTCAGGGAGGCCTCAAACTCATAGTGATCCTCATACCTCTGTCTTCCAAATTCTGGGACTAAAGGTGTGTACATTCATGGCTGAAAGCATATTCTTAATTAAAAAAAAAAGAAGTCAGAATAAGGAAAACTGTTCGCAATTGTTGCTGGAAAATGAACCCATGATCTCACACACGCTAGGTAAGTGCCCTACCACAAAGGAAAATATTCAGGCCCCATTTTTTTTAACCTTCCATTTTATTTTTTACAAAAGCCTTACAACTAATCTTTAGGATTAAAATAATTGGAGCTGGAGAGATGGCTTAGCAGTTAAGGGGCTTGCCTGTGAAGCTTAAGGACCCAAGTTCATTTTCCCAGAACCCATGTAAACCAGATGCATATGGTGGCGCATGCATCTGGAATTCGACTGCAGTGGCTATAATCCCTAGCCTGCCCATTCTCTCTCTGTAATAGATAAAATCATAAAATTAAAAATATATTTAAAGGGGCTGGAGAGATGGCTTAGCGGTTAAGCGCTTGCCTGTGAAGCCTAAGGACCCAGGTTCGAGGCTCGGTTCCCCAGATCCCACGTTAGCCAGATGCACAAGGGGGCGCAAGCGTCTGGAGTTCGTTTGCAGTGGCTGGAAGCCCTGGCGCGCCCATTCTCTCTCTCTCCCTCTATCTGTCTTTCTCTCTGTGTCTGTCGCTCTCAAATAAATAAATAAACAAAAAAATATATATATATATTTAAAGAAGAAGTTTGACTTTTTTTTGTGCCTTCTCCTTACCTCTATTAAATGTTAATAGCCTACCAAAATCATTGAGTTTATAGGTGTGTGGACTAAGATTTTTACTTAAGACATTTTACCTTCAATGTCCCTGTCCTAATCAAAAATGGGTCTTTATGAAAATGTTATTTTTATTGGAAATAGAAGTCACATAATGCAAACTTAAATATCTATTAAGTCACTACATTTTCTTGTTTACAAATATGATTTTATATTTTCCCCCATCAATCTGACATGTCTCATTTTTTTCAGTATTTTCAACTGTTTTTATAAGAGTATTACCAAAACCTCGGGTTAGGTGAAGTTAATCAGGGACATGCAGAGGCAGAATACTTGAGTTAATGTTAGAGTCTAATATTGTAAGTCACCATCAGACACAGGAGCTGATTAGTGTGAATCATTGTTTATATTGTAGCTATATTTTTCTTTACTGGGTAATTAAGCCCATGTAGACTGCCAGAATTAACTGTATATTTTGGAGGTCAATAACAGTGCTGTAGGAGATACTTTTAGGGACCTGTGAGGAGCTCTATGACTCTCAGTATTGTCATCTACCAGGATAAGTCAAGACTGTGTGGACCAAGAGGTCCTCCCTCTTTGGGGAAGCCTGGAGGACTGATTTTCCTACAATGTGACTTTCCTATTACAGATACACTGACTTGGAATTAATTTTGGGGTCTCCACATCCTCTCTGATCAAGAAGACTGATAATTTAACAGAGGCTAGAAGTTCAAGTGTCCCATAATCTCCTATGGCCTTTTGACCTGGGAGCAGGTACCAAAATATTGGTTATCCTTTCAACTCCAATTTTTCTAGTTGATTTTGGCTTCCACATATGGTTATTACTCACTCAAATAGACTGTACATATTTCATTAGCAAAACATATTAGTTAAAATGTGTGCAGAACATATCTGGTTAGCAAAGCAAATCTGGTTAAAGAATGACACAATAGTTTAAAATCATTGTGATTAATATTTAAGTTTAGTTGTCAGGTGACAGTGTAAACTACATCTGCAATATAGAATCCATACACATTCTATCTTTTAAGTATCTGCCAGTTATAAGTATAGGTGGGATATGTTAGTAGCCCTGAAAGCAATATTTTTTTTCAATAACATTAATACAATTGAGTTAATCAAGAAATTGTATGTTAGGAAAAGACAAGGCAGGATAAAAACTTAGCATCTGTGTTTAAAACAACCTCAGCTAGTCTGTATACTAATTCAAGTACCAATTACTCCCCAAACTGGAAGCAGAACAGCAATTTAATATTACATTTTTAGTACAGGAAACATGTCTTAAGTATCAATATTTCATTAAGCAATGGACTTAAGTTGCCAGAAATGAGAAAATTAAGTGAAACCTTGACTGAGACTGATTATACGTACATTAAGAATAAAATAAAACTAGATCATTGTTTAGTTAAGTAACCCTGAATTTTACATGCATTAGAGACAATACGACAGAAACAAAGCAATTTCTTAAATAAGCACCTTTTACCATTGAACAGTTTTAAGGCTCAACTAAAGAAATATTTATGTCTGTTACATGAAGTTTAGACAAACTATATTAATATTTTTTTGTATTTTCATGTTTTAAGTATCATGATCTCTATAAGCAATGAACTTAAGATATCAGAAATGGGACAATTAATTCAGTGAAACTTTGAGTGAGACTGATTATACATGGCTGAAGATTAAATAAAACTTTGTCATTGTTGAGTTAAGCAAGTCCTATTTTAACATACAGAGACATTATGATAGACACAACGTAATTTTTTAAATAAGTACCTGTTACAATTGAACAATTTTAAGACTTAACTAAAGAAATATTTATGACTGCTAAATGAAGCTTACATAAACTGCACTAACATTGTTTGCATGCAAAGAATTTTCCTAAGACATGGGGAGCTTATTTAGTTTGTCTAAGAACAAACATCATAATAAGTCACTTCTTATAAAACTTAGAGTATAACCTCAGGGATAATAATCTAGCAAAATTAGCTTGAACAAGACAAGAAATATCTTGCAATTATAGTGTTTTAATCAGACATGGTGATGTACACTTATTGATAGCTAAACATCATGGACTTTGTATAAACCCAATTACAATATTCTAATATTCTGACATCTGGAAAAGTCTGATATTAACAAAAAAGTAGAGTTTACATATTTAAGGTACATGAGGCTACAGGGAGTACACTATGTACAAAAATCTGCTGACAGAATTTAAAATAAACATGAAGTCTATATTATGTAGTAACATGTTTGGCTTAAATATGAAGATGCAAAAAACTATAATTTTTAAAGTTCATATTTGGGATTATATATATATAATATATATTATATATATAATTTATATATATATATTATATATATATATATTATATATATATATAAAATGAGGAGATTTAGCACCTTTAAAAGTTAAGTAAGATGTCCATCCAATTTATAAGTCAGTTTCTGAAATTAATTTATCTATATTTAACATACACAAAGAAACAATAGAGGAACTGGATTAAACTTCCATGACCTAATGAAGAAAAAGGAGATGAGTCTCATGGAAAAGAGAAGGAATGAGCATTCCAGGGCCACTTGCCACTGTAAGCAATTTTTAAAACAATTTCCAAATGTATGTTACACTATTTGTATCTGGCTTTGCAAATAAGCACCTTTAACAGCTGAGCCAAAAAGAAATATTTTTAATCTCTTCCAAATCAATTTTATAGAACTATATTCAATTTCAAACATATACAAAATTTTATAACACAATCTATGACTATTTGAAGCTTAACCAGCTCTATAATTCTGTCTGTGCTACTTTGTTAAGCTTGTTCAGCAATGACATAAGTTAAATCTAAAGTATTAAGATGGATTATTAGAGGAATTGAGGAATTACATCTTAAATCACAACATAATTTTGGTTAGAATTTTCTTTCATGGTTTACCATAAAGTAAATAGCATTCAAGTGTGGAACAGATAAATAATGTTTATTGTTTCAAATGTGGTCTATTTACCTCATAAAATAAGAAAAAAAAATAAATGATTTCTCTGTGAGAATATTTTGAGGTGGAGTTTTACATATAATAACTTTAGGAGAGAAATAAATATTAATGAGCCAATTTTAACCTTAAGATATACTTAAAAGGTTGAAAAATATAAGAACCTAGTTAACTTGTTTGGGTACTGTAAATTCAGTCTTTCATAACCATTATTATCACCAGATTAACATCAATGAGTTAAAGATAAATTTACAACATGGATACCATAGGAACCAGCTCTCAGCCAGGTCCATACTTTGTTAGTCTGATGAAAGCCCTAGGG
Organism: Jaculus jaculus; assembly: GCF_020740685.1. Lineage (NCBI taxonomy): Eukaryota > Metazoa > Chordata > Mammalia > Rodentia > Dipodidae > Jaculus > Jaculus jaculus. Next base: position 79,929,626 of record NC_059125.1, read on the forward strand.
TAATAATCATTTTATATCTCAAGAAGTCTGTAATCTGATTAAGAACTTTGTCTTTGACCTTTTATTTAAGCTTACTCATATCATAATCTACATACTTTACTCATACCTTCGTCTACATACTTTTACCTTCAAATCCATGTAACCACTCTGTAACAATCTTTGTCATCAAACATTCAACATCCAACATAAAGTTATCTCTCCAGTTGATCCTTTTTAGCCAGTTCATTTCATAATTACGAACAAAAACTTTTATCATCCTTACCATAACACTTTTTTTTTTAAATTTAATTTATTAGTTTTCTTTTCAGTAAATACAGGCAGTTTGGTACCATTATTTAGGCTCATCTGTGCTCTACCCCCTCCCATTAGACCCTCCTTGTTATTGAAAATGGGTCGTGCATTGTGGAGTTAGCCCCCAGTTATTAGTATGATAAATGTCTCTGAAAATCATGACCCAACATGTAACTCTGACATTCTTTCCGCCCCCTCTTCCGCAAGATTTCCCTGAGCCATGTTGGGTTCATTTTTGGTCTGCTTCAGTGCTGAGGTGTTGGGGGCCTCTGAGGCTCTGGCTCTCTGATTTGGTAGGAGTTGATTTTTCTCTGCATTGATCTCCTTCCCCTTTGTGCTGGTATCCAGTTCACAGGAAAACATCACCCTTGCTTATTTCGCCAGTTGTCCTTAGTTTCAGTTGGGCCCCTTCTGAGGTATGTTGGGGCAGCTCTCTTCTTAGGATCTGCATCTATCTGGAAAAGAGAAGCAGATTCTCCAATGGAGAGTAAGTTAGCACCCAGAAAATTGAGATAACACTTACTTTTTTGATAGACAGTTTGATAGGTGTAGGCCCTCTTATACCCCGTGATTGATGGTAGCTTGATATTGTAGAGTGGGCTTGTGTTTGGGTATGGTTCTGACTTGTTTCCCAGCTCCAGCTAAGGGTCTAGTACCACTGAGTGGATCAGTTAGCCAAATCAAGAGCAATTGATTCCTCACCATGGCTGTGTACCACTATTGCACTTGTGTGGGTATCACATCTGGTTAATTGTTGCTACTTAGGTTAAACAATGTGTTGCTTGGACAGATCTTGGTCATTTCCCCCAGTCGCCTATGTAGCGCCTTCTGGCACTAGACACGCTGACTGTCTGGGGACTGACTCTCTCCTGGCTTCCAGCCATGTCATTCCATTTTACGTGTCAGCTGCGTATGGAGTCTTCAGCAATAGGGTCTTACCACTGGCCTTTGGTGGGTCATCAATTACTCTGACAGAAGTCTGTCATTGTTTTGGGAAACCTTGTAGGTTTCTCTGATCAAAAGCTCATTGTGGATTGTAGGCCCAAGCTGGAAGTGGGGGTTACAGGTCAGTGTCCACTAAGAAATTGAGATAGAACATAACTAATATACAAGAGTTAGAGAGGAGAGAGATAGAGGGGAGAGGGGGAGAGGGAGGGAAGGGAGATGTAGGAGATTTAGGTCAGTCTTGATCCTACCCTCTCCAGTGTCTTGTGCTTCAGGTGTTTCCTGTAAGGGACTAGTGAAGGTTCAGTCATTTGGTCTGTCTTTTAGGAAGTATAATTTTATGGTACCATTGCCGTTTGGGTCCGGATTACTGTTTTCCACCCTTTGATTCCCTCCCCGCCCTCCCATCCATCTTATTGTCTAGTCCATGAGGTACTTGCTGGGTATGTAAGGCATCTTGGGCAAATTCAGGTTAGGTGTTGCAGATGAGTGAGACTATGTGTCGATTTTTTTTCTGTGATTGGGTAAGTTTGCTGAGAATGATCTGTTCCAGGTTCAACCATTTTTCCTCAAATTTCTTTATGTCGTTTTTTCTTACTGCTGTATAGAATTCCATTGTGTAGATATACCACATCTTTGTTATCCATTCTTCTAATGATGGACATCTGGGTTGATTCCAGCTTTTAGCTATTACGAATTGAGCTGCTACAAACATGGTTGAGCAAATCTCTCTGGCTTTTGGTTTGAAGGTTTTAGGGTACATGCCCAGTAATGGTATAACTGGGTCTGTTGGTATTTCTATAGTCAGCTTTTTCAGGAGTCTCCATATTGCTTTCCAAAGTGGTTGTACCATAACACTTTTAATATGACCATTTTTTTCCCTCAAAAGGCCTTTTGAAATAACTTTTTTAAAGAAAGAGTAGTTCAGATTTGACTTCTGCTATTTAGCCAGAATATACATAAAGATTTTAGAACTTTGTTTCTTATAACTTTCTTGAAACACATTTTTAAAAATATGAAATCAGATTTAAATATTATTAGAAATTTAAAAAATACAAATTCAGTATCAATTACTTCTAAACTTAAACATAAATCTTGAGGCTGTTGTCTGTTAGTAGTTCCATAGAAGCATAGAAAGATAAAGTAAACATAAAATATTTACAAATTTCTTAAAAGAAAGCCACATCTGTTTATAACAACTTGGCTTTTTCCTATCATCATGTTGGGGCCAGGATCCTGAGACTCCCTATGCTTGCAGCCCCTTTTGTTGTTTTTGTTTTTTCCTAACTTCCAGGGAGAGTTTTGGTCTTCCCTCAGGGCTACAAGGCATCTTTTCATTCCTGCCATTTTACAACTCTTTTAAGAGTAGGAGAATCTTGCATTGTTTTCCCTATGGCCTTAATTACTTTTAATGCTACTTCTGGAGAACATTCAATAGTAAAAATTTGCTATGCCACCTTGTACAGTGGGCTTGGTGGAAAACATCCCCACAATGAAATGGCATTGCTCAGAACACAAATTATTCTGCAGCCTTAGGACTCTGAGCCCCATGCAGACTCACACACATATTCATTTTAAGTGCACATTTCATATAGACTCTAAACAACCATTTCCCCTTCACACTTTCATTCATTCATTCATTCATTAATTCATTCATTCTTTTATGCAGAAGTTATGCAGTACCATTGTAAATTTTATATTCTATTTACAACTCCAGAAAATTAAATCAAACCTTGTTATCAGGCAGGGTATCAGGAGAAGCTGATGGAGCTGGAGGAACTGTAGGAGCTGTTGGGGCAAGGCAGCTAGAAGGACCTGGTGAGAAAAAAAAAAAAAACAGATAGAACCCAGAGAAGATCATGCATACAGAGTGAAAAATATATTCTTCAGTTGGGGGAAGTTGAGGAAGGTAAAATAACTCCTTTATTCGTTACATTTCAAATAGATAGGGTGTGAGACCAGTACAGTCACCAGGAGTCCTAAGAGATAAGTGGGCCAGAAACATAGACCTAGACAATTGTTAGGCAAGGAAGGGATAATGGCTGGGTGGTTTCTTGAGGAATGTGGGTGACCCACTTCCTTATGTCTTTGTCACCCTCCTGCTGTAACTCCATTTTGTTCTGACCTAACATTCTAGCTGTTTGTTAATGATAAGTGACAAAGGTTAGTTATTCATGCTGACTGTAAGGGCAATGATTTCTTATGGGAAATGCTGGATAATGCAGTTGGTGGGTCTCTCTTCAGGACAGGTGATAAGGAAGCAGTTTTATGGTGGCTAGAGGTGGCAGAGTGGTGAGATCAATAGCGTCATTTTGTTCTGACCTAACATTTTGCCAAATGTATTTAAAATTATTTACAATTCATGATGCAGTCTACATACACCCATCCCTAAAACAAGCACATTGCTCTTTTTTTTAAATATTTTTTTTTCTTTTAATTTGAGAACAACAGACACAGAGAGAAAGACAGGTAGAGGGAGAGAGAGAGAATGGGCGTGCCAGGGCTTCCAGCCTCTGCAAACGAACTCCAGACGCGTGCGCCCCCTTGTGCATCTGGCTAACGTGGGACCTGGGGAACCGAGCCTCGAAACGGGGTCCTTAGGCTTCACAGGCAAGTGGTTAACCGCTAAGCCATCTCTCCAGCCCGCACATTGTTCTTAATAGGAAGGCAACTGGTATTTTTTATCATAATGAAAGGTAGTCAAAATATTTTTTCTCAGTTATAAATTTGTATTCCATTGAAATATTTAGTCCTAAATACTTTAACACCTTCCAACTGAACCAAGTCGTAGAATACCACAGACAAATGACACTTTGTTCCAAAAAGTGTGTTTCATGACTTCTATTTGAGACCTCCCAGTAAACTATGGTTTTCCTTTTATTCATTGAAATTATTTTTAATTTTTTTTTTATTTATTAACTTTATTTCAGAGAGAGAGAGAGAGAGAGAGAGAGAGAGAGGGAAAATGGGTGTGGCAGGGCCTTCAACTGATGCAAACAAACTCCAGACACATGTGCCACATTGTGCCTCTGGCTTATGTGGGCACTGTGGAATCAAACCTGGGGCCTTTGGCTTTGCAGACAAGCACCTAAACCACTAAGCTATCTCTCCAGCCTTATGGTTTTTTAGCTTTCTGATTTCTCCCATAAACTTATGGACATTTTTGTTAATGTTTGAGAGTGATTCTTATAATTGACATAATTGACTAATAATAAATTATTAATTAGCATAGATTATTAACAAACCATAAACACTTTAGGTAATAATATAACTTTATTTTCCTAGGTTTTGTTTTTCCTATTACCATGTGATCATTGAAGCCAGAGTTGGGAAATATATTTCATTTTACTTTTGTGGCCCATGTGCAAATAGACTGTGGGATATAGATAGTTCAGAGGAGTTTGGTAGGCTGTTAGAAGAAAACAAAACAAATGGACATGTAATATGTAAATGTATAGATGTATAGGGGTATTTCATATTTTGGTAGTAAATTATTTGAATATGACCTCAGAATATTTTTTTCTGGTCTAGCTATATTAGATTGGGGAAGAATCCAGTCTGCCTTGTAATGGATTTATTGTCCTAGACTGTCACATATGATAACAGGTCAGAATTTATTTTGTGATTATTCTACACCATGCAGTTTTATGTTGTTTTCATGTGCTATTGTTATATCTTCAATAAACACATGAATACAGGTGGACATTATCAAAATATTTGCATTTTCTGCAAAGTGCTTGCTTTAGAGTAAAATTTGTTAATAAATAAAAAGCCACAAAATGATATTCTTTTTGTTTGTTTGTTTGTTTGTTTGTTTTTTACTATGCAGTGTTTATGTTTATTCCTAGCAAATGAAAGTTATATATTTGAGGGACTGGAGGTATGACCACACTGCTAAATACACTTGCTTGCAAAGACTGTTGGCCTAGGTTCAATTCCACAATACTCACGTGAAGCCAGATGCGCAAAGTGACACATACATCTGAAGTTTACTTCCAGGTGGATGATGTCCTGGAACACCTATACCTCTCTATCTGTCCCATCCAGCCCTTTCTTTTTTCCCTTCCTTCTTCCTGTTTTCTTTCCTTCCTTTCTCCCTTCCTTCTTTCTTTTTTCCTTCCTTCCTTCCTTCATCTCTCTCAAATAACATATAAAAATAACAAATGAATAAAAATATTTTCATTTTTATTTTTAATTAATTAATTTACTTATTTGAGAGAGAAAGAGAGAGAGAGAGAGAAAGAGAAAGAAACCCCAGCACCTTCACCACTGCAAATGAACTCCAAACCTATGCATCATCTTGTGTATCTGCCTTATGTAGGTCCTCAAATCTTGGTCTTTCAGCTTTGCAGGCAAGTGTGTTAAGCACTAAGCCATCTCTCTGGACCTAAAAATACTTTTAAAATATACATTTTATAAGACACAATATGTAATTTTAAATATGGGTGTTATATACGGCACACTATAGATTGTGCAAATATGAACTCTGCCATGCTTATCATTTGCTTTTCTTTTTCATTTGATTTTTTAAATTAGTTTTTATTCTGCAAGTACAGGCAGTTTGGTACCATTATTAGGTTCATCCATGACCTACCCCCTCCCCATTGGCCCCTCCTTCTTGAGGTATATGGGTCGTGCATTGTGGAGTTAGCCCACAGTTATTGGTACGATAAATGTCTCTGCATATCATGACCCAACATGTGACTCTGACATTCTTTCTGCCCCCACTTCCGCAAAATTTCCCTGAGCCATGTTGGGTTCATTTTTGGTCTGCTTCAGTGCTGAGGTGTTGGGGGCCTCTGAGGCTCTGGCTCTCTGATTTGGTAGGAGTTGATTTTTCTCTGCGTTGGTCTCCTTCCCCTTTGTGCAGGTATCCGGTTCACAGGAAAACATCACCCTTGCTTGTTTCACCAATTGTCCTTAGTTTCAGTTGGGCCCCTTTTGAGGTATGTTGGGGCAGCTCTCTCCTTAGGATCTGATCTGCATCTATCTGAAAAAGAGAAGCAGATTCTCCAACGGAGAGTAAGTTAGCACCAGGGCAAATGAGAGAGCCCTTACTTTTTTTACAGAGAGTTCAAAAGGTGTAGGCCCTCTTGTAGCCCATGGTTGATGGTAGCTTGATATTGGAGAGTGGTCTGATGTTTGGATATGGTTCTGACTTGTTGCCCAGCTCCAGCTATGGGTCTCGAACTACTGAGGGGATCAGTTAGCGGAATCAAGAGCAGTTGGTGCCCCACCATGGCTGTGTGCCACTATTGCACTTGTGTGGGCAGCACAACAGGTTATTTGCTGCTAAGTAGATGGACCATGATTTGCTTGGACAGATATTGGTCGTTTACCCCAGTCGCCCATGTAGCAACTTCTGGCACTAGACATGCTGTCTGGGGACTGACTCTCTCCTGGCTTCCAGCCATGCCGATCCATTTTATGTGTCAAGTGTATATGGAGTCTTCAGCAATAGGGTCTTACCACTGACCTTTGGTGGGTCATCAAGTACTGACAGAAATCTGTCATTCTTTTAGAAAACCTTGTAGGTTTCTCTGATCAAAAGCTCATTGTGGGTGATAGCCCCAAGCTGGTACTGGGAGTTATAGGTCAGTGTCCCCTAAGAAAATAAGGAAAAAATCTAAGTAGTATATAGAAGTTATAGAGGAGAGAGAGAGCGAGGGAGAGGGAGAGGGAGAGGGAGGAAGGGATTATGTAGAGGATTTAGGTTAGACTTGATCCTACCCTCTCCAGTGTCTTGTGGTTCAGGTGTTTCCTGTAAGGACCTGGTGAAGGTTCAGCCATTTGGTCTGCCTTTTAGGAAGTAGAATTTTATGGTACCATTGACTTTTGCATCTAGAATAGTGTTTCCAACTGCTTTGCAGACCTCCCCTCCCTCCCCCTCCATCCTTGTGTCTAGTCCATGACATGCTTGCTGGGTGTGTAAGGTATCTTGGGTAGATACAAGTTAGGGGCTGTAGATGAGTGAGACTATGTGGCGATTTTGTTTCTGTGATTGGGTAAGTTCACGGAGAATGATCTGTTCCAGGTTCAACCATTTTTCCTCAAATTTCTTTGTGTCATTTTTTCTTACTGCTATATAGAATTCCATTGTATAGATATACCACGTCTTAGTTATCCATTCATCTAGTGATGGACATCTGGGTTGATTCCAGCTCTTAGCTATTACGAATTGAGCTGCTACAAACATGTCTGAGAAAAATCTCTCTGGCCTGTGGTTTGAAGGTTTTAGGGTAGATGCCCAGTAAGGGAATAACTGGGTCTGTTGGTATATCTATAGTTAACTTTTTAAGGAGTCTCCATATATTTTTCCAAGTGGTTGTACCATACTACATTCACACCAACAGTGGATGAGTGTTCCTGCTTCACCACATCCTCGCCAGCATTTATTTTCATTTGACCTTTTGATGTTTGCTATCCTTATTGGGGTAAGGTGTAATCCCATAGTTGTTTTGATTTGCATTTCTCTGATGATTAGGGATGATGAACATTTTCATAAGTGTGTGTTTTCCATTTGTATTTCTTCAACTGTCAACTGCCTGTTCATCTCTTTGGCCCATTTTGTGAGTGGGGTGCTTGACTTCTTACTGTTTAGATTTTTGAGTTATTTGTAGATGCTAGAGATTAGGCCACTATCAGTTGGATAACCCACAAATATTTTCTCACATTCTATGGGTAATCTATTGGCTTTGCTTATTATATGCTTGTCTGTAAAGAAACTCTTCAGCTTCATATGATCCCATTTGTTGAATGACTGTTTAAGATCGTGAGCTGCTGGGGTGTTGTTCAGAATGTCTTTTTCTATTCCTATATCATGGAAAGTACTTCCTAAATTTTCTTCCAGTAGTATTCGAGTTTCTGGTCTTATATTGAGGTCTTTGATCCATTTGGATTTGAGTGTAGTGTGTGGTGAAATGGGTGGATCAAGTTTCAGTTTCCTGCATGTGGCTATCCAGTTTGTCCAGCACCATTTGTTGATGATGCTGTCTTTTTTCCAGCCTATATTGTTCAGGACTTTGTCGAATATCAAGTAGCTATATTTGCTTGACCCAAAGTCCGGGTCCTCAAATCTATTCCATTGGTCTATACTCCTGTTTTTATGCCAGTACCATGCTGTTTTTATTACTATGACTTTGTAATATAGCTTTAGATCAGGTATGGTGATGCCACCAGAGGTATTTCTTTTGCTGAAGATATGTTTGGATATGCGAGGCCTTCTGTATTTCTATATGAATTTTGAGATCATATTTTTCTATCTCTGTGAACAACACTGTAGGGTTTCAACTGGAATTGCATTAAATCTATATATTGCCTTCGTTAGGATTGTCCATTTTCACTATGTTAATTCTGCCTATCCAGGAGCACAGAAGGTCTTTCCATTTTCTCGAGTCCTCCTTAATTTCTTTTTTGAGGGTTTTTATATTTTCGTTGTATAGATATTTCACTTCCTTGGTTATCGTGATTCCAAGGTACTTTTTTGTTGTTGTTGCCATTGAAAATGGGACTATGTCCCCTATTTCTTTCTCTGTATCTTTGTCATTTGTATATTGAAATGCTACCGATTTATGTGCATTGATTTTGTATCCTGATACTTTGCTATAGGAGTTAATCACCTTCAGGAGTTTGTGAATGGAGTTCCTCAGGTCTCTTATATATACAATCATGTCATCAACGAATAGAGCTAACCTAACTTCTTCCTTACCAAATGTATCCTTTTTATTTGCTTCTCCTGTCTTATTGCTTGAGCTAGGACTTCCAGTACTATATTGAAAAGCAGAGGTGAGAGAGGACAACCCTGTCTTGTTCATGATCTTAATGGGAATTCCTCCAGTCTCTTTCCTTTATGTATTTTGTAGGCCTTTGGAGCTTTGTATATTGCCTTTATTATGTTAAAATATGTACCAACTGTGCCAATTCTCTCCAATGTTTTGATCATGAAATGATGTTGTATCTTGTCAAAGGCCGTTTCTGCATCTATCGAAATGATCATGTGCTTTTTATGTTTAACCTTGTTTATGTGGTGTAGTACATTGACAGATTTCCATATGTTGAACCACCCTTGTGTTCCTGGGATGAATTCCACTGTGTCAATGTGGATGATGCTGTTGATGTGTTGTTGGATTCGGTTTGTGAGGATTTTGTTCACGATCTTTGCATCTAAGTTCATTAGGGAAATATGCCAGTAGTTTTCTTTTATTGTGGCATCTCTGCCTGGTTTTGGGATTAGGGTGATACTAGCTTCATAAAAGGAATTGGGTAGCTCTCCCTGTTCTTCAAATGTGTGGCAGAGTTTAAGGAAGATTGGTTTGAGTTCTTCCATGAAGGTTAGATAGAATTCAGCTGAGAAACCATCTGATCCTGGACTCTTCTTGTTGGGGAGGTTTTTTATTACTTTTTCAATCTCCATGAGTGTGATGGGTTCATTGAGGTGATTAATATGCTCTGAGTTTAGCTGTGATAGATGGTATGTGTCCAGGAATTTGTCCATCTCCTTCACATTATCCAGTTTTGTGGAGTAGAGGTTTTTAAAATAAGCCCTGATGATTCTCCCAATTTCACTTATGTGTGCTGTGATCTCTCCTCTTTCATTTGTAATTTTGTTAATTTGAAGCCTCTCCTTTTGTTGCTTGATCAAATTGGCAAGGGGTTTGTCAATCTTGTTTATTTTTTCAAAGAACCAGCTCTTTGTTTGGTAAATTGTCTTAATTGTTTCCTTGGTTTCCAATTCATTAATGTATGGTCTGATTTTAATTATTTCCTTCCTTCTGGAGCATTTTGGGTTGGATTTTTCTTGTTGTTCCAGTGCCTTTAGGTGGATTGTTAGGTTATTGATCTGGGATCTTTCTGTATTTTTTATGAAGGCATTGAGTGCTATGAATTTTCCCCTGGGGACTGCCTTCATTGTGTCCCATAATTTTTTTATGATGTGTTCTCATTGTCATTCAATTCCAGGAATTATGCAATTTCATTTTTTTTATTTCATCCACTATCCATTTATTGTTTAAGAGTGTGCTATTCAGTTTCCAGGTGCCATTGGGATTCTTGGTCGGTGTTGTTGATTTCTAGCAATATAGCATTGTGATCTGATATCATGCAGGGAATTATGTCAATTTTCCTGAGTATGTGGAGGCAGTCTTTGTGACCCAGTATATGGTCTATTTCATTGAATGTTCCATGGGCTGCTGAGAAGAATGTGTAGTCTGTGCATTGGGGATGGAAAGTGCTGTAGATGTACGTCAGGTCTTAGTGCTCTATGGTTTTGGTGAGCTCTCTTACTTCCCTGTTGAGTTTCTGTTTGGATGATCTGTATATTACTGATAATGGTATGTTGATGTCCCTATCTATGATGGTGTTGGTGGTTATTTCTGTTTTATTGTCAAGTAGGTTTTGTTTTATGAACTGTGGTGCCCCTGTGTTTGGTGCATACAGATTTATGATTGTAACATCCTGTTGATGGATTGTTCCCTTGATAAGCAAGAAGTAGCCTTCTCTGTCTTTTTTGATTATTTTTGGTTTGAAGTCAACTTTATCTGATATTAATATATCTACACCTGCTTGTTTATTATTCATATTTGCTTGGGATATTGTCTTCCACCCCTTTACCCTGAGGAGGTGTCTGTCTTTATTGGGGAGGTGGGTTTCTTGAAGGCAACAGATTGAGGGGTCTAATTTTTTGATCCAACCTGTTAGCTTGTGTCTCTTGATGGGTGAATTAAGGCCATTCATATTTAGGGTAATGACTGTGACATTTGATTTGATCCCTGCCATATTGTGGTAGTAGATGTGTGTTGGTGGTTTCATGGGCTTTGAAGTTTCTTGTGCCTACTCTGGGTTTGGTTGTTGTGATCTGCTTCTTGTAGGCATTTGAGTTTGGTTATTTGTTTCTTCTTTGTGTAGAATTTCCTGAAATACTCTGTAGGTTTTGTTTTGTGTTCATATAATTGTAAAGCTGAGTTTTGTCTTGGAAAGTTTTTCTTTCACTATCTATTATGAGTGGTACTTTACCCGTGTAGAGTATTTTGGGGTGGAATCCATAGGTTCTTAGTCTCTGGAGAGTTTCACTCCAGGCCATTCTGGCTTTCAGGGTTTTCATTGAGAAGTCTGAAGTAATTCTGATGGGGTTACCTTTGAAAGTGGTGCACTGTTTTTCCCTAGCTGCTTTTAGGATTTTCTCTTTGGTGTCAATGTTTAGAGTCTTAATAATAATATGTGTTGGAGAGTTTCTCCTTTGGTCAAGTCTGTTTGGAGTTCTGTTGGCTTCTTGTATCTTGATGGGCTTTTCTTATAAGAGACTGGGGATTTTTTCTTCAATTATTTTATTAAATAAGTTCTCCATGCCTTTGGTCTGAAATTCTTCTCCTTCTGGTATTCTAATGATTCTGATATTAGGACATTTAAGTGTATCCCACAATTCCTTCATGTTGTGTTCGCAGGAACTTTTGAACTTACTGAAGTTTTTGAACTCTCAAACTTTTTCTTCCATCTTGTCTTCCATATCAGAGTTTCTGTCCTCCACTTCACTGACTCTGTTCTTGAGGGCCTCTAGAGAGTTTTGGTCTTGTCAATTAAGTTTGCATTTTCTACTGCTTTTCTATGTATCATTTCCATTGCTCTGTCAAGCTCCCTTTTCACATCATTTTCTGATTTTCTTGTTGATTCTTGGAATTCATCGTTGCATTTCTTTATGCCTTCATTTATTATGACCAGCTGATTTTTAAGGTCCTCTTTTTTTTTCCACTCTCCCTCTAACTATTCCCTCTCTTGTACTCCTTCCAATCTCTTATCAATTTATTCTAGCTTAGAGATGTTAGCATCCACATGATTATCGGTCCTTTGTTGCTTTCCTGCTAGTTCTATGAGTAGGCTGGTCAGGGTTGCATTGCTCATAACTTCAATTTGATGTTCTGATCCTAATAACTCTTCTAGGTTTTGGTTGGATGCATTTATTGTAAGACTGGGTGGTCTAACTGAGTTTTCTTGCATTTGATTTTTCATGTTATTTCTTTTGTTCTGTAGTCTGCCCATGACAGTGTATGGGCAGGTAGGTGGGTGGATCAGCCTGGGCTCCAGCGCAATGGGAATCTAAGGCAGCCTGAGGCAGTTGTCAGGCAGCCTAGGCTTTGGCTCCTACTTGCCAAAGCCACCTATCTACTGCCTGACAGGGGCACCAATGTTGCCTGAATTCAGAAGTGGTAATGTGTCAAAGCTGCCTGCCTGTGAGCTTGGAGTGGGACTGAGTTACAAAGCCCTGAAGCAGGCTAAACTCTGGCTGCGAACCCTGAGTCCTGGAAATAGTCTGTGCTCCCCCACCACAGGAGAATGTAGGATGGCGGGCAGGGCAGACAAGTAGGAGAGAGTACCTGAGCTGGTGCAAGTGAGAGACACTCTGGCTTGTGTGGCAATTGCTGAGGGACTGGGATCACTGAGCAATAGTGTGGGCAAGTGTGCAGAGCGGTTTAAGCTTCCACAGGCAGGGAT